>NC_134269.1:65740157-66066263 GCF_031893055.1 Leptodactylus fuscus
ATGACCATTTTTATTCCACAGATATTTCATAGAAGTTTCATGGCATTCGTAGCACAGAGAAAGAGAAAAAAAAAATAAGACGGTGAATGGTCAGAAACAGACAGAATTGCCAGGATGTGGGTACATAATGTATAAACAAAGTCCAATATATAAAGGACCATGGTATTATTACTTATTATTACTTATTTTCAGAACATTATTATTTCCATGGTGCTTCAAACTTGAAATACCTGGAGTCAATCCTCAAAAAGCGGTTGGATGAACAAAAATGCAGAAATTGTGATTAACTCCAAGCTCTGATTAGAAACGGGTTGCGATCAGTCAGGATTTGGTCCAGAGGTTGATATCCAGCATGCCAGGGTCAATGGCAGAAGTCTTAAAAAATAAGGGTCAACACTACAAATATTGAGTCTTATATAAACTTGATATATTTGTCAGTAAAAGTTCATTTTATAGTTGTACTTCAGTAACCATAGAAATGTTAAAATATCTAAAACCACTGAAGCGGCAAACTTTAATGAGTATAAGTCTCAATACTTTTGGCCATGATTGTAGTTCAAGTTTGCCTTTTCTAAGACCCTTTGCACACGTCTGTATGAATGGTAAGTGTGTTAGTTGGGTCAGTGTGGCCTGAAGCATGTCAATTTATACTGCAGGTTTTTGGGGGGTTTTAGTGAGCGCAGGCTGAGAGTTATCTACGGACACTGGCAGCCGGGGCTGCCGTAGCCCCAGCCTGCCAGTGTCCAGAGATAACTCTCAGCCTACGCTGTGAAGAAGCAGACAGCGGGGATCCCTGGCTACATCCCGTGATAGATCCATACGTCCATCACAATCAACCGGTAGATCTCGATCGACGTATTGGGCACCCCTGATGTAGATAAGTAGTATTCATGGGAGTTTTCTTTAAAGGGGTTGGCCACTTTCAGACCAATATTGACAGACTAATGTACAATAAAAAGATATACAATTTTCCAATATACTTTCTGTATAAATTCCTCATGGTTTTCTAGATTTCTGCTTGCTGTCATTCAGTCTGTTACTTCTAGTGGATAAAACTCTGACCATGGTTATGTGATTTATGGTCCATGGTCATGTGATGAGTACACAGGTGCCGCTCGTTATAGTCACAGCACAGTAATCAGACATCTGTCTAGTAACGAGCTGTGCACCTGTGTCACATGACCATGGACTGTAAATCACATGACCATGGTCAGAGTTTTATCCTCTAGAAGAGAAGGACCAAAGGATGAAAGGAATACTGCACTATCCGTATCTTCAATAAAACACGTACTTTATTAAAGGTTTGGTGTGTTTTGAAATCGTTTAATAAAGTACGTGTTTTATTGAAGATACGGAGTAGCGCAGTATTCCTTTCATCCTTTGGTCTTTCTCTGCATTATTCCATCCTATAGGGGTGTTGGAAGTCTTACTGCTGCTGATTCCCCCAATTGGCATATCTGAATACCACGGACTGATTATCGCTCTCGACCAACCAACCAAAGGCGGTTTGAGTGGGTTGCTTGGTATACTTTTGTTTCTCTTATTGTTATCCTCTAGAAGTAACAGAATGAATGACAGCAAGCCGAAATCTAGAAAACCATGAGGAATTGATACAGAAAGTATATTGGAAAATTGTATATCTTCCTATTGTACATTTGTTTGTCAATATTGGTCTGAAAGTGGCCAACCCCTTTAACTACAGAAATGTAAAGAGCAAATTCTCAGACAAAAATTTAACAAATCTGTTTTATTAAAATTTTCTGGAATGAAAAACAAAAAATTTTTTCACAGTGCTTTATATTAATTTACGGTTTATGAAAAATCTAGCTCTTATTTACACTGAGATATTATAAATAAAGATACCTTGGCTTCACTTATAGGAACATATACATCTCTTGAGGCTCTTCCCTATAGTTGTCTTCACTTGGTCTACACAAACTATAAGGCAACTTTTTTAACTACATTAATGTAAAGAGCACGTTTTCAGACACAAATTTAATAAATCAGTTTTATTATAATTTTCTGGAATGAAAAACAGAATTTTTTTTCACAGTGCTTTGTATTAATTTACGGTTTATGAAAACCTAACTCTTATTTACACCAAGATTGTATAAATATAGATTGGCTTTGCTTATAGGAACATATACATCTCTTGAGGCTCTTCCCTATAATTTTCCTCACTTTGTTTATATAAACTATAAGGTTCTTTGGAGTCAGAGTAATAAACTTGATCAGAAATCTAGTACAGCAGGCAGTGTATGATAAGCACGCTTAAAGAGGACCTTTCACCACTTTTGGGCACAGGCAGTGTTATATACTGATGGAAAGCTGACAGTGCGCTGATTTCAGCGCACTGTCGGCTTTCCCGATCCGTGCCCGGTGTAAAGCGCTATCGGTCCCGGGACCGTAGCACTTTAGTGTCAGAAGGGCGTTTCTGACCATTAGCCAGAGACGTCCTTCTGCCTCGCGGCGCCAATCGCGCTGTACAGTGGTGCGGGGAGGAACGCCCCCTCCCCTCCTGATAATACTCGTCTATGGACGAGCTCTGTGAGCAGAGGGAGGGGGCGTTCCTCCCGGCTCCACAGTACAGCGCGATTGGCGCCGCGAGGCAGAAGGACGTCTCTGGCTAATGGTCAGAAACGCCCTTCTGACGCTAAAGCGCTACGGTCCCGGGACCGATAGCGCTTTACACCGGGCACGGATCGGGAAAGCCGACAGTGCGCTGAAATCAGCGCACTGTCAGCTTTCCAGCAGTATATAACACTGCATGTGCCCAAAAGTGGTGAAAGGTCCTCTTTAAACCCTGAGCAGCAGATGGAAGTTCTTTGTTGCCTATATAGAGAATTCTTTGGGTAATAAGCACATACATATGTAAATAGGAACACATTTTCCAAAAACATAGGTTTCATGGTCACTACAGAAATTTTTTTTATAGACACCTGATGAAGCGTAATGTAGCAAAGAGAATCATGGCAGTATATGTATACAGTATAATCTCTGCGGGATCACTTTCTGTTTTCCACTGTGAAGACCTAAGAACTGCAGATTGTTCGGAAAGGAGGCACATGTGGTTTGTAAACTTGTTCTTCACAAGTAAGTAAGATTTTCAGATGTCCATTAACGATTTAGTGCACCTTCAAACCATTGATTTACGATAGCTTTGTTCTTATTTACCCATCTTGCATTTGCTTCTGTCCTTTCAATGGCTTGCTCTAAAGAACGAGCTCCTGTGCCGAAACCAACTTCCTTATTGTCCTCTTTAAACTGCTTAAGCTGATAAGAGACCAAGATAAAACAAAGTTACACTCACTTTCCTGAAAGTGGCAAATCAAATCTAGTTAATGGGGTTCATTAGGTGTCCAGACATCACTGGACAGAAAAGTCAGGTTTTTGTGGGACAAATTTTATTTTTAGATGGTGCAGTTTTGGGGTTCATAAAATGGACTGTCTAACTTTAATTCCTGTTTTTTGTGGGCAATTTGAAAAAAAAAAAAAAAGAATTTCTTTAATTGTTTATGGGTTTTGGGCCTTGAGTTGCCATGGCAGCTCATTGGCACATCTCAAATGGGTAGGACGTCCAGACAATCTGTAAACCTCTTAGATATCATTATAAACCATAGCAATGAATTGGATTTATCGGAATTACCTCCACTCCCAGCAGGTGTAAGAAGTATAATACAGCCCCTGGCAGTGATAGTGTGTATATATATATGTTCTCTGTCTGTACCATAAAAGTGCTGTAATACTGTGGTGGTGAGATAGCTCTCTGCAACATACTATTACAGCACAGAAATTTAATATAGGTTTAAAACCTCTTGATGGTTGTTTGGACATTATGTACAATGAAACATGGAGAGAACAGATATATTATATATATATATATATATATATATATATATATATATATATATATATATATATATATATATATATTACATAGAGAATATACTTACTTCTTTCCAGATCTGCTTAAAAATAATTTTACTTACTTGTTTCAAATCAAATTCTGTGGAGAATCGTACGGAGATTCCAGTTATGAGACCACCAAAGGAAAAGGAAGAATCTCCAAATCTACCAAAGAAAATAGCAATGTGTGAACGTTGTATATATTAAGTCAGATTTCCCTGATATTTCCCTTCAGTAAAAGCGGGGCTTACTGTTGACGGAGTTTCGGCCAATTGGCTCTGACAAAGTTCCAGGCAAGACTTTGGCCTATGATATTACTAGCGACATTGTTAATTGTGGAAACCGTATCCTGCCTACGGATCATCTTGGGATCCAAGGAAAACTCTAATAGTCTGTCAAATGAAGGAAAAGTAACTTATAATTAGAAATCTGATCTTGTTAACAGAGAGAACTTACAGCATATACTTTATGTCTTTGTTATTTGCATTATGCCACTTTAGACCGATTTGCGCACCAGTGTGTGTCTTTCTCACGAACATAGACAGTCCATCAATAATTGTGAATCTGAATAGGTAGTTAGTAAGGCCTTATACACATGACCATAGAGAGAAGATGGCAGGGTACTGGAATCACACTATATATCCCCCAGGTTTTTAACTTATGTGTGGTCCAGTAATGGATCTTGTGTTGTCCTGGTGTGGGTCCTTGGCTCATTACTGGGCCAGAAAAAAGGCTGAAAATTCTGCACTCCAACCAGACCCATGAAGTGAAAGGAGGTTTCTGGGTCTGTCCTGTAACCCTGAGTCTGGTGACACAATATTGTGCTTGTTTTTGTTCATGTGACTGGTAGTAAGCCACATGTATAGTTAGGTTATCATTTCAGTTTAGTTAGTTGCTCAGACGAGCAGCATTTTGTTTTATTTTTGCCTGAAGTTAAGGCTGTATTTTATTTTGTATTTGCTGCCTGAAGCAAAGGTTTATTTATTTTGCAGATTTTTTTTCTAAATAAACCTGCTTGTGTCCGTGTACCTGTCTTTGACTGTTTGGGTCCTCTCCTTTACAACTACCAAGCTACCTACCCCACACCATTTTAAAGACAATGAGAGTGAATGAGTGTATTCACATGTCTGTTTTTTCTATAGACAGAAAAAAATCAGTTAAAAAAAATGAACACACTCAGTCCGTTTTACATTCATTAAAAATTAACCCATTGGCCTTTTTACAATAGATCAATTTTTACCGGATGTAAAACAAATTGACATCCTAGTTATCTCCATTAAAAATGGATCAGTGTTTTAGGTCAAAAAGAATTCCAAAAGAATAAATCGCATCCATATAGACATTGTATCAATATACCATAGGTAGGCATACACATTGTCTTATTGTTATGCTGCGATTTATTCTTTTGGAATACAATTATCGGCACTAAGTAAATATGTTATGAGTAACTGAATATTAGGAATATGTATCTCATACTTATTAGAGATGAGCGAACAGTGTTCTATCGAACACATGTTCGATCGGATATCAGGGTGTTCGCCATGTTCGAATCGAATCGAACACCACGTGGTAAAGTGCGCCAAAATTCGATTCCCCTCCCACCTTCCCTGGCGCCTTTTTTGCACCAATAACAGCGCAGGGGAGGTGGGACAGGAACTACGACACTGGGGGCATTGAAAAAAATTGGAAAAAGTCATTGGCTGCCGAAATCAGGTGACCTCCATTTTAGACGAATAGTGGATTTCAAATCCGGGTCATATGAGAATGTGAACTTTGTGACTATGAGACAGGGATAGCTGTACAGGCAGGGATAGCTAGGGATAACCTTTATTTAGGGGGGAATGTTATTAAAAATAACTTTTTGGGGCTCTATCGGGTGTGTAATTGTGATTTTTGTGAGATAAACTTTTTCCCATAGGGATGCATTGGCCAGCGCTGATTGGCCGAATTCCGTACTCTGGCCAATCAGTGCTGGCCAATGCATTCTATTAGCTTGATGAAGCAGAGTGTGCACAAGGGTTCAAGCGCACCCTCGGCTCTGATGTAGGAGAGCCGAGGGTGCACTTGAACCCTTGTGCACCCTCAGCTCTGCTACATCAGAGCCGAGGGTGCGCTTGAACCCTTGTGCACACTCTGCTTCATCAAGCTAATAGAATGCATTGGCCAGCGCTGATTGGCCAATGTATTCTATTAGCCTGATGAAGTAGAGCTGAATGTGTGTGCTAAGCACACACATTCAGCTCTACTTCATCGGGCTAATAGAATGCATTGGCCAGCGCTGATTGGCCAGAGTACGGAACTCGACCAATCAGCGCTGGCTCTGCTGGAGGAGGCGGAGTCTAAGATCGCTCCACACCAGTCTCCATTCAGGTCCGACCTTAGACTCCGCCTCCTCCGGCAGAGCCAGCGCTGATTGGCCGAATTCCGTACTCTGGCCAATCAGCACTGGCTAATGCATTGTATTGGCTTGATGAAGCAGTGCTGAATGTGTGTGCTTAGCACACACATTCAGCTCTACTTCATCGGGCTAATAGAATGCATTGGCCAATCAGCGCTGGCCAATGCATTCTATTAGCGTGAACTGAGTTTGCACAGGGGTTCTAGTGCACCCTCGGCTCTGCTACATCAGATTGCTACATCTGATGTAGCAGTGCCGAGTGTGCATCAGATGTGTAGTTGAGCAAAACTGACTCAGCACTGCTAAGTCTGCATTCGCATAGGAATGCATTGGCCAGCCTTCGGCCAATCAGCGCTGGCTCTGCCGGAGGAGGCGGAGTCTAAGGTCGGACCTGAATGGAGACTGGTGTGGAGCTATCTTAGACTCCGCCTCCTCCAGCAGAGCCAGCGCTGATTGGTCGAGTTCCGTACTCTGGCCAATCAGCACTGGCCAATGCATTTCTATGGGGAAAAGTTAGCTTGCGAAAATCGCAAACTGACAGGGATTTCCATGAAATAAAGTGACTTTTATGCCCCCAGACATGCTTCCGCTGCTGTCCCAGTGTCATTCCAGGGTGTTGGTATCATTTCCTGGGGTGTCATAGTGGACTTGGTGACCCTCCAGACACGAATTTGGGTTTCCCCCTTAACGAGTTTATGTTCCCCATAGACTATAATGGGGTTCGAAACCCATTCGAACACTCGAACAGTGAGCGGCTGTTCGAATCGAATTTCGAACCTCGAACATTTTAGTGTTCGCTCATCTCTAATACTTATCCATTTTTTCAGATCAGTGAATATTGTTTTTATAAAAGTTTTTATTGTGTGTTTTTTGTAAATGTATATGTTTATACTGGGAATGCCTCAGCACTTGTACCCCACACCCAAGCTAGTCTTGTTAATTTAATACATATAAACTACAGGTGTGGGGTTAATTGGTGCAACTACAAGTGGAGAGGTTTTCCTCAGTAATGATCAGACTTTGAGGAAGGATAGAGATCCGAAACGCATTGTCTGACGCAAGCTTTTTTCCTGTGACTGCGTGTTGATATATTTTATCCTGTGGACGTAAAATAAAGAAGAGCTTTTATTTGAAAACCTCTGTTTCATTGCTGGATGATTTATCACATCGATTTTGCATGGTGTAAGTTGTTTTAACTGGATGAAACTGCATAAAATAGACTCTGGTACTCCATTTGGTGAGAAAAAACTGAAACCCTGCAAAATACTATTCAAACTGAGATTTTTTTAGTGAGAGTCTGTGGATCCATTGACTGTAACCATCAGTGCATACGGTAAACTGAAAGCAAAAAACTAGTGTGAACGATCCTTTGGTCTCCCTCGTCTCCTGCTCACCCGTCCCTCTTCATAGATGTGTATGGGCATGTGTAATAATCTCCAGATTGATATAGTAGATATTTCAATGTGAAAGTCTTTCCAACTCATTTACCTATTCAGGATCCAGGGTTCCTTACTACATGTCAGAGCTGCCCGCAGTTTGTCAGCCTCTTGTGCATTAGTGGTGTTCCTGAACTGTTCCCATGCAAAGTTCCATTCTTCTACTCCTCCTTGCTGTATGGCATTGCAATAGACGGTATACCTCAGATTTGGATGAATACTGTGCACACAGACAGAGAAAATAATATAACTGAGCATTAACATTTTTATCAAGCGATTCCGTTTATCTTAGGCTAGGTTCACACTACCGTTATTTAACGTCCAACACTCTCATCCATTACAAGAAGAGAGAAACGGACATCAAACGACTGATGCAAATCAAGGACTCTTTGTTTGGGGTTTGTTTTTAATAAATTCCCATGTAAAAAACATGACAGCCCAGGCTATGGAGGTCCCCAACCCCCTCCCCCCCACACACACACACACACTCTCTCGCTTATTTCTTGGTTGAACGAGACTCTCACCCTATGCTCAATGGAAAACTTGGTAGCTGAGCTTCACCAGGACGACAGTAAACATCGGCAGACGTGGCTCCTTTCGAATCATATTTATTACTCCTGATTTCCGGACCGTCTTTCCTTCTGTGTCCCCCTGTGACCGCCCCCCCTGCACGTGGTGTTTGTCCTCTGTGTCCTGCATCTCATTTGACGACTGGTTTTCTAAAGTTCTGTATAATTATGATGTTTGTATGCTTGCTCTGCTGCACCAGAGCCTTCAGTTGTCCTATGCCCATTTCCCATATCCCGTCCCCTTTTTGTCCTCATCACCTCTCCCTATGATGTGCCTTTCATAGATATGTTTATGAGCCTTTACAGTTTTACTTCCCCCTCCTTATCCCCCCACCTGCTCCCCCTTTACTTGTTATGTAAAAATTAGCAAAAATTTCAAAAAAACTTTTAATGAAAAAAAAACATGACAGAAGCTTTTCCTTCATCATATTTTTAAACATGACAAAAGAACGAGTCCATCATGATTTTTATATTATAGACAATAGGAACGGATGCAGACTGAGGGGAATCCATCTGAATCTGTTACTCTATAACTGTTACTGTCCGTTGCCGTCATCCTATGACAGATGACAACAATTGATTATAATAGTAGTGTGAACATACCCTTACTAAAGACAGGACTTATAAGATGATCTGCATTGTGAAGGAGGTAAACAAGCAGTCAGTATTAGTAGTTAGAAGTATACCTCAACTGCCACCTAACATCCTAACACCTCCTGTAACTATATTCGCCAAGGGACATGCACAGGAAAATTGCCATAGACGTTGTACTGCTTTGGTGCACAGTGCTGATTTGCACCATAGATAAGCCTTTATGTCAAGTGGATGTTCCACTCACCACTTTTTAAGACAGTGTTCACACTGGGGAAGGAATCAATTTGGGCTAGGAATGCCACAACTTAACAGAATTGCTATAACCCCATAGATTACTTATAGCTTCCATAGATTTCATTTCTGGGTTTAAATTAGGAACCCCTTAAAAATTCTAGTACATCTTGCCCCAGCAGGGAAGTTGATTAAGGCTGGTGTAGGAGATGTCAATCTTAATAAATTTCTCACATATGACTTTTTGATGGAAAACTTCTTTTTACTCCCATGCAAATAAGCTAAGTTTTCATTGCAAGAGTGTTCTGGGGCAGCTGGGCATCGTGGCAAGATCTTCCTCTTGTTCAGGAGTAGGTGAGGAAAGCTCTGTTTATATCAGTTTTGCAGGATGGAGTACTGTGCGAGAGGAAGATCTTGATGCGATACTCAGCCGCCCCATCTTGTACACTCATTTGCTGTTTTTGTCAAAATCAAGCAGCCATTCTGCAAAGAAATGATAGTACTGTGGTCACGGCTCTGAGCACTATAAGGGTGCGTTCACACGATGTAAAATTGAGCGTGATCTGGCACGTATACGGTGTGTCAGAGTTTGAGCGCTCAAAAAGATCCCATTGAGTTCAATGGGAGTTACGAGCGTATACGCCGCGTTATTTTGCGCCCGTGATTTTGTGGCCGCAAAATAACGCGGCGTACACGCTCGTAACTCCCATTGAACTCAATGGGATCTTTTTGAGCGCTCAAACTCTGACACGCCGTATACGTGCCAGATCACGCTCAATTTTACATCGTGTGAACGCACCCTAAGGTACTGGGGCTAGTTTAATGTTTTTGGTAATGACATACTCTTTTTAAGTTCTATAGATAAGCCTAAGGTGAAAAGTATAAAAAAAAAATACCCAAATGATGCGGCAATTAAATAAAATGTCATAAATAGCAAAAGCAAATTCAGTAAAAAGTGTTGTGAATCAATAATTTCTTATAGATGTTAGTCCAGTCGTAGATAATAAGGTCCTTTTTTTTAGCAAATAATCTCTGCAGCCGCCAGCAGAGATTATCCTGATCTAGCTAGAGGCAATAGGGAGACATGTTCCTCCTGTCCCGTCAGTAAGTCAGAATCGGCAGACTAAAGCCACTTGCAGGCGAGTGTGGGCGATACCCGTGTGACCCATTCATTTCTATGGGCCCATGTAGATGACCATGATTTCCACAGATCAGTGTGCGGGCCATGTTATTTCTTTACTCTTGTTATTGATGGAGTAAGATCTGAGCATCTAAAATGCAATGAAGTACCGTGCCACCTTGTACAAGTGTGTGCCATCAACAATGACCTCTGCCACTTGCTTTTATATAGCTTCTATATGTCACACCTATGTATTAAAAAAGATTAATGAAAAGGAAATTTGTTCTGCTAAATAAGTCAATGTTGATGCAGTGTTGGGCCGAGGCTTTTCGGACATACATACTTATTGACACCTGAATTTTTCCATTCATTAAAGAGTCTGGTGACCAGTTGTCCACATTCTGGGATTTCATATCTACAAGCCATACTCAGTGCATTTATTTCATTGTATCTGTAGACAAAGAAAAGAATAAGTAGAAAGACATCAAAAATATATTTCATACTAAACAATGTCTACAAATTGTAGCTATGAGTGCAAACCAATTATTAAAAGGAGTTGCCAGGTAGATTATTGCTCATCTCGCTGACACCACTGATGTTTTTTTTTTTTTTTTTTTTTTTAAAGTCCTCAACTATATTCAGTATACTTTCTGGTGCAATAAGAATGTAATAGTGAGCAGTGAAGACCACTCACATGACAGTTGACTAGGAAAATAACAGCACGGACTATGGGAGAGATTACAAGAAAAACCTCCAGTGCTGGCAATGTGGCAATGGTATGCAGTAAATTGCAGTTTCATATCAATGTGATAGGTCTTCATTAATATTGAAATAGTCACAATACTTTAACTAGGAAATCAGTATGTTATGGGAGACAATTATCTATAATAGATTTATTAGTAACTACCATCTGCCCTCAACTTCGTCTGTGGGTATGAGTTGGCGCTGAGCCGCTAATGTTTAGGCATTCGCCATTGGTTATGATCCGCCGTGTGCCGCCATGTCCACTCCTGCACGTCCCTGTCCCATTTGCTCCTCGCCTGTCCCCGTGGGCTCTTTACCTATCGGCTGCTCCTGGCTTCCCGCAGCCACCCTCGTCCCCCGCGCCCCTGACCCCCTCTCCCTCCCGCGGCACCCTGGGTCACACTCCCCACCCCCTTTTCCTGCAGACCCCCCCCTCCTACGGCCCCCACCTGTCAGGCACCCCTTGCACCCCCCCCCCTCTTTATCAGGGCCCCCTCCGCAAAATCCCCTAACTCTCCTGCCGTCACATGCACTGTCCCGCTGCCGAATGACACGGCGTACTCAGCAGAGCTAAGCTGAAGGGTCGGGAAGGTGCAAGACCAGTAAGTTGAGTGCGGCATCGGGGACTGTCACGGGCTGCCGAGGACTTCTGGCGCTGCGGCCTAGGCTACAGTCACAGAGTGGTGGAGTCCCGGAAGATGTTGTGTATGTCGTCAATGTGTGCATGCTCCTGCAAATACAGTGTAGTTGCTGTGGCTGGCCGAGTGGTGTCGCGGATCCCGATTGTGCTGGTGTTCGGTAAAGATGCCAGGTCCGGAGCGTGGAAGAGGTAGGCCGCTGGAGTAACCTTAACGTGAGCGGTGAAGTGTGAAAGTATATGTAAATGTTATTGCCTGGGGTTAGGGGCTAGCCCGGAGGCGGCAATAGGGAGTTTGTGGCTTGCTATGTTAAGAAGTGTGTGGGATTGCAGATCTGCTGCTATGAGTTCTGTTTTTCTGCGGCTCCTGGCAAGAACATATGTCTGTGATTGTGACGAAAAGTAGCCTATCTTTCAATCCTGCCTATGAACTATGTTTGTGGAAAATTTCAAGAGAATCCGTTGAGCAGTTTTTGCATGATTGAGAAACAAACATCCAAACACACAAACCCACAAACATATTAGTAGGATACATTAGCGATTGATCCTACAATATTTTTCCAAATGTTACTCCAAAAATTTGGTTTACTTGCCAATAAGGAATTAGTCTTTACACTAAGGTTGAGTTCACACAGTGTATTTTGGTCAGGATTTTGAGACCGTGTCTGCCTCAAAATCCTAACCAAAAAGATGGCTCCCATTGAAATCAATGGGAGCCGGTCAGTTCTTTTTTCTGGGAGCCGTTTGTTCCATCTCCCGGAAAAAAAAAAAAAAGAATGGATATGCTCATTGTTCAGATGGATTGTGCCTCGTGAATCTGCCTGAAGACACTCCTGACTAGGCCCATTCATTTGGGCCTAATCCGGATCGCAGTGCCGCAACTGGATTCTGATGCACTGCACCGGCATCCAGTCGTGGCTGCCCCATATTTTGGACAGGAACCTGAGGCGGCCTCCGCGTCAAATTCCGATCCAAAATACTCCATCTGAACGAACTCCGCCTTAACTTCCAAACCTACCATTCATGAGGGTCAACCCTCCTTGAAATATAACTGCAGATGGCAATCTCTGCACAGTGCAGTGATATGCCGGCTCTATATAAATTAATACATTAAATAACATTTCTTGCTTTTGGGATTTACATTTATGACATGTAGATTTTTTTTCGGGATCTTTGGAGATACCAATGTTTATAGCCCATGAATCAACAGCAATGCCTTTTCTTACTGATATGTCATCACTTTCTATGATGGTAAAACCCCTTACAAAACCATGGCTTCATATCTGCAGTACTTACTGTTCTGTTAGGGTGTCAGGTATTTTAGTCCAGTCATTTGTTATCCTCTTAAAATATTCAAACAGTGGTGTAGCCTGCTGCTTCATGTAAGCCTGTAGGAGAAACCCCCTGTACTTAGTGACAGCCTGGATCACACTGTGTATACAGCATTACATGATCATTACTTTATATTGTTTGTCTATGGAAATGTACATTTTTTCCTTTCAGTATGTCTTTTTTTTAATATGGGATGGAAATCCATGCAAACACGGGGAAAACATACAAACTCAGATGGTGCAGATGGTTTTTTGCCCTTGGCAGGATTTGAACACCAGGACTCCAGTGCCGCAAGGCTGCAGTGCTAAGCAGTGGGCCATCGTGTGGCCCCCATGGGATCTGTTTTTTATGCTGCTCACTCTGACGCTAGATTCAGCACTCCATTCTGTGCTTTCCGTCTTCTAAATGCAAGAAGACGGAAAGCACAGACCGGGTCCGGCCGTGAGCGGCGGTGAGCGTTTTATGTTCTCCGCCGCGAAACCGTTTTTTTAAATCCGGACACAGAGTACTGCATGTCCGACTCTGTGTCCGGATTAAAAAAACCCGGTTTAGCGGCAGAGAGCGCAAAACGCTCACCGCCGCTCACGACCGGACAGCTTTCTCACCCATTCAAATGAATGGGTGAGAGAGACTCCTGCAGGTTTCCGTCTCCTGCTCTGTTTTATGCAGGAAATGGAAACCTGCATAACGGAAAGGGCAACGCAGATGTGAACGAGCCCTGAACGAGTTTTACGTTCAGAATGAGCGAGCGTAAATTCCGTGTGCAGGCTCCCAAAAGAATACACGTGTAAAAATAAGATTCCCGTTGACCTCAATGACATTTTTTTACACGTGTAAAAAACATGCCAAAAAATGTGCAAAAAAGGTGCTTTTTTGTGCGTTTTTTGTGCGTTTTTTTACACGTGTAAAATTGTCATTGAAGTCAATGGGAGTCTTATTTTTACACGTGTATTCTTTACATGTGTATTTTGCCAAAATGAGCGTGCGTTTACTCTGTGTGAACGGACCCTTATAGTAACAGCCAAATCAAGGAGATATCATCTACACATGGCAGGAAAAAAAAAAACATCGAAAAGATTTGTTTTCAAAAAAGCAGTTTTGAAAAACATGATATGCTTATTTTAGCTGCGGCATTGCAAGCTTAATTTGTTTAATAGGGAGAGATGAGACAGAGAAAAACACAGTAAAAATCAAATGAAATGCATTTTTAGGGTATGTTCACACGGCAGAAACCTTTTCCACGCATGAACTCTTCATGCGGCTATCCCGTTGTGACATCCTACTCCTGATTAGGCCCGAATGAATGAGCCTAATCGGGAGTGAGTCTCACGCCAAGGACGCTACTGCTGTCTCAGCTGCGGAATCTGTAGGAAGAAATCGTATTTTGCTTCTTTTCCCGCTAGCAGGAAAAAATAAGCGAGCAGCTCCCATTCAAATGAATGAGAGCCTTTTTGCAGGCGGATTTTGAGGCGGATTCCGGGTCAAAATCTGGCTGCAAAAAACTCAGCATGAACTAGCCCTTATTGTTTTGTAAGCAGCATTTTTTAGTTGCATTTCACGACTAGAGATGAGCGAACACTAAAATGTTCGAGGTTCGAAATTCGATTCGAACAGCCGCTCACTGTTCGAGTGTTCGAATGGGTTTCGAACCCCATTATAGTCTATGGGGAACATAAACTCGTTAAGGGGGAAACCCAAATTCGTGTCTGGAGGGTCACCAAGTCCACTATGACACCCCAGGAAATGATACCAACACCCTGGAATGACACTGGGACAGCAGGGGAAGCATGTCTGGGGGCATAAAAGTCACTTTATTTCATGGAAATCCCTGTCAGTTTGCGATTTTCGCAAGCTAACTTTTCCCCATAGAAATGCATTGGCCCGTGCTGATTGGCCAGAGTACGGAACTCGACCAATCAGCGCTGGCTCTGCTGGAGGAGGCGGAGTCTAAGATCGCTCCACACCAGTCTCCATTCAGGTCCGACCTTAGACTCCGCCTCCTCCAGCAGAGCCAGCGCTGATTGGCCGAATTCCGTACTCTGGCCAATCAGCGCTGGCCAATGCATTCTATTAGCCCGATGAAGTAGAGCTGAATGTGTGTGCTAAGCACACACATTCAGCACTGCTTCATCACGCCAATACAATGCATTAGCCAGTGCTGATTGGCCAGAGTACGGAATTCGGCCAATCAGCGCTGGCCAATGCATTCTATTAGCCCGATGAAGTAGAGCTGAATGTGTGTGCTAAGCACACACATTCAGCACTGCTTCATCACGCCAATACAATGCATTAGCCAGTGCTGATTGGCCAGAGTACGGAATTCGGCCAATCAGCGCTGGCTCTGCTGGAGGAGGCGGAGTCTAAGGTCGGACCTGAATGGAGACTGGTGTGGAGCGATCTTAGACTCCGCCTCCTCCAGCAGAGCCAGCGCTGATTGGCCGAATTCCGTACTCTGGTCAATCAGCACTGGCTAATGCATTGTATTGGCGTGATGAAGCAGTGCTGAATGTGTGTGCTTAGCACACACATTCAGCTCTACTTCATCGGGCTAATAGAATGCATTGGCCAATCAGCGCTGGCCAATGCATTCTATTAGCGTGAACTGAGTTTGCACAGGGGTTCTAGTGCACCCTCGGCTCTGCTACATCAGATTGCTACATCTGATGTAGCAGTGCCGAGTGTGCATCAGATGTGTAGTTGAGCAAAACTGACTCAGCACTGCTAAGTCTCTGCATTCGCATAGGAATGCATTGGCCAGCCTTCGGCCAATCAGCGCTGGCTCTGCCGGAGGAGGCGGAGTCTAAGGTCGGACCTGAATGGAGACTGGTGTGGAGCGATCTTAGACTCCGCCTCCTCCAGCAGAGCCAGCGCTGATTGGTCGAGTTCCGTACTCTGGCCAATCAGCGCTGGCCAATGCATTCTATTAGCCCGATGAAGTAGAGCTGAATGTGTGTGCTTAGCACACACATTCAGCTCTACTTCATCAGGCTAATAGAATACATTGGCCAATCAGCGCTGGCCAATGCATTCTATTAGCTTGATGAAGCAGAGTGTGCACAAGGGTTCAAGCGCACCCTCGGCTCTGATGTAGCAGAGCTGAGGGTGCACAAGGGTTCAAGTGCACCCTCGGCTCTCCTACATCAGAGCCGAGGGTGCGCTTGAACCCTTGTGCAGCCTCGGCTCTGCTACATCAGAGCCGAGGGTGCGCTTGAACCCTTGTGCACACTCTGCTTCATCAAGCTAATAGAATGCATTGGCCAGCACTGATTGGCCAGAGTACGGAATTCGGCCAATCAGCGCTGGCCAATGCATCCCTATGGGAAAAAGTTTATCTCACAAAAATCACAATTACACACCCGATAGAGCCCCAAAAAGTTATTTTTAATAACATTCCCCCCTAAATAAAGGTTATCCCTAGCTATCCCTGCCTGTACAGCTATCCCTTTTTCCAATTTTTTTCAATGCCCCCGGTGTCGTAGTTCCTGTCCCACCTCCCCTGCGCTGTTATTGGTGCAAAAAAGGCGCCAGGGAAGGTGGGAGGGGAATCGAATTTTGGCGCACTTTACCACGCGGTGTTCGATTTGAACATGGCGAACACCCTGATATCCGATCGAACATGTGTTCGATAGAACACTGTTCGCTCATCTCTATTCACGACGTGAAGCCTCGGCTTTAAGGTGGCCATAAAACTTAGAATGCTTGTTTGGCCGACTGCTATCCCTCCTGTCCAACTTACCTACACAAATGTACATGTACATAAGTATGGAGAGTAGGGAGTCAAAAATCTCTGGTGGCTTATCTCTGTGAGAACACACAATCAGGTACATTGAAAACCAACACCTGATCCTTTTTTTTGCCAGAGGGAGTCCAGACACCCGCATGGAAATTAGATGGATGGCTGGTCCACATCACCTTTATTTTGTTACCTTTATCAGAACATCAGAAATAAATAACACGAGAAATGTAAAGTCCTGCTCTTTTACCTTCATTGGTCCATACACTTCTGTGAGATCAAACATCTGAATAAAGTAATTGAGACTGCTGAGAGCTGCCTGCCAGGGCATGTACTCCACTTCCTTGGCCAGAAATTTAGTGGTTTCAAGCGCTCTTGTAGTGCTTACTATCTGGGCTCTGAAATGCAATAAACAACAGCATTAATACAGTATTGCATGCACCAGTTATTTAACCCATTAAGATATCAGACTGTGTTCACACTAGTGCTTGATTTCCGTTTGGGGTTTCCATTTCTAAATCTGCTTAAAAAACGTGGAGAGAAATGTCCTTCAAGCAGCAAGTAGGACTTTTCTCTCCATGTTTTTCTGCTTTTTTCGGGCGAACCCCATTATAGTCCATTTGGTCTGCGGAATTCCACAGGTAACCACTTTTTAAGTGGGTTAGCTTTCGGTTTTTTGGGGTCCCCAAATGGCTAGACAGGTTAATCTTTGTCGTACTGTATCATGCCATCATGATTTAGTTATATGGTATCTATTTCCCATAATAGTGTAACACCCTACACTAATGTACCCTGGATATAAAGACTAACTGATATCAGTGGGCTCCTTCCAGATCTGTCACTAAATTAGAATCTGTCATAGATTCTGAAAGATGGAACCTATGAACATCAGTTTTAACAGAGCTGACAAAATTTGTAAAGTTTTATATTTTACTTATAATTTCATATAGTAACTAAGTAAAGTAGAAGTTGTAGAATTTGAAAACTGCCATTTGCTTGGAGGAGCGTTGTGTACATGAGCACATTGAATGGCTTTCTTGTAAAATTTTGCTTTTCCAGCCATCTCTCTGTAGTGTCCCAGTGAGATCACTTAGTGGTATTTTACTGTGCACTTGAAGATGTTGTAACGTTGTTTGATGGGTTTTTTCCTGATATAACGTTACAGTGTAACAAAATTTTCAGACAACTTTTGATTTTTCTGGCAGCATTTGTATAAATAATACATTTTTCAATATACTTTTTTAACAAATTTGGAAATTTCTGTGCATTTTTCTCTTGCATCTTCTCGATTGAGAGCTGTCCCTGCTTCTCACTAAATTATATATATATATATATATATATATATATATATATATATATATATATATGCATGGGCTTAAATGAAATGAAGATAGAATGAGAGTAGGGGAGGGTCACTTCCAACAGTTATATCTGAAGCATTATAAAACACAGAAACTTGCTTCTGGTGTCATATGAAACTGACTATGATTTCAACAGTAAAATTGTAGCTGTGGTGTCATATAAAAGATGTGAATCTCCTCTTTCATATGACACCAGAAGTAAGTTTCTGCATTTTATAATGCCCCTGGTATATCTGTTTGTGATGACCCTCCAAACCCTTAATTCAATCTTCTTTTCACTCAAGTCTGTGCACTGTATACAATGAAAAGCAGGAACAAGGAAAATACAAAAGCAAGAAAATTACAGAAGCAAGGAAAAAAAGAGTAAAAATAAAGCAGGATATCACAGAAAGGAGACAAAATTTGTTAGTAAAGTATATTACAAAATGTATTTATGACACATTAGCTTCTAGAAAATCAAGTTGTCCAAAAGGTACACTTTATCTAGACCAAACTAATGCCGCTGAACTAGATAGATGGTATATCCCTCAACCTTACATTCTAGTGAACAAGAAGAGACAGTCTTCCTTCTTCCCTACGAGGGAGAGAGTGGAATTTACTGACTGACCTCAAGGAGAACCATTTCTAAGCCTCAGCTCTAGTCCATTGGTGTCCAAGGTTGTGACTCCTTTTTATGAAAGACTGCTGTTCTATAGTTCACCTGCCTTACTTCATGAAACCATGACTTTATGCACCATTCATCAACTGAGTCCCCAATCCTGTATCAACATCTAGTGCACCCCAACTTTCATCAGGTGATAGACCCATTATCGGGAAACTACCAGCACCACCACCCACACTGCATACCTCCACATCGCCATTGCACCAGCCCCTGTGGAATTCCAGATGTTTCTAGCACTGACTACAGCCGCAGTGAGTCCAGCTTTGCCTGACTTCTACTCCTATCCTCCCTGAATTTCTCCACTGCACATCCAAGAGGAACAAACCAGTATACATACAGCATGTCCCTCCTCTTCCTTCCCCCAGGGGACATACATTGTATGTTATGGAGTCAGCTTTTCGTGACGTAAAGTACAAAATCAAGCTGTACAGTAAAACAATGGAGTATCTTCTATATAGGTAGACCACACGGATGCTATGGGGCCGATGCATGATGTAGGGCCCAGAAGTGAACTTCTTCTGCTTCCTAAACAGAGTGAAAGTGTTTTCAGACACTCTCCATTAAGAGGAGCTCATCACATAGAGGACTTTAAAGCTCCTAATGACTACAATAGCATATGTGTTGTAGACATTCCTATTTATAGTCTTTTCTCTATACTCTATGGCACTTTTAATCAGTCCTTGTCAGAGTCTAAATTACCATGTATGGTACAGTGGAGGAGGATATCCACACTACCGTTACAGTACCTTAATGGCATCATTGTTGTGATACATTGAGAAGAGACACACTCATGAAGACCTCTTTAAATTTTCTCATTTGCTCCTGATATCTCCTATGAATCCCATCCCCACTTTGCAGAAAAAATTGCAGCGCGGACTCTCTGTGATTTCCAAAACAGTCACGGTTTTGAAAATCGCAGCATGTCAATTATATCTACGGAAATACCGTTAATTGTAACAGAAAGTCAGCGGAGGAAAACTCTGTGAACTTTCTGTTCAAAGCGCTGTGGGAAGAACCGCTTTGCGTTCACACTGTGGTTGTTCCCGCAGCTCTTTAGTGCTGCATTTCTGGCCCGTGAGGCATTAGCCTAAAGAAGTGAATTTCAAGCTCACTGGCCACATTTGTCAGTGTATTTATGCCATTTTTCTAGACTTAGGCCGAGGCCCTACAGCAAAGTGAATCCCATCCCCACTTTGCAGAAAAATACATGCAGTGGACACACTGCAATTTCCAAAACAGTCGTGGTTTTGTAAATTGCAGTATGTCAATTATACCTATGGAAATGCCAGCGGTATCCTTACAGATATAGTTGAAACTGAAAGTTCGCAGAGGAAACCTCTGCAAACTTTCTGTGAAAAGCGCTGTGGGAAAAAACAGCAATAAGGTTTTTCCCGCAATGCTTTTTTTTTTTGCTGCGAGACTCTACTTGGGGCCTTAGCCGAAATCCATTAAAAATACTATCTTTAGAGTGAGGTGTAGCCTTTTCTAAACTTTGCTGTGGGACCCCATGAATTCTGTGTGTGGACCTGCAGTCATGTGGCATGTGTTACCCTAAATGTAGAAAACTTTAATTTTTAATCCAGGCAACCATTCATTCCTAAAGGTAAGTTTTGATTCTGTTTTCTGAGCCATTTATACTCACCGAGCTAAATTAAAGGCATCATTAATGATTTGTGCTCGGTTGATAAGAGGAATGGCCTGCAAAACAACAGGGGTAGGAGCAGAGAGAAAGAAAATTAGATTGTTCATTTTTTCCACCACAAAAAAAACAGTATAACTATTGTGCCCTCTGGTAACCACACAGTATATATTACTCCAATGTAATGACTGCCCGTTCACCACGCTTTATAAGGATGCGGTCACATCATCCCTTTGGCCAGGGCCCCATGGGCTGGAAACACAGCGTGAAAAATCATGGCGTTTTACAGTACTTGCAAAGTGGATGGGATTCATGCGAATCCCATCTACACTTTCACAAAAAAAAATCAATCAATCATAAAGTCAATTATATCTACAGAAACACTGGCAGCTTCCCCGTAGATATAATTATAACAGAAACTCTGTGGAGGAAAACTCCATGAAGTTTCTGTTCAAAGCGCTGTGGGAAGAAATGCGATGCGTTCACGCTGTGGATGTTCTCGCAGCGCTTTAGTGCTGCATTACCAGCCCGTGGGGCCTTTAGCAGATCTGTTTAATAGATACAAAATATAGATGCAAACAGAAGACCATCCGTTTACATAGAGTCAATGTGAAAAATAAAATAATGATCCATTTCTGTCTGTTCTTATGTGACGGACACAAGTGTGGTGTACTTCATTATTCCTTTTTTTTCATTGGCTCTATATAAAAGGAAAGCATATATTTTTGCACATGTTAAATGTATCTGCCAAATGAATGTAAAAAACATCACAGGCCGTCATTTTGCAGACAGCACTAGAGATGAGCGAACACTGTTCGGATCAGCCGTTCTGAACAGCACGCTCCCATAGAAATGAATGGAAGCACGTGACACGTACACTTTGCTGGTGGCCGGTCGCCGTGCCAGGTGCTTCCATTCATTTCTATGGGAGCGTGCTGTTCGGAACGGCTGATCCGAACAGTGTTCGCTCATCTCTAGACAGCACATGACCTTGTTTATTTTTTGGTTGTGTGCTGTCAGGTTGATATATTTATCATATACTCTATATGAAAAATAGATCAACTTTTTTTTTTTCCTTTTCACAAACCCATAAACTATACTGAAATTCTGTGGTCCACAAAAATGGAGTAAAAGCTAGCATATCTCAGTTTTTTTTCCCATGGACCAACAGTCTCTGGTAAACAAATGCATATGCCCACTAAGACTATATTGAACTAATCTACGGTATATCATAATCTATTCACTTTCACCCATACACGTGAACTCCCAAATGGGAGATAGTTGCAGAAATTTCTGCAACTAAACCTTGCAGAAATCCATTCCATTTTTCTTCATATATACTGTTTTTCATGATGTCCCCGCATGCCAATAACCAACACTCACTGAATGGTCGACGTTCAGCTGATTAAGCAGTCTGTCCCAGTTTCCATCATCATAGTTAACCCTGTAATAGCCAGTCTCATTGATGTTTGCAAGCAGCCAGTTACCTTGACCAGTTAGATTAAATGGCTCGTGTATATCTGAAATGCAAGAAATATATAAATGAGGTATCTTCTTTCACATTGTACCATACAACTCACATGTCTGCAGGGTTTAAACTTGTAGCATGTCAATAATTGCTGCCAGGTTCTAGGGAATTCCAACCTTTTTTATGCATAGCTGTGGGGATTTGCAGAGAAACCTGCAGCACAAACACCTGATCTTGGATAGTTAATGTCACAGCAGCTTGTAGAGGAACACGCTGCAGTATTTCCCTGTGGCTGTGTGTGGCCCCGCTGTAATACATGTGAGTTATACCACAGAAATGTGGCAGAAAAATCCACCCTTCATACAGCTACCATAACTGATTCCAGGTATGCAATTGACACAAAACATTATTGGGCTGTCAGACATCTACATTTTTACTCTAACAAATGCATTTCTTGAAATCAAACTGTCACGGGATGGTTAGAGTCTATACTATAGGCAATGTGTAATATATATTTCATGTGGAATGTATTCTCTAACCTGTTATATACATCAATGTGTAGTTGGCTGATT
Organism: Leptodactylus fuscus; assembly: GCF_031893055.1. Lineage (NCBI taxonomy): Eukaryota > Metazoa > Chordata > Amphibia > Anura > Leptodactylidae > Leptodactylus > Leptodactylus fuscus. The sequence goes on from NC_134269.1 coordinate 65,762,559, forward strand.
AGGGTCTAGTGTGTTAGCACATTGTATGCAAATACCTCTAACTAGTGAGGACCAGTGAGGACAATGGGTGGAGATAATCTGATCAGTGTCTCCAAGAAGATGTTGGATGGTGCATTGTCCATAGTAGACAGGGAGTCTGCTCTCCTTGGTATAGGTGAGGGGGGAAGGATCTGTGACTCAGCCCTTCCCACCCACAGATATAGGTGTAACAGTCTTAGTATATAGTTGTAGCTGGAGTTAGTATGTGTTAGCCGGCCTGTGCACAGCTCTGCAGAGAGCCAGGATTTAGTTACAGGACCAAGGAACCAAAGTTATCATTGGATTGTGACTTCTGTGGACTTATTGTTATTACGGTTGATGTGACCGCCGCCGGCTACTAACTTTGTGGATTACAATAAATTGCTGTTGTCTCCCGACCTCTTGCGTCCGTGTTGATTCAAAAGACCATCCGGAGGAAGACGTATACCTTTGCTCCGTGACAACTGGTTGGCAGCGGTGGGATCAACAGCGGACAGCGAGATGGACTACAGCAGCCCAGCGATTAATGGAGCCACAACCTCAGAATACAGGAGCTGGACTATGGCAAGTCTACAAGTAAGGGCCCGGGAACTAAACCTGAGTTATCAGGGAAGAACGAAAGAGAAACTGATCGAGGCACTGGAGGAGATGACCCTGCAAAGCGACCATGAGGAGGGCTGCCCCCAGGAGACAGTAGAGATACGGGAGTGGCAGGTACAGACCCAAAAGAGCAGATGGGTTGTTTTGTATGAGGAGGAGTTGGCAGTGCTGGGGCTAGGAGCAACTGCAGAGCAAAGGAGTAGAGCATTACAGAGGGCTCAGGAAACGGAGAAGGAGGAACAGAGAATGGCGCATGAAAAGGAAAGAATGGCGCATGAAATGCGAATGGCTGAGATAACTACGCGGAATTATAATCAAACGTCGACCCCCAGCCCAACAGTGAGAGAACCACCATATGTCTCCCATAAACACTTCAAGACCTTTGATGAAGCGGCTGGGGATGTTGATGGATATTTTCAGGACTTCGAACACCAGTGCCACCTGATGGAAGTCCCAGAGAAGGATTGGGTCCGGTATCTGGTGGGGCACCTACGAGATGGGGCTGCGGAAGCTCTCAGAGCCATGGACCCTAGTGATCAGCGGGACTAGGAGGCCATTAAAAGAGCGGTGCAGAAGTATTATGCAGTCACTCCAGAGACCTACCGAGTTCAGTTCCGCTCTTTGTCTTACAATGGGGGAAGCTCCTTCCACATGTTCGCCCACAAGTTGAAGCAAGCATGCAAGCGCTGGCTAGAAGGAGAGGAGGCTGTCACAGTCGATAAGATCCTCCAAGTCATACTTAAGGAACAGTTCTTTTCCCAGTGACCCGCTGAGATCCGTGAGTGGGTGCTGGAACGGAACCCAGCCACAGTGGAGCAAGCTGCTTCCCTTGCAGATGAGGGCCTGACCATCAAGCCGCAGTGGAAGAGGTTGTTTGCAGAGGAGCGGAAAACTACCACAGTCCGCCAGACACCCTTCATCCAGCCACCCACCTTTCGTGCCCGGCCTCAGGATTACAATTCCCCCTCTACCCCTGCCCCAGCCCATCGGCCTCCAGCTATGAACAACCCTGTCCCTAGACAACGACCTACTGGAAGAATGCTAGAGCGCAGATGTTTTGGGTGCGGGCGGCCTGGACATTTGCAAGCTAGTTGCCCTGTTAACATGGGGGCACGGGCCACCGTGGCATCCCGGCCTATTCACTACCTGGGAACCACCCCTAGGACTGAAAGTTTGGCCCCATTTCCAGATGACTCCATGAATGACCCATCTGTTCCACCTCCAGGGGTCTATGGGATTCAGCCTTCCGCCACACATCCCGCAAACCTTCAGCGGAAGCACTTGCAGGAGGTCCTACTGGATGACCGAACAGTTGTTGGATTCCGGGACTCGGGAGCTTTCCTAACGGTAGCGGACCCCCGAGTGGTTCGACCCGAGGCCCTAGAGGAGGGCCCTGGCCTTTCTATCGAGTTGGCAGGAGGTACTCGGAAACGTATTCCTAAAGTTACCGTGGAACTCGACTATGGTTATGGACCAAAACGATGCACAATTGGTGTGATGAGCGGGCTGCCGGCCGATGTTCTGTTAGGCAACGATGTTGGAAATCTACAGTGCCACTTTGTGGGAGCAGTGACCCGAAGCCAAGCTCAGAGAGACGCCAACATGGATCGACCGGATTTTCTGCCAGATGCCAGCCCTTCAACTCTACAACTTTACCATTCAGTACCGCCGAGGGAACCAACACCAGAACGCAGATGGGTTATCCCGGCAGGAGGACATATGAGCTATAGAGACTGATGTGCATTCCCCAATTTACCTGTGTAGGCCAATTGTGTCATGCACATGTTTTGAGAGGGGGAGGGGTTGTCACGGGATGGTTAGAGTCTATACTATAGGCAATGTGTAATATATATTTCATGTGGAATGTATTCTCTAACCTGTTATATACATCAATGTGTAGTTGGCTGATTAGGGTCTAGTGTGTTAGCACATTGTATGCAAATACCTCTAACTAGTGAGGACCAGTGAGGACAATGGGTGGAGATAATCTGATCAGTGTCTCCAAGAAGATGTTGGATGGTGCATTGTCCATAGTAGACAGGGAGTCTGCTCTCCTTGGTATAGGTGAGGGGGGAAGGATCTGTGACTCAGCCCTTCCCACCCACAGATATAGGTGTAACAGTCTTAGTATATAGTTGTAGCTGGAGTTAGTATGTGTTAGCCGGCCTGTGCACAGCTCTGCAGAGAGCCAGGATTTAGTTACAGGACCAAGGAACCAAAGTTATCATTGGATTGTGACTTCTGTGGACTTATTGTTATTACGGTTGATGTGACCGCCGCCGGCTACTAACTTTGTGGATTACAATAAATTGCTGTTGTCTCCCGACCTCTTGCGTCCATGTTGATTCAAAAGACCATCCGGAGGAAGACGTATACCTTTGCTCCGTGACACAAACATACATTTTGCATTTACACCAATGGTAATAAATCTGGTGGCCCAACAATTTATGCTACCTCTTGTCCCCCCAGACTAGTAATAGCATTAAAAGAGGGAAGTTTAGTTAGTAGCAGATAAGACTAATAGACATGTCAACAGACCCCAGGCTCGCAGAGCCCAGAATTCATAACCTGTTGCTTATTGAACACCTCCACTTCTTAAGAATATGTAAACTTAGATGAGATGTGCTCTGCATTTTTTGAACCGGGCCTTAGTCATTGTCTTTGGTGTGGATAAAGCAGCAGCATGTGTTAATAAAAGTAAACAGCACGTATAATAGTACTCAAATACCAAGCGATAATTGGTACAACACATATGGTAATAGCATCCACCTGTTTCATCATATGCTGAACCCTGGCACTAGGGAGACAGCAAATCTTTTGGTCGAGGCAGCTTGGCAACAGATAATTCTATGCCTTATCCACTTACTGTCTTCTCATGCTCCATACTACTAGTTGGACTGGCTTTCTGGCTATTACAGAGAACAGTATTCACGAGAGCCACCATCTCTGAGACCGACCAAAGCCAGGAATGGTCTACAGGTGGTCAAAACTCTCACACCTGGTATTCACCCTGGAACTCCTGCTGAAGTTCTGAAACTCCGTATAATCCCAGTAAAATGTTCTGTACTCAATTCTTTGTTTGTAAAATATGGCTCCTTACCTGCAGGTTGTTTAAGCCAGAAATTTTGTTGGGGTTGAGAACCGATAATGTAAGTGATAGGTACAATCCACAAATAGCTGAAAAGATTAAATAGGATATTATTGTAAATACAAGTGGAAGAAGTATGTCTTGGTTTTATAAGAATTAAATAAAACTACATTACTGTATTCTATATAAAAGGAAACAGGAGAGGTGCAAAAATTTACTAAAACACATAATAAATATGATGCAAGGTATGTGTGCGATTAGCCTCTCCCATTACCTTTAACTTTTTACAGGCTCAGGCTGCCTTCACACGGAGTTTACGCTCCGCTCATTCTGAACGTAAACTCGTTCAGAGTGAGCGACATAAAAAACAGATCCCATTGGCTTCAATGGGTGCCGGCATACACGCGCTGCCCATTGAAATCAATGGAAGGCTTTTTTACCTATTGCGTTCAATGTGATAAGCGCGTATCGCATGAATGAGTAGAACGTAAACTCCGTGTGAAGGCTCCCTAAGGCCCCACGTTGTGGAAACGCAGATTTTTTTGTTGCAGATTTTGTTGCGGTTTTTTGAGCCAAAGTCAATTCCTGATTCATTTTGTAGCCATTCTTGGCTTTGGCTCAAAATGCCGCAGCAAAATCTGCAACAAAAAAAAGCTGTGTTTCTGCAATGTGGGGCCTCAGCCAAAGGGTTCCTATTTCCATCCTATGCTGGCAATGGCCAACTCCTATGTGAAGTGGCTCAGTTTACAAATCCCTGGCCTCAGCAGCCACATGTTGGGTATCATGATATCACTGGTAATATGTCACTAGTACCAAACATGTACCCACTGAGGTCTAAGATTGGCTCCAGCTATTATTCCGTCGCTTCACTACTGACCTTGACAGATTGGGATGGAATGGTGAACTCAACACCTGAGGAGAGAATCTGGAGGAAGTGATTATTGCATCTTTTTTTTTTTTTATTTTAACCCACACAAGGCGACCCTGGCTCTCCCCTTTGCCTGGAACTCCCTTTTAAGGCCAGGGCCCCACATTGCAAAAATAGTGCGTTTTAAAGTACCTGCAAAGTCGATGGGATTCTGGTTAATCCCATTTACACACTGCAGAAAAAAATCTGCAGCAGAAATTATACCTACTGAAATGCTGCCGTTTTCTGTATAGCTATAACAGGTGCAGAAAGTCTGCAGAGGAAAACTGTGCGAGATCGCAATGAAAAATACTGAGGGGAAAAAAAACACACGGCATTTCCGCCACAGTCTTTTCTGCAGCGTTTTTATATTGCGGTTCGCTACCTGGGGACTTAGCTTAAGGATTAGTTCTTTAGGGCTGCGCAGTTCAAATAAAAAGGACAGTTGCAGAAATTTCCTCATGTGAATATAACCTAAAAACAAACTGCACTTCTGTCATTTCCATTTCTAAGACACTTTGGAATTTCATGTCTTTGATCTGTTATAATCAGCTTCATAGTTACCATCCATATAATATCTGGCCTACGATTTTTAACAAAATAGAAAACTGCTGTTACATTTTGTGGCTAAAACCTACAATGAAAATTGACCTACACTGTGGATTTCATACGTGAAGCATGACATTGAAGATAATGTAAGGGTCCAGTCACACAGATTTTTGGTGCTGATTTTGATGCTGAATCTGCATCAGAATCCACGTGGAAAAAAGCTAGCGGAAAAAGGTACCCACGTGGATTCTGATGCAGATTCAGCATCAAAATCAGCACCAAAAATCTGTGTGAATGGACCCTAAAGGGTGAAATCTGTGAGAACCCAAAGGGAAACCATCAGATGACCTTCAACTAAAACCACCCTATTTGTGGTGTGTTTTGTCTTAGTAACACGCTGCACGATTTCTTTGATGGAATTTAGAAGCATGTTCATTCACACTTGGAAGTTTTTTTCCAGAAATTTCTGTAACTATCCCATCTATTTGAATGGGGCATAACTCCACTTGCTTGGTTCCAAAACAACCCTGTTCAGGTGTGAGTGGCAAGTTTTCAGTGACAATTGTACCAAGAAATCTGCTGTGTATGAATATACTTTTGGGAGCATATATGACAAGTACATTTTCATAGAAAGCACTTCTTAACTATGATCTTACTGGAACTCTGATGGCCGAGTGACTGTTGCGTTTGGATCTAAAAGAAAATGTTGCTGTTCTATAAGTCCACGAGTTGTATCTATTGTCACCACAGGAAAACCCATCTGCAAGACCCATGTGTTCATGATAGCTTCGATACTGCTTCCAAGCTGAATACCATTTCTATCAATGGCCTACAACAAAAACAAAAGTACATTCACTTAATAAAAAGATATGCCACACATATGCTTTTTATTCTGCAAGTTTTTTTTCATTTATCTTATTGACAGCTTAGGATTCCTTTGGATTTTATTTAGTTACTAGCTTCTGCCTGTCACTTCGTCTGCGTGTTGTTGGCTTCGATGATCTGCTTATATTCCAGCAAATTGCTGCCGTAGATGGTTCGCCTGCTCCACCATTTCGGCAGTTCTCAAACTGACCTGCTGCCAAACTTGTTCTTCACGCCATTCCTGTGATTGTTCCGGCATCTCACTGGGACACAATATAATGAGTTTTTTGTTGGCATCGATAATCCGCCTGTTCAGGTGTTTCAGCAGCTCTAAGAGCCGCTTGATGCCTAGATTGTTCAATCCTCCTCAGCTCCACTTGAGGAGAAGTCTGTGACTTCTGGCTACCTTCATAGCTCTCGTTTTTTGAGAATTTTGTGACAAAGTAGATTTTCTTTTTCCCGGCATGTTTAAAATTGAGAAACTGCCAATTTGGATTAAAGGGGTTTTCCCATCTCAGGGTATCAGCACACTGCCTAGAGTGTATCCCCCCCCCCCCATCCCTCTGGCTGAACAGAACACATACAGATCAGATAATAAGAATGGAGTCATTGTTATCTGTGTGTATACATAGAGAGATAACAGACCTGGCTTTATCAGCAAAGTGCAATTAGCTGATAGCTCTGCAGTCAAGAACAGTGTAATATAGTATATGAACAAGAATTCATAACAGTTGTGAAGCCATGTCATTTACTGTGATAAAAAGTATCCGATGTGGCAATCCAGGTTACAAATTATCTATGTGCAAAATTTCATCCAATTCTGTTCAGCCGTTTTTGTGTGATTGAGTAACAAACACACAAAAATTTCCAAACTTTCACATTTATTAGTAGGATTTATCTTGGTCAATAATGTGTGTCCAGACCTTGTGGTGGACAACCTAATGGACACCACTACCTTTATTGGCCACAAAGTAATAGCTGGGAGACTAGTTCTGTACGGTACATCCCTGCATAGTCTTGATAGTGCCATGTTTTACATTATTAGAAGGTTCCAAAGCAGGTGATGATAGATACAAATGTAACTTATACTGTTGTTTATCTTTATGTAACTCATCTAACTTCTGATTTATTATCTGTATATCTATATGTCAAATTGGATTGGTGGTAAAAGGTCAACTATATGTTACAGTGAGCACATCACAGTTCCTTGGGGACCGATTGTATCTTTGTCCACGTGTAACTGAGCTCTTTTATTTTTAATGGATTATTTAGTAAAATTTATGTATGCATTACACCCTCAGTGATTCTTGTGTGAAAACTGCCTTTGCATAGCACAGAGAGAAGTGCAAATCTTGCTCCTCTAGCTCTATATCCCACAGAAAAGAAGTAGCAGCAAGGGGGCATTATAGAGAATTACTGATATGCCCCCTTGAATATAGCATTGAGGCACGGTGCAACGCTTGCTAGAAGTTGTGCCCACTTTTCTGAGTCTCTGTGCCTCTCTCCCTCAAGTAGCTTCATCTTCTTTATACCTCTCCCCTTTCTATAGACATCTATGGACTGCATGTAATCCGATTCCTCCATGATCAATGTAAGTCCATCATATCTTTCCAGAAGGACTGCACAGAGAACAGAGTCAATGAGCAGCTCAGGAAGAACGGGAGGAGGAAAGAAACAAGATGTATTCTAAAGAGTCATGCATAATGTTGAGGGGGCTGTCCTCTAGAGGGCAGCATACAGAGGCACTGTTCTCCTAATTACATCCTGGAGAACAGATTTGCATATTTTTTATCCAGAATCCCTAGCGGAGCAGAAATGACTTGTAAGTCTCTGTACGCCTATGTAGGCACACACTCTCCCTAATGTGTATGATTATCCCCTGACTCGAATTCTAAAGAGGAATTTTTCTGAAAAGATATATTACAAAGTTTCTTATATTCCTATGTACTATTGATTTATGCAAAGTTTGTTAAAAGTATACTGTTGTTGTAATCTCAAAGTGTGGAATAGTTAGTTTTAATCCAATGTGATCAAACTAAAAAGTAACTTTTCCGGATGTGTGGTCAGGTGTGATGTCCATATGACCCAATTATTTGTGTGCTGTGTAATAATGTATGTATTATTCTGATTACATATCTTAACTTACCATTTGTAAGTGTCTCCACAGGTCAGTATACACTGTACTGCCATATTCAAATTCTCGAAGGTACGTCTATTGTAAAAAACATAGAAAAATAATATTAGCAATGCCTTGTTCATTACATATACTGGGTTCACACCTGCGTTCAGGTTTCCCTTTGTGGGTCCGCTTGGGAACCCCTACAAATGGAAACTTAATCCGTTTAAGAAAGTGGTTACCCATGGAAACACATGGATTCCATAGACCATAATGGGGTCTGCCCAGTTTCTGCCTGAAAAATGCAGAGAGAAAAGTGCTGCTTGCTTACTCTTCAAATTTTTGGATGGATGGATAGATGGTTTGATTTATTCAAGCACTGGTGTGAACCCAGCCGTAGCCTAAAGGGGTTTTCCCACGAACAAGACTATATTTAAATATGTAGACAATTAAAAGTTAAACATTTTTGCAAAAATAAATAATTAAAAATTTTGCAGCAATTTAAAGATTTCCTCTAACTATCTTAGTGATGACAGTCCGATCGGTCGCAGATGATGGGATTATGAATGCAGGAACGTTTTGTCCGAAACACAGCCATTATTGCCTTATTATTATAAGGATAAATATTGCTGCACACACTGTTTGTACTGAAGAAGTATAGAGATTTATTTTACAGCAGAACATATGCCATTGACACAATGCAAAGGAAATGGTTTTGAGAAAAGCAAACTAGATCAATCAGTGTTGACGTTCCAGTCGTAAGAACTTGATCGGAAGAGATCTAGTGCGGAGTAACATAGGGAGTGGTGTCAGGTAGAGATGAGCGAACACTAAAATGTCCGAGATTCGAACAACCGCACACTGTTCGGTTGTTCGAACGGATTTCAAACCCCATTATAGTCTATGGGGGGAAATGCTCGTTTCAGGGGTAAGCAAAATTCGATACAATTATACTTACCAAGTCCACGAGTGACGGTCGGGCTGAATTCCCCTTGAAGTCTTCTCCCGGCGCAGCGCCCCCGCGGCATCTTCCGGCTGGATTTCAGTCTGCCTAGGCATCGGGGCCTAGGCAGAGCCGACTGCGCATGCGCGGTCGGCTCTGCCTAGCCCGACGCCTGAGCAGAGCCGACTGCGCCTGCAAGGGCATGCCTGCACATGCGCAGTCGGCTCTGCCTAGGCCGGATGTCTAGTCAGAGTAAATTCCACCCGGAAGAAGACGCGGGGACGCAGCGCGGAGAAGACTTCGGAAAGGTAAGAGAAGAACCAGCGTTGATTGGCAGAATGTATAGCATTCTGCCAATCAACGCTGGTTCTGCATTGAACCTTAAATTTCAAACAGCTAGTAGTGTTCGATCGAGTACGAGTATCTCGAATACCGTCATATTCGATCGAACACCTACTCGACCGAACACTACTCGCTCATCTCTAGTGTCAGGGCATGATTTCCTTATTGTTGTCAGGTTATCAGGCAGGGAAGCAGGGACACTACCTATATGAGGAGATAACCCGACCACAATATGGAAACCATAGCTGTCAGGGCCAGCTCCAGGTTTGTGTGGGCCCTTGGATGACAGAGCCCCAGTGAGCATTATATGCTCTGCAGTGGTCCCCACACAGAATTATATTCTCCGCATTGGCCCCTACACAGCATTATATGCTCCACAGTGGCCCCAATACAGTATTATATGCTTTGCAGTGACCTCCACACAGTATTATATGCTCACAGTGGCCCCCCACACAGTATTCTATGATCCTAAGAGGACCTGCCCCTCCTCCTCAGTGCTGGTGCTATTATTATACTCTGGGGTCTCCTCAGATCCCAGAATATAATATTCAGAGGCCCAGGGGAAGTGATTAAATATAACAAACACTTATACTTACCTCACCTCTCCTGAGAATCCTCGTTCCTCTTCTTTCTTGCAACTGAGGTCCTGAACTCCAGATGTTCCTGCTGGGGCCTATGATTGGACCTCAACGGTCACATGGAAACATGATGTTGTCATTACGCTGGCACGCTCCATGTGATCTCTGGGGCCCAATCACAGGCCCAAGCAGTGAGGCCTGGGGAGCAGTACCTCAGTCGCTGGCTGGAAGAGCACCGGAAAGGATGCCGAGCCCAGGATAGGTGAATAAGTATTTTTTTTATTTTTAATCACCTCCCCTAGGCTGGCATCTAATGGAAAGGGGCCTAGCGATCGACAGGTGCCCTCTCCATTAGCAGTACGTATAGTAGTTGGGGAATCAGACTTTCATGGTGGCCCGAGGGCCCGGCCATTTCCAGCTGGCCACAGGCCCCATACCCTATGCAACTGTCGAGTGGCCCACCTTAGGAGCTTGAGTCTCCGGCACTTGCCCAGGGACACTGGGTGCTGACACCAACCCGGATAGCTGTCAGACCATTTGTGGTCATATATGTATTGTCTACCGATCAAAACTGTGGTGGTGAAAACCTATAAAACTCTGCAAAATTTTTAATTACTTATAATTGCAAAAATGTTTAACTTTTCATTGTCCATACATTTAAATATGGTTCTGTTCATGGTAAAACCTCTCTAAGTAAAAAAAATATGCTTATTGTTGATGTTGAACTACATTATTTTGAGTTTATCCATATTACACATTATTGTTAACACTCCAAGATTCTTTTCTCTTGCTTATAATGAGGAATAATTATCTGTTCAGAAAACTCTTTGTGAGCTAAGACATATTCATGAAAATTTCATGGACACTGGATAGAGAGAAAGTGAATACTGTTTTATCTGATTCCATTCTGTTAATTATTTGTACAGAATGCATGTCCGACAAAACTTGTATGTGTTTTTGGCAGAAGTAAAGCCAGATGTTTTTCATAAAATAGCTTATTTTAAAATACTTGTTGCATGTAATGTCATTTCTGCAAAATATCATGAGATTGGAACATTGAAATGTTATGTAAAATTGCATGGTTTTCAGCAAATTATAAGTCAGAAGGGGTAATGTCTCTCATTAGGGAGAGACTGGTACAGGAACTTATTAGACTATGCATGCAAGAATTATTGGGAAGTAATATGTAAATAAGGCCTCAATGGTGAAAAAGTAGAAATTTCTCCTATCGCCACCTATTGGAAGGTAATTCCCTATAGATTGATACCTGATTTTCAAAGAAACCTAAGGGCATAATCTGGGAGTAATAGCCAAGCCAGAATAACGGTTCCTGTCTGCTTTCTTTTGGAGGAGTTATGCTGGCATGGCTACTATTCCCAGATTATGCCCCTAGTTTTTTTGAATAACAGGTATTAATTTATAGGAGCTACCTTCCAATAGATGGCGCTAAAAGCAAATTACTCTCTTTCTTCAGTGGTCTTATTTGCAACTTCCTTACCCAGCAAGTTATAGGAGATGCCTTCTTTTACAGGTTAAAAACATTTTGAAGCACCTGGCGTTTTAAAACTGAAACCATCAGAGAAGAAAGTCCTCTGTGCAGTAGAATAATATATATATATATATATATATATATATATATATATATATATATATTTACTTCTGTATACATGTGGGTCAGTAGCAAGTTATGATTACTTATAGTGGACCCCTTATAGGTAGGTAGTACTTACTCTGAGTCCCTGTACAAAAATTTCTTCAGTGAGAAACGAGGACAACATCCGAAGAACTGCTGCACCCTAAAATTTAATTTAAAATGAAATAGTAATTTCCTCTTAATTGTACTTACTAATAGGGTTAAAATGTAGTTACTACAACTACTTTATTTAGAATTATACATAGACCTGAGTTCTTATATCTAAACCTGCTTTGGGGTATCAGAACATATGTTCCTACTATGCAGACTTTCTGTGAAAAGAGCCTCAAAAAAATGCTGCCTCCTCTGCAGCGCTTCTTCGCTGCAGCACGTTACATGGGGTCATAGCCTATAGGTGTTTTCAGGGCTTATGTCAACAGTCAGACTTCTTTTAGACATTTTTAGACTTCTGGCATCTTGTATATATGATGAGTAAAATTTCACACTTTTATTATTATTTTCAATTTATGGACCTAGGAACAACATGATGATGAGGTGGAGATTTACTGTAAAGCTGCACACAGAAAGAATATGGTATGGGGTTCTCCTTGGGGGTGTTCACACTACCGTCGGTGTCCGACAGCTAGTGTCCGCTGCTAATGTCCGTTCAAAATCTTGCGCAGACATTTGCATCAGACACTAGCTGTGTCCATTCTTTTACACTCCGTGTCTGTCCTTGACTGTCCGTTCCCAAAGATGTCCGACTTTTCAAGCGGACAGCAAAAACCTACATGTCGGGTTTTGCTGTCTGCTTGAAAAGTCGGACATCTTTGGGAAAAGACACTTAAGGACACCCACGGACAGTTAAAGAACGCACCCGATCACCATTTAAATCAATGCAAAATGTCACGGACACAGCTAGTGTCCGATGTTAATGTTCACACAAGATTTTGAACGGACATTAGCAGCGGACACTAGCTGTCAGACACCAACGGTAGTGTGAACGCTCCTGTTTCATCTAAAAAAAAACATACAATGATTGTAAGAGTTTGTGTTAAAAGCAGTTGTGGTTTGCTGCACAGCTTTTGAGTACATAGTAAACTACCCAAGTGTGTTAACCAGCTTACCTTACTATATGTAATGGAATCAAAGAGAGAACTTATTTCAGCTGGACTGTTCACGTCTTCTTCTTTTGATGTAAGTGGATGGGAAGAAGCTAAAGCATCAACACCCATCACACCGTGTATGTCATAAAGCACTGTCAGGTCTTTCTGTAATGTTCAAGAACACTTTTGTGAATACACCATCTTTTACAGTTAACCTTTTTATTTGGTTTGGCCTAATTTATTTTCATATTTTGACTTGTGAAGTAATGTGATACAAAAATAATAATAATAATAAGTGTAAAGAGTATTTCCAGTGCTTATCACGACTTAGTAATGATAGCCAACATTTTCAGCAAATTAAAGCAAGGCACGCTCTACAGGCAAAATCAACTCCTTCTCTAATATGTTCCCTTTCAATAAACAGAACGAACAAAATATTTGTTAGTAAAATACTCTAGGTACTTTACAGATGGTCTGTGCACAGTGGGGCTCCAGCCCATACATTTCACATGAATGGGGCATTGTTGCAAGTCTCTGTTCATCAGGTGGACAGCAGCATTACTATGTGATGACTGATCAGAGTATCACAGCATATATCTGTAATATTCCATAAGAAGAAGAAAACACCCCTTTAAAAAATGAGCGTGTATTGCCAGCACAAGCCAGAACAGTCAAAAAATGAGGGCCAGCATACCAGTTATAAAGAGGATCACAGAGGTTTCAATATATTATTTACTTTAGTGATTCAGAACTGGAGAATTTGTTGAATTTTTTTAACATAAAAAATTGGCAAATTTTTAATTTTAAAATATGTCTAACATAAAACTTAATTAAAAAGTAACTGTCAGGCGACACATTCCCTTTGGTATCAAAATATGGTGGAGACTAACAATACATTTTAAAGATCTAGATTCCCCATTATATTTTATACAAAGGCATATTATAATTCAATTATTTAATACTTTACATTGCGTCATTTCATTGTCTCTTATTTGATTTTATCATTCTACTATACAAGAAAATCTCAAGAAACTTACTATATTCCAGGTGGGCTCTGCATAGTCGGCTCCTAAATATTCCACATAAGAGGCAAAACCTTCATTCAGCCACAGATCATTCCACCATCGAATTGTAACAAGGTTCCCAAACCACTATAACATAATATAATTGTGTATAAGCATGATTATAAAGTGGGCCATCCTAACATACAATCTATCAATCTGAAAGGTAGCAAAATTAGATTTCATTATACAAAGGGTAGGAAGGAAAAGACTGTACAAGCTGTGCCAACCATATTTGTATGTTCAGATACAAAGTGCATTTACGTATATGGAGTGCAGAGTTACCGTTAAGGCATCCAGTATTGATTAATAATGTAGAAGGGAGGGGTAAGGAGACAAAAGTTAGTTTAGGGAGAGTAAATGTAGAAGGTTTAGACTAGGAGATGTCATAATTTCTTAATTAAGAACGTTCTGAAGGTACATTTAAACTGTCAAAGCTAGGTATAATTTTGATTGTCTGGGATAGCGCATTCCAAAAAACTGATGTAACATGAGAGAAGTCTTGGAGGTGGGAGGTATGGATTATAGAGGGTAATAGGCTTAGATCATTGGCAGAACAGATAGTACCAGTGGAATGATTATTGGTGAAGATTTGCTTAAATAGAAGTTGACTAGTATAGTGTTACGATTAGAACTGCTCTTCTTAACTTCCCAGCCAGTACTTCCGATTCATTTCAAATATCCCTGAATTTCCCTGTAAATCCATCAGCTGACACAGGTTGTTTCTGTATATTCCATATAGCAGATATGCACATCATTACAAGTCATATTCTATAAACCATCTTGTAAATTACAGGGTTGCATCACCATTCATCAAATCCTTCCAGGGAGCTCTCAATTCACTCCACACCATTAAATTCAACCTTCTTCATTCCTCTGCATGTCTTCCTATGTATATTGAGTGCTGCTGAAGATCTCATTTAAGCCTTATCTAAGGGATCAGATGTGTAGTTATATAGTGAGTCTCTGCAGTGATTAGCTGCTTGTCTATACTATGTGAGTGCAGTCTGCAGAATCTCCTATGTACTCTATTAGATGCAGTTTCACACCGCTTACCCCTGCCTTCTTCTTGCCAGACCTAAATCCAATCGCAAACTGAAGGCAGAAAGAGCAGTGTGAAGCAACATTAAATAAGATGGGACAGATGGACTGAGTTATGGGACAGAAATTCTATGTTACTGAACTGTCACTTGCTGCCCTCAGGACTCAGGTAAGAACAAGTGCAATATGATGAGGCACGGCTTCTTCTGTCTCTGCATAATTGTCAATATATGAAGCATTAGCAGACTATGTGATAAGGAAAGAAGGAGCCAATATGGTACATATTGCACATTCACTAAGGTTAGTAAGCAAAAGGCATACACAAGACCTTCTAGATCAGGGGTAGGCAATCTTCAGCAACTCCAGCCAGTGGCGTAACTACCGGGGAAGCAGCACAGGCAGCTGCCACGGGACCTGGGATATTATGGGTCCCAGCAACAGCCGCTACCGCTGCATTTTTTTTTTTTAAGAGGCCATTACTAGCTGGAGTCACTCCAGCCAGTAATGGGCCCTACTTACTTACCGATCCTGGCAGGAGCCGGGATCGGTAAGTGACACTGCGGGCCCCGCAAACATCATTATTATACTCAGGGGTCTTTTCAGACCCCCGAGTATAATGAGGGGAGGCCCGGGAGAGGTAAGCAAACATAACAAACAATGTTACTTACCTCTCCACACTCCGAGAAGGGCCTACTTGTGTGACGTCTCAGACGTCACATGACCAGGGCCTGCATCCAGGGGCGGATCCAGGGCCGGGCGAGCCGGGCAACCGCCCGGGGCCCCGCGCTTAGCGGGGCCCCGCGGCGCTGCCGGGACCTAACAAAATGGTCCCGGTCGGCATGTCCCGATTCCAACTGAGCTCAGCATTAAAGCAGGAGCTGACAGCTCCTGCTTTAAACGCCTATGTATTCAGCGCATCGGCGGTAGGACGCCGATGAGCTGAATGCATAGGCGTTTAAAGCCGGAGCTGTCACAGCTCAGCTCCTGCTTTAACGCTGAGCTCCGGCCTCCGGCATTTGTAGCCGCGATGTGATGACGTCATCACATCGCGGCTACAATATGTGTATGAGGGAGAGAGCTGCGAGGGAACGAGGAATGGTGAGTGTGTGTGTGTGTGTGTGTGTGTGTTTGAGAATGGCATGACACTGGGGCAGATGGAGGGGGAGAACGGCATGACACTGGGGCAGATGGAGGGGGAGAACGGCATGACACTGGGGCAGATGGAGGGGGGGAGAACAGCATGACACTGGGGCAGATGGAGGGGGAGAACGGCATGACACTGGGGCAGATGGAGGGGGGGAGAACAGCATGACACTGGGGCAGATGGAGGGGGAGAACGGCATGACACTGGGGCAGATGGAGGGGGAGAACGGCATGACACTGGGGCAGATGGAGGGGGAGAACGGCATGACACTGGGGCAGATGAAGGGGGGGGATGGCATGACACTGGGGCAGATGAAGGGGGGAGAACGGCATGGCACTGGGACAGATAGAGGGGGAGAGAACAGCATGACACTGGGGCAGATGAAGGGGGGGGAATGGCATGACACTGGGTCAGATGGAGGGGGGGAACGGCATGACACTGGGGCAGATGAAGGGGGGAGAACGGCATGGCACTGGGACAGATAGAGGGGGAGAATGGCATGACACTGGGGCAGATAGAGGGGGAGAATGGCATGACACTGGGGCAGATGGAGGGGGAGAACAGCATGACACTGGGGCAGATGAAGGGGGGGAATGGCATGACACTGGGGCAGATGAAGGGGGGAGAACAGCATGACACTGGGACAGATGGAGGGGGGGAGAACAGCATGACACTGGGGCAGATGGAGGGGGGGAATGGCATGACACTGAAGCAGATGAAGGGGGGATGGCATGACACTGGGGCAGATGAAGGGGGGGAGAATGGCATGACATTGGGGCAGATGAAGGGGGAGAACGGCATGACACTGGGGCAGAGACGGGGGGAAATGAAACTGTGGGCAGATAAAGGGGGAGAATGGCATGAAACTGGGGACAGAGATAGAGGGGGGGGACATGAAACTAGGGGTAGATGAAGGGTGTATATGAAAATGGGGGAGAGATGGAGGGGGGGACATATAATTTATGGGTGACTGTAGGAGGATTATACTGTGTGGAATCACATGAAAATTGAATGAGAATGGGTGGAGTCAACATAAAAGTGGGCGGGGCCTAATTTGCTGCGGCGCGCTGAGCGCGCCGCACGTTTTGTTCCCTCTATCTAGTCTTCAACAGTTGGGAAGTACAGGTTAGAAGTGTGAGACCCCCCCAGTAAGTAGGGCCCCGCCAAAGTCAATTGCCCAGGGCCCCGCAAACCCTGGATCCGCCACTGCCTGCATCCTTATGCATCGTGACGCAGGCCCCGGTCACATGACGTCCCTGACATCATTGAAGATAGCCGACAGCGGGGAGCGCAGGGATAGGTAAGTAACAGTGTTTATGTTTGTATCCCCCTCTCGGTCTCCGATTATTATACTCTGGGGTCTGAAAAGACCTCAGAGTATAATAATTGTTCATGGGTGTCCAAAATGGAGCATAATACTGGGTGATGGGGCCACTATGGGGCATAATACTGGGTGATGGGGCCACTATAGGGCATAATACTGGGTTATGGGACCACTATGGGGCATAATACTGAGTGAAGGGGCACTATGGGGTATAATGCTATGTGCAGGGGCAACTATGGGGCATAATAGTGCGCGCAGGAATGCGGGGGGGGTTGGTCGCGGTCTTTGGTGTCGGTCGGGGGGGGCCCCATGTCAAAGGTTTGCCACAGGGCCCCGCCATTCCTAGTTACGCCACTGACTCCAACTGTTGTAAAACTACAACTCCCTGCATACATACTTGCTCTGCTGTTCTTGGAACTCCTATGGGTGTGAATGGAGCATGTTGAGAGTTATAGTTTTACAGCAGCTAGAGTGCCGAAGGCTGCTGACCCCTGTTCTAGATTATTCTTTAATAATAGCCTATGCTGCACTTTATGGGCAAAAAAAAACAAACTGGAGTGCTTTTTTAAAGCTTCTAGAGGTACAATTTAAGACTATCCACTGTAACAGGTCAGTGCAGAAAACCTATTTAGAAAATTACTACTAACCTGATGTGCAAGCTCATGGGCTATTACTGTGAGCACCCTCTCCTTGTTGCCAATAGAAGATTCCAGAGGGTCATACAGAAGTGCTGTGTCTCTGTATGTGACAAGTCCCCAGTTCTCCATGGCTCCTGCACTGAAGTCTGGGATAGCTACCTGGTCTAGGCGAAAGAAAATAATATTATACATGTGTCCTATACACACACATTTTGAAACGCAATCGGTGTTCTATGTAGATTTTCATGTACTAATGTTAGAACTTTTGAAATATTTTTTTCAAATACCTCGTAACAGCTAGGTCAGAACAGTGTAGATGACGGACAATGTCTATTCAGGCCACAACTATAATTATTTATATATCTCTATATATCATAACCATAAGCCAAGTTTTCCAGCAATCCAACATTTCTGTCCAGTGTGTCTTCATTTATGTGTCATAGAAAGATAGAAGATTGATGGCAGAAAAGGACCACATGGTCCATCGAGTCTGTTCTTTTATCCTTACCATCTGGTTACGCCTCTGTTATACTGTAAGTAACTACAATCACGTTCCAAACCTCAACTACTCTTACACTGAAATAATATTCAAATCATAAATAATATTCCCTAATATTGCTTCTGATCTTCCCCAACTCATATCAGATTGTGCCTCCTTGTTTTTCTATTTAGTTTTTTTTATTAAAAACACTTCTCATGCTTATGTATATTTTTACCATATTTAAAGGGTCTATCACTAAGAAAAGTCATTTTTAACTAATCACACCTTTGCATAGCCTTTAGAAAGTCTATTTCACACCTACCTTTAGTATGTAGATTGCCTCAGTGGTTTCTGAATAAGTCCGTTTTTATTCATATGCTAATTAGACTGTTGCACGATACATCGTGCACTCCTCTCCTGTTGTTTCCTATGCACAGGCTGCTGATGATGATGACTCAGCTTCCTGTTTGCACACACACATAGGAGATAATAGAAGAGACGAGTGCTGCTGGGAACTTCCTGTGCTGGCTGGAAGCTCATTAGCATATGAATAAAAACGGACTTATTCAGAAGCCACTGAGGCAAGCTACATACTAAAGGTAAGTGTGGAATAGCATTTCTAAGGCCTATGCAAGGATGTGATTAGTTAAAATGACTTTTCCCAGTGATAGAGCCCCTTTAAAAGTTTCTATCATGTCCTCCATTCTCTTCTTTCCTCAAACCTACAAAGTTCTTTAAGTCTCTCCTGCTATATCAGTGAGTGAATATCAGCAAAAAAATACAGAAAAAGCACTGGCTTAATAACACAGAGAGCCTGCAATAAATCCAAAACAGCAGTCACTCTATCAACATCAGATTTGTCAAATAACATTCAAGCACTGATGCACAAATTATAAAACTTAACATTTATTTTTAACCCCTAAAAAATGCAGAGAGGCATCTCACCATACTGCATTATAAAAATGGCCAACTAGTACACAGCCACCATGGACTATAACTGCATGGTTTGTATTCACCAAGACTTGAACACATGTAATCAATTAGTTATAATTCACACATATGCAATCCCATAGGTTCACAGCGGGAATAACAATACTGCAAATTCACATAACCTTATTGAAGATGAAAAATGGTTCAATCTTACCACTTTGATGGTTATGCAGCAAGAGACAGGACGACACACACAGACTAACAGACCCTAGACATCCCTAGGTATCTGTCCCTCAATCCCCGTGAATTGACTCTCGCCCTAACAAGGGCAGTCCAAAGCTGAACCTAATTCACATTACCTAACAGTCCCTACGGTGCGTTTCAGGGTGTGTCAACACACATCATCAGGGGACCTGACTACACTGACATAAATGACAATATTGTGGGGATAACGTCTATCCTTAGGGAGAGACCACCTTCTCAGGTGTGTGGAGACTTATAGCCATAGTTGCTCCACTGCAAAGGAACATGGGAAGAATATGCAAATCTGTCTCCCAAGATGTAAACAGGGAGACAGTGCCTCTGTTATGCTGCCCTCTATAGCAAGCAACCCTGAACCTGTTTACATCTTGGGAGACAGATTTGCATATTCTTCCCACATAAATGACAATAGTCAGCTAAAATAACCTCACAGGCACATTAGTGCCAGAGTATGGATAACCTATGAAACCATCACAGTGGTGCCTGGAACTAGGGATCACAAACTAATGTCTTGTTCATAACTAGACTCATGGCAGTGGCCACTGCCATGAGTCTAGTTATGAACAAGACTTTAGTTTGTGATCCCTAGTTCCAGGCACCACTGTGCTGGTTTCATAGGTTATCCATACTCTGGCATGAATATCAGCAAGGCAGCACATGCTTAAAATACATATCTAGTGGTGTTCCCACAACTACGGTACATATTACTGTCGTATTAGTACTCACACGGACCTATACTTTACGTCCCTTATTAGTACTCACACGGACCTATACTTTACGTCCCTTTTCCCATTAGATAGATTAACACAAAGAAAGGGTTAAAATCGATTAACAGTCATGTATAAGGTCAAAGAGGGGGGTTGACATATAATGGATAACAAGGGAGATATTCCAAATTTTTCTTTTTAAATAAAATGATATTTTTTAACTATTGCCTGGATGAGTGCTGGAAACATCATTCTATCTTCATTCTACACCTACAACCAGCGTGGAGTTTCATATTTGTGCATTCAAATTGGAGACCCAGAACCCCCATTGACATGATTGGTAGGGGTACTAGTGGTTTACCTCCAGAAGTCAAAAATTTATTCTCTATCCTGAGGATAAGTGATGAATGTTTTTTTGTGAGTTAAACCTTCTAAAATTACCATTATAAGTCACCATTGGGCACAATTGCACTATAAACACATACCTGATTTTGGCAGAGGGTAACGCACTCCATAGTAGCTCTCAAAAAAGTCCAGAATTTTCCCTGTGACATTCAATGCATAATCTCCTTGTTTCCCATCAATTGCTGTTTTACGGCCCCAGATTTTAATCTGTCAATTAATATAACAGAGTGAATGTAGTGTAGTAAATATACTAAATATTTGTAATTCACAGTAACCGGCAATACTGAATGAATTCCTCTTGAGGTCACAGAATTGGGGCACTTGGTGGGAATGTGACTACTCAGAGGATGTCACTTGGACAAGAAACAAAATCATTGCCTGCCCGGCAAGAGAAGACAGAAATATTTACCCTTTCATCACCAATCGCGCTAAACTGGGAAACTATAAAGGCCACAAGATATGTTGACATCTTTGGAGTTGTTGCAAATTTAGTGACTTGCCATTCTTCATTCTGCCACTGTTCATTGGACACATCTGAAAGATAAAAATTTTTGTGACAAAAGAGACCACATAGCAGATAGCAATGTACATTTACTGTAGGCTCCTAGAGAACTTGTCAGCAATTGTCGCATATCTTTTTTTAGAACATGTAAGAATTTGCCCTACACATAAGAGAAATAGTAATTCCCAGTTATCAATTAGTTTATATATTTCCAGGAGGATTAACAGAGTACAACGTTCTAAGAAAATATACTCCAGAATCAGTGGTGTAGCTAGCGGGGAAGGGGGAGGAGGCCAGGCCCACTGACTCTGTGTGGCCCACTCCGGGCCCGCCATTAATACATGCTTTACTTCTAACTAGACTGGTGTCTGCAGACAATGATCTAGTTAAAATGTATCCTGCAACTAAACAGTCTTGTAAACGCAAACCAATATAGTCCTGCGATTTACAAGACACCAAGACCACAGATGGATGTATGCTCAGCACAGGCGGGCACGATGTGTGTGGTGGTGGCTCTGTTAATCAGGATCGCAAGTAGGTGGGTATAACTTTTTAATTTTGTTTTCTTAGCACAGTTGTGGGTAGTTAGGAGGGGGGATTGTGACTATATGGGACTGGGAGGATTCATTAGGGGGAATTATGACGATGGGATTGTCATTTATATAAGGGGGCATTATGAACATAAGGGGGGTCATTTATATAAGGGTTATTAGGAGGCATTATGAATACAAGGGGGAGGTTATTTATATAAAGGGCTATTAGGGAGCATCATTTATATTAGGAGGTATTATGAACATAAGGGGGTGGTCATTTATAAAGGGGTCATTGGGGGGTTAGTATTTATGTCCTGCAGTGTTTTTCACAGAAGTCCTCTGCAGACTTTCTGATTCCACTATACCTATAGGGAATCCACCGGTGTTTCTGTATGTATAATTTACATGCCTCAACGGCAGTTTTGGAAACTGCATCATGTCCGTTGCAGTATTTGTCTTCAATATGTGGATGGGATTTGTTAAAATGCTGCTTTTCTTTCCGTGATGTTTTCGCCACGTGAGGGCCCCAGTCACTGTTTTGGAATCACACGTTAACTACTGTATACCTATGGAAACGCCAGTGGTTTCCCTATAGATATAATTGAAACAGAAATTCTGCAGAGGAAACCTCTGCAAACTTTCTGTGCAAAGCGCTCCAGGAAGAACCGCGATGTGTCACCGTTGCGGTTTTTCCTGCAGTGTGTGGGGTTTTTTTCTGCATGACACCATGTGCAGCCCCGGCCTTAAAGTGTTTTCCAGCTCATTTTTATTGATGGTCTATCCTCAAAATAAATCATCAATAAGAGATCAATGATTCCTCGCTGATCAGCTGTATGAAGGGGCCAAGGCACCTGTTTATATCACACGCCGTCTGTTTACAGAGACCATGTAATATAACTCCAGCCTTGTCACATAGACATGTATAGGAGGCTGTAGTTACATTACATGGCCTATGAAATGAATGACACTATGTAAACAGACAAAGGGTTATAGCGCTTACACAGGTACTACGGTTTATTCAAACAGCTGATCCTGGGGGTCTCGGGTATTGGAACACCACTCATTTTTTTTACTTCTTTTTTTTTTAACATTTAATTAAGGGCATTATTAATATGGAGCACTATTTAAAGGGGGTACACATGGAAGTTATTAATTTATAGATGCATTTGGGAGTATTATTAATTATGGGGGGTTATATTATATATTTTATAATTGGGGGTAGTAGCAGGTAGGGTATGCAGTTGAGGACAATGTGGGTCATGTGCCTGAAAAAGTAAGGAGTCAAAGATGTCTGTGCTGCAAAATTTATAGAGACTGGAAGAAGTGGCCATGGCGGTCCAGATGAAAGAGACGGGGTATGGAAATGATTAGACGAGACATCACCTGTAAGTCTCTAAATGTAACTGCACTGTATTAACCTAAATGGTTCTGCAGTGCCCTGTGTAGAGCCGATATACACCACTATACGGTCACCGTATAGTGATAATATTAGTATACCTAAGTCGGCGGCCCACTTTGACATGGTCCCCCCCCTCCCCCATGCTGAACCCCTCCTCTGTTCAGAATTAATATTTCATGGTGTATATCAGACATTTATAGAAAAGTTGACAGATTATTGTCAACTGTTGTAACCTAATAGAGGTCGCAGCTTTCTCAGGACAGAGGCGAGGGAGAGGAATGAAGTTTGCGGAGTTAGCTCAGATGTGGTAATGCTCTACAGAAAAGTAGATGTAAGGTGTATGAATATATGTATGTGTGTTATGTACTGTATATGTGTGTAACGTACCGTATATAAGGTATATACTAGTACATGCATGTTTAATGTGTGTATGTTCTGCATCTATTCATTTTTTATGTGTGTATGTATGTGTATAAGCAGTATATTTATGTGTATAGTTCACCACTATACTCTGTACTGCACCACTGTGCAGTATAGAGATTTTATGAATGTTATTGGATTATAGCATTACTGTTTTTGTCTATCCAAATGGTAAATGTAGTCCATTGTCTGTATATAGGAGCCATTTTAACACTTAATATCAGAGTAGAGACACTGATAGGGGGACAGGTGATGACTCTAGAACTTTCCTCCAGAAGTTCTTTCTCCTAAGGGGCAGTTCATACGGAGTAAACTGGCGTGCAATCTGGCACGTATACGCGTGTCAGAGTTTGACCGCTCAAAAAAGATCCCATTGATTTCAATGGGGATTACGATCGTATAACGCGCGTTATTTTGCGCCCATAATTTTGCGGCCACAAAAATTACGGGCGCAAAATAATGCGCGTTATACGATCGTAATCCCCATTGAAATCAATGGGATCTTTTTTGAGCGCGCAAACTCTGACATGCGTATAAGTGCCAGATTGCGCGCCAGTTTACTCCATGTGAACTGCCCCTTAGTCTTTTCAGGGGACTGTGAGCCACTTACAATACAATCAAAGTTAATGTTAGGGGGATCTACAGAGGAACCAGTGTCCAACTGTGTAACTATCTTTAGCCATCTTACAGATGCCTTTATATGAATTGTAACAGTGTCAAATGGAAATCTGAACTACAGAGTGTGATTGAAAAGGATTGTCAGTTTAGGTATTGATGCTCTATCCTTAGGATGTGTCCAACAACTAGCACACCAACTGATCAGCTGTTTAGAGTTGGCAGCAGACAGTTGGGTACACTGTGTAGTCACTGTGCTGCACTATTGCTGCTCAGTTAATGTCCAGCCTTGACCAATTGCTTTTATTTTTTCACATGTACATATGAACATTCTTAACTTCCTACATGTGTGTATGTTAATAAGTAAAAGCCTCTATGGAGCTGCACACCATGAAGTTGACCGTCCAACATCGGCCAAGGTACAGAGAACTGTCTTTGGTCACTGAAATCCCGCATAAAAGTAAGTACATCATTAACAAACTATTCCCTTCTTTGGCTACTTATTATACTTCTGTACCCATGTCAGCCAGCATTGTGTATGCTACTCCCATAGTCACGCCTTGTACTCTTTACGATTAGCAATCAAACAGAACTTGTTCTTTCTTTCATATATCTATCCAAACCCGAAATTATCTATAAATTTCTTATAAAATGAATTGACTTACCTAACACATTCATGTTTGACAGTGCCACATAATCCGGCTTATGTCTGATGGTGATACTGAAATTAGCCTTCAACCCCGGCTCATCAAAGCAGGGGAAAGCCTTCCGGGCATCGGGGGCCTGCATCTGTGTAGTAGCTATGATCCTGTCACCAAGAGAAAAAAACTGAACCAACAATATTGTAAAACTTGCAGATATGGGAATGGCAGAAGTATCCCTACATAACTGGACAGATTTGTTGTTGCAAACTATAAGATACCTCAGTGATAAGCTTAATGTAGTAAGTAAATAGTAAGACTATTGCTACTCATCTTGATGAATACAGTATTTCACAAACTGACAGATAAGGACAGTTCAAGGACTAAACAATAGACTAATATTGGTGATCTGACAATCATCTAATGTATAGGGAAGCCTTCTGACTCTCTCCAAAAGGAAGAAACTGAAGTGGGAAAGGATTAAAGTTATTGAATTTCTTTGGTTCTGGCAGTGGCTTACTCCCCTCTCCCCATTCATAACATATCCACACTTGGTTGATTTGACTTTCAGCCCATAGTTATTAAGAGTCAAAGCACACAGAGTTTTTTGGAGAGGAAAAAATCTGCTTCAGGAATTAGAAAATGTTTTTTTCCTCTAGCACAGTGTATGGACCTTGAAACAACCACTAGCGTTTTTTTGCAAAAACAGTGACAAAAACCGCTAGCAGTTTCTCCGCCTCCTATTGTTTTTTTCAGGTGGAATCCACCTGAGGAAAGGTCATGTCACTTTTTTCCACTAGGGGAAAAAAAAAGCTAGCGGAATACACCGAACTCTATGGTGAGGCTTTTTTTGAGGCAGATTCTGACCCTGATTCAGCGTCAAAATCCTTGCCATAAAACTCAGTGTGCATTGACCCTTAAGGTGTATGTGCACCTTAAGGGTATGTTCACATATAGCAGATTTCATGCATCTGAAAATCCATTCTCTACATTCAAATTGACTTTTTTTCAGCGACACATGCGCAAACTTCTGCAAGTACCATTTAGACACAAAAGTCATAGATATTTCCTGCAATATATTCTACTGCATGTGAATATACCTATATGTTTATTGGAGAATTTCAAGTTTTGTAAGAAATTTACATGACCGCTTGAAAAAGCTGAAGTCGTCAGGATAGGGCTTATCTGATAGGTCAATACACATCCAATATGTATGGCAAACTATAACTCCTTTAAACCCCTGTAGTAATATGGAAAAAATATGGATAGATAGATTAGATTTATAGGTACTTGTAGTTTTTATCATTATTATACTGATACTTACTTGGTTTCACCATTTTCTACATATTCACTGCGATAAAATCCTGCCAGATCATCCGCCAGTTCCCCCACAAATGTGGTGTGAAGTATATACTTTCTCCCAGCCTGCAGTTGTACATTGAGAGGTAGTACTAAATAATTGGTCTTCTCCACTAGAAAGTATTTGTTTGCACTGATCTGATTGCCACCTTCATCGGTGAGCACTGGATCCGCTGTATAATTGAGTTTGTTACTGTGGATAATGACATGTCGTGTTGGTGTTTCACATGTGAAATAGGCTTGGCTGACCCCATGGAACACATAAAGTCCTTCAGCATTTTTTGTTAAAACAGGTCTGAGGTCAACATTATAGAGTACTGGTACTAAATGTCCTGGAAGCCGATATTTATCCCATTCTTCATTGGATGCAGGAGTTGTAATTTTAGGTGTGGTGGTTGTTGTGCTGGTCTGAGTCCTGGTCGGAGTGCTGGTTGTAGTTGTGGTTGTTGTGGTTCCTCCATTTTCTACCTTATTGGCATTCTTCTCATTCGCATAAACAACTGCCAGAGCTACTATTGTGGCCAATGCAGCAACGGCAAAGAAGATGCCAACAAAGGCCACAAGCTTGCTCACATAGAAACCTTTGGCCATTGTGCTAGGAGGTGCCACAGGAAGAGAAAATGAAGATGCTGTGCTTTTTATACCTCTTCACGATCTGGAGGTAGGAGGTTGCACTTCAGTTAATTTGTAAACTTTTAACTAGTTGGCACAAAGGTTGCAAACTAGTGAAATCAATTGTCCATCCAAATCTTCAGCACTTGTTCTCTTCTTCCACAAACTGGCCTGTTAATATATATCGGATGTGTGCAGTACACCTATGGAAGAAGACAATGTAAGCATCAGTCAGACTTATTCTTTATGTTCAGTGGAAGTATTTCTCTAAATAGATCTACAATACTCCATATAGTGTAAGAATTTAATTATCTTCTCTTTACAATGTAATACAGAGCAGTGCTGTTCAACCTGATGTGGGAGATCAGATATCAGCATCCAATTATTGTTGTAAGTGGAAGCTTTCCAATAAAAAAGGGTCCTAAATAAATGTTGAAATAAAAGACCCCTTGCCCCAATCTGCAATATGCATATACATATATCTGAAATTATACTTTAACTCCCTACTTCATCTTAGGCAAGAACCCTCACATTTATTAACACTAGTGAGTATTTGTGTGGAGTTTGCCAAATGTATCCTACTAATCCTACTAATATTATAAATGTGAAAGTTTGTGTTTGTTACTCTTTCATGCAAAAACAGCTGAACGGCTTTGGATGAAATTTGGCACATAGTTTGTAACCTTGATTAACACATAGGTTACAGGTTTTTATCCCGGTAAATTACATGGCTTCACGACTGTTATGAATTTATGTTCACATACTACACTCACCGGCCACTTTATTAGGTACACCATGCTAGTAACGGGTTGGACCCCCTTTTGCCTTCAGAACTGCCTCAATTCTTCGTGGCATAGATTCAACAAGGTGCTGGAAGCATTCCTCAGAGATTTTGGTCCATATTGACATGATGGCATCACACAGTTGCCGCAGATTTGTCGGCTGCACATCCATGATGCGAATCTCCCGTTCCACCACATCCCAAAGATGCTCTATTGGATTGAGATCTGGTGGCTGTGGAGGCCATTGGAGTACAGTGAACTCATTGTCATGTTCAAGAAAGCAGTCTGAGATGATTCCAGCTTTATGACATGGCGCATTATCCTGCTGAAAGTAGCCATCAGATGTTGGGTACATTGTGGTCATAAAGGGATGGACATGGTCAGCAACAATACTCAGGTAGGCTTTGGCGTTGCAACGATGCTCAATTGGTACCAAGGGGCCCAAAGAGTGCCAAGAAAATATTCCCCACACCATGACACCACCACCAGCCTGAACCGTTGATACAAGGCAGGATGGATCCATGCTTTCATGTTGTTGACGCCAAATTCTGACCCTACCATCCGAATGTCGCAGCAGAAGTCGAGACTCATCAGACCAGGCAACGTTTTTCCAATCTTCAATTGTCCAATTTCGATGAGCTTGTGCAAATTGTAGCCTCAGTTTCCTGTTCTTAGCTGAAAGGAGTGGCACCCGGTGTGGTCTTCTGCTGCTGTAGCCCATCTGCCTCAAAGTTCGACGTACTGTGCGTTCAGAGATGCTCTTCTGACTACCTTGGTTGTAACGGGTGGCTATTTGAGTCACTGTTGCCTTTCTATCAGCTCGAACCAGTCTGGCCATTCTCCTCTGACCTCTGGCATCAACAACGCATTTCCGCCCACAGAACTGCCGCTCACTGGATGTTTTTTCTTTTTCGGACCATTCTCTGTAAACCCTAGAGATGGTTGTGCGTGAAAATCCCAGTAGATCATCAGTTTCTGAAATACTCAGACCAGCCCTTCTGGCACCAACAACCATGCCACGTTCAAAGGCACTCAAATCACCTTTCTTCCCCATACTGATGCTCGGTTTGAACTGCAGGAGATTGTCTTGACCATGTCTACATGCCTAAATGCACTGAGTTGCCGCCATGTGATTGGCTGATAAGAAATTAAGTGTTAATGAGCAGTTGGACAGGTGTACCCAATAAAGTGGCCGGTGAGTGTATATTACACTGCTGATAAAGCCAGGTCTGATGTCTCTCTATGTAAACAAACAGATAATACTGAGTCCATTGTGTACAAACATCTGCATATTATCTAATCTGCTCCAGGCAGTGCTGACACAGTGGATGGGAAAACACCTTTAATCGAAATTGGCAGTTTGCCAATTTTAAATATGCCCGGAAAAAGAAAATCTAATTTGTTGCAAAATTCTAAAGCAACGAGAGCTATGAAGGTAGCCAGCAGTCAACACAGTTCTTCTCAAGAGGGGGATCAAGGACGCCAACAACACACTCATTATATGGCATCCCAGCGAGCTGCTGAGATACCGGAACAATCACAGGCATGGCACGAGGAACAAGTTCAGCAGTAGGACAACTTGAGAGCTGCTGAAATGTTGGAGCAGGTGAACTATTGACGGCAGCAATTTGCTGGATATAGGCAGATCATCAATGCCAACAACACGCAGATGAAGCTGTGGGCAGAGGCTAGTAAAGGCATATGCACATCTTAATAAATTTGTTGAATTTTTCACTATCCATAAGTCAGAAAATGAAATATAGGAGCAGGTGAAGATTTGTGCCTAAATTTACTTCATTATCTGACTTCAGTATTAATAAATCACTGAAAAGGTATTGACCACATCTAACCGTTTTTCTCAGCTTTTTTCAAAACTGGGTGAGTGCTGGAGAAGTCACAAAGTTTTAGCAAATATGGTGTGCGCTATGATTTGTGAATATTTTAAAGATAAAAACACAAGTGAAAAGCTAATGATAAATTCCCCTCAAAACCCCAGTTGTTGTATATTTACCATAGGATGGCTTTGTCCACATTGGACAATTATTCAACGGAGTCATGTGAATGGATATTTATGTAAAAGTGGTGGCAGATAATATACTACTGTCATTGTCTATTATTGGTAAATTTTCTAAAGCCTAAAATAGTCTTTTTTACTTATGACTCGCACTCATTATACAATTTATTTATGTTATTTATATTGCTGTGTAGTGCTACATTCAATTCTCGATTAACACTTTAGCTTCTTATTTGGTAAAGCTACTCATAGATGTACAGTATATGTTAGCAAAATTTATTTACGTGTCTATTGCCAAGAGGAGTGTTCATGGAAGAGTTGGAAGGAATGGATATCAACCAAATAAGTGTTCAAGTGCTATTGAAAGAATATTGTCAGTTTTACCTGTAATATTCCTTGTTTTTAAATGGAATTGGAATCCCCAAGATACCATAATATAGAGCAGAAGTCATTCTGTATGTGCTCCACTTTAATTCATGCACAAATACAGGCAGATGTAAAGAACAGCATATTCTGTACTTTATCACCTCTTAGAACTATCAGGGCTCATTCACACGGGGACGGAGGGGGCGGTTTGGGGCATGGAATCCACGTCATAATCCACCCCCTCACAATGGTGGTCTGTGGACACCGCTAGCAATCTTTTTTCTGTGAGCAGCATGTTGCCACTCACGGAAAAAAGAAGCGAGCTGCCCTTTCTTCAGGTGGATTGGCGTCCACCTCGCGTCAGCACCCTCTGGACTAGGCCCATTCACTTTGGGCCTACTCAGTCACAGCAGGCGTATTTTGGTCCCAATTTTGATGCGGCTTCCTGCACTACGATTTGTGGTACTTTGATAGTTACCTTAAGAGCAATTCCTTAGGGCCACTGCTACTTCACAGAGTGCCCAGGACCCTGTCCACATGACAACATTTCTCTCACAATACACAAAATACAACTAAATGTACTGGCCACAATTGACGCTAAAAAAAAACAGATTAAAATGAGTGAATGAGTGAATAGCTGACACGGGTTCACCCTCTTATCAATCCTACACACTACCTTTTCACATCATCTCTGCTTGACCCATTCTTCACTAACAACAACCAGGTTCCCGAGCCCTGATTTGAGTTAAACACCCAACAAGCCAATCTAGCACTTGACACCTCTCTCCTCTAAAACCTGACACCTTCATAGGCTGATAATACATGGCACCACAAATCTATCTAATGTAAACCTTTTAAACATATAAAAACCTTCATAAAATAAAATGCACAGACACAAAAATTTCTTTAGTGGAAGATAATTGGTCACGGTCTTTATTAAGGCAAACAAGATTAAGAAGCAATTGAATAAATATTCATAAATTAATCATAAAATAAATAATTATATTAAAATAATCATGTAATAAATATTCAATAAATAGCCAATAAACTAGTCAATTAATGAATATGAAGACTCCTATCAGCATTAGCTGATAGACTAACCCCTACAATAAACACCATGGCAATGAAAATGATTTACTAAAAAACAAAGGGAGGGGGCTTGATTGAAGATTCTGACGGACTGACCTCAAAACAGCTGGCCGTTATTTATATTCAAATTTCGTGCCACGAGTGGGTGCTTAGCCAATCAGCTGAGGCCATGTGAAATCAGCTGATAAACGCTCCACCCACATCGAAGATTCCGGAAGGCAATTCTTCTATCAGCTGTGACCTGCAAATTACCCTAACCCTAAATGAGGTAAGTAAAAAGGCGGGAATTATGAACAGCTAAACTAACAACTACAGAACAAAGGAAGAGTAAAACCTGAGGAGAAAAAATGGGAATTAATAAATAGGGTACTGTGGTGCCATGTGTCCCCCAAGCAAGTCTGCTCTGGGGGTCCCTTTCATACATCAACTAAAAACTGCATCATGTAATGCTAACTGTCCACTTCTGTGGATAACATTCTCCAGTTCTAAACCAAAAGCAGCCCACATAACAGGTCAGCTTGCCATTCTCTTTATGATGCTCCACAGATATATCTGAGATATCTGACTGACCCAGACCAGATGACACAGTTTTTACATCACACCGAGTCTGCCCCCTCAGGAAGCATGAACACACAAAATGTACAGAAATCTATATGCATAAGAGCACCCAATGAAGAATTTGTTCCAATGCTCTCTAACTGTGGCAGGAATTGATAATATTGTGTTCCTCATCTACTACAGAGGGGTCTTTGAGCCTGTATGTTCACACAGCGGAAAATAGATTCTGCGTGTCAACATATCACACGGCTAGCCACAACGGAATGCCAATGCAGTGCACTGGCACCCCATCACAGCATTCCACTTTGGATTAGGCCTGAATGAAAGGGCCGAATCGGCAGGGAGTCTTGTGCCACGGAAAAAAACTGAAAAATGCCGCATGTAATTTGTGCCAAATAATAAAAATACAAAATCTACACCACAAAAAGCAATAAAAACTCAAGGTGTCAGATTTAGTAATACTGTCAACCGCAGCGACAAAACTGCGGACTTTTCTCTCTGCATTTTTCAGGCAGAAACCAGGCATACCCCTTTATAGTTTATATTAAGCGGATTGGGTTTCCATTTTTCGGGTCACCAAGTGGACCCAAAGAATTGAAACCCCAACCCAAGTGTTAAGCTAGCGTTAGAGTCTGCTTGGAGGGCAAGGTGGGTCTCCTACCTTTTGGACCCCTGGGCAACTGTGGAGGTTGCACATATGACATGTCTGCCCCGGACATCATTGTATTGTAAGTGAAGTTGTATCTTTTAACTTGTCCTATAACTTGTAACTGCATTTGTGAATATGGAAGTGATACATGGAGTGTTAATAAAATAAGATTGGGTATGGTAATTCAGCACAGTTCTGAGCGCAGGGCGCTCCTTAGTTCATCAACACTGCTGAGCACATGTTTTACTATGAAAGGCTGCAGTTTGGTAGGGAATAAAGCTAACTGCAAATGTTTTATTTATACAGATGTGCAGTGCATACATAACATTAGGCTAAATACAGCACAAAGATAAACTATCAAGCCGCTTGTAAGGGCCTTATGTAGTGCTGAGCAAGTAATCTGCCAGAAAGACGGCCTAGCATTAGTATCAGGGCTCTCATTAAATGAAAACATATCTATGAGTGCTGCAGTTGGTGCAGGAGAGCTCAACAACAGAAATTAAAGGAGGTTTCTGGCACTATCATATTGGTTCCATTGACCCACCTTACAGGGGAATAAAACTTAACAGGTCTGAGCCACAATACAATTTCACGATCATCATAGATAGGGATTCTTTATTGTAAGAGCAGTGAGACCATAGTGAAGGTGATGTATGGGTACTACATTACCGAGGATAGGGAGTGGAGCCAGAGATTTATTTTGAGTTGGGATTTTTTCCCTCTAACATGAGACAACTGGCAGCTACCTGGACTTCATCATCATCTGGATTAATGCCATAGGTTGAACTTGATTTCTAATAGTACAGGATTATTATTATGCAATTGAATATGTTCTATTAATTTTAATCCAGTATACTTGATAGACAACATAAAGCAATCACAAAGGGTGTAACTTCTTGATCCGTCCCTTAGAACATGAACTACAATCAGGTTTAGCAACTCATATCAAACTTCACTATTAATATTTATTCATGCGTACCGTGACCAGTGCACATATCTTTTCCTAAATTATTACCCACATTGTATGGAGTCTGCAACTGAGCTGTCGGCATGTATATGAAGCACAGGGGTTCAGCAGTTTTAGTTAGAAATATTGCTTTGCAGAACACAACTCCAGGATTAGATTGCAGCCAAGGTCAAAATCTGCATGATGTATGTTTGTTTTTTCTCCTTGTATTTATGTGTGTTTCCTTGATTTCTGTTGCATCGACTCTCCATGTTTGCTCATGTTGTCTCTCTGCCCCCTGCATTGTTGTTCATGCCCGTGGACACTGTGTCCCTGTCCTTGCCTGTAGGGTGCATTGGTTTTGCTACAGGGAGCCCAATGGTCACCTTTTACCACATCAATGACTGAGTGAGACTGCTGGATATGATATATATGTGTCATGGATCTAATGCAATATTTTGCTGAGACTTTGCAAAACTGGAAAAAACTGCAGAGGATTTGTAAGAATTATATAAAAAGCCTCCAAGTCTGCACAAGTTTGGGATCTTGAACCCCGTAGCAAAGGTTAGGGTGCCTGTGTTTTACAGTTTCATAATAGTGATTTTTTTTGTTTGGTACCAAACAAAAATTGGAAGCTAAAGTCTAGTTCAAATAAATGAGGTTTAATTAAACCCCAAACACATGGCTACAAAAAAGGCCAGATTTGAAGGCATGCTATAGATTTTGAAATGTATTTATGTATGGATGGATTTCCACATCAAAATCCTTATGTATCACTTGTGTCTCCTGCATTGTATTTCAGGACCATCCATAGTGGATGAAATCCATTGTCCCTATAATAGATTGATGGGAATAAGGTGTTCTGGTTCAGAATATAGAGTAGGTAATTTGAAGCTACTGATTCTCTGACGCCACAATATAAAACACCAGGAAATAGCGTGTCACAGATAATCTTCTTATTTCGTCCTCACTAATCCCTTGGTAATGATAACCAATTGAGTCACATAGAGCCATTCTAGAATGCAAACAATTACTGTGTAATTTGGCAATAGAGAAATGTCAGATTATTAATATTTGTTATGTCAGAAACATCATCTGCTCATCCACCGTTATATAATATCCAAGCTCTAACTCTAATACAAGTTCCCTATTTACTTTCTTAACCTTTCAGAAAGAAATATGACACAAAGGCTTTTGACTATACACAAGAATATGTTTCACCAAGCATCATTATTCCATTTCCACTAGTCAAGCTGTAAAGGCATTTGCACTGGTTGTCTGCTTATCTATGCTAAGAAACAATGAGCTATGCCTTCACACAAAGTAGTTGGAGCACCAGAGTATTTGGGTGCAATTTGTCTGTTCATCTGTTATAAGGAAAATGTTCGTTGTTGTACCGCATTAGCCAGTGGGTTGGAAATATAAAAAAAAAACAAGAAAACTTGATAATCTTCAGTAGTTGATACCTTTTTAATGGCTAACTCATAATGAGTTAGCCATTAAAAAGGTATCAACTACTGAAGATTATCAAGTTTTCTTGTTTTTTTATATTTCTGTTCATCTGATAATTCTTGATATTCCCATTTCATCCCCTTTCAACGAGTTGTTTATGGCCACAGACTCTCCTTTCTGTATGGATTGGCAAGAGTCAAGTTCTGAAGGGTAGACAAATTCTGATGTGTAGCTCTAGGTCAGAGCTTCACAATAGCGTAGATCTTTTGCCGTGTTTCTGTGGTTAGTATATACTAAAAGTGGTCAGAGAAAGGACAACCAGTGCAGGCCATTAGTGTCCAAGGATCACTGATGTACATGGAGAGTGAAGGCTAGCAGTATGATCCAACAAGAGATTTTTTTGTGGTACATATTCCTGAAAAAGATGATGCTGGCTATGATAGACAAATGTTAGAAAACACTTCATTGTAGCTTGTTGCGTATGAGGCTGTGAAATAGGACAGAGCTGCTATATCATTCACAGCCACTACACAGTGTACAAAATTGAGACTGTGGGCACAGGTCATTCAATCTGCTGATCATGGGGATGCCTAGAGTTGGATCCTCACTCACTTTGTATTGCTGACCTATGTTAAGTATAGATTATCTTTAGAAACTTTCCAGAAAAATGATATAGGCCCTACATTGCGGAAATGCAGCTTTTTTTGTTGCAGATTTTGCAGTGGTTTGTCAAGCCTTATCCAAGAATAGCTACATAAGGAATGGGAAATATATACACTCACCGGCCACTTTATTAGGTACACCATGCTAGTAACGGGTTGGACCTCCTTTTGCCTTCAGAACTGCCTCAATTCTTCGTGGCATAGATTCAACAAGGTGCTGGAAGCATTCCTCAGAGATTTTGGTCCATATTGACATGATGGCATCACACAGTTGCCGCAGATTTGTCGGCTGCACATCCATGATGCGAATCTCCCGTTCCACCACATCCCAAAGATGCTCTATTGGATTGAGATCTGGTGACTGTGGAGGCCATTGGAGTACAGTGAACTCATTGTCATGTTCAAGAAACCAGTCTGAGATGATTCCAGCTTTATGACATGGCGCATTATCCTGCTGAAAGTAGCCATCAGATGTTGGGTACATTGTGGTCATAAAGGGATGGACATGGTCAGCAACAATACTCAGGTAGGCTTTGGCGTTGCAACGATGCTCAATTGGTACCAAGGGGCCCAAAGAGTGCCAAGAAAATATTCCCCACACATGACACCACCACCACCAGCCTGAACCGTTGATACAAGGCAGGATGGAGCCATGCTTTCATGTTGTTGACGCCAAATTCTGACCCTACCATCCGAATGTCACAGCAGAAATCGAGACTCATCAGACCAGGCAACGTTTTTCCAATCTTCAATTGTCCAATTTCGATGAGCTTGTGCAAATTGTAGCCTCAGTTTCCTGTTCTTAGCTGAAAGGAGTGGCACCCGGTGTGGTCTTCTGCTGCTGTAGCCCATCTGCCTCAAAGTTCGACATACTGTGCGTTCAGAGATGCTCTTCTGGCTACCTTGGTTGTAACGGGTGGCTATTTGAGTCACTGTTGCCTTTCTATCAGCTCGAACCAGTCTGGCCATTCTCCTCTGACCTCTGGCATCAACAACGCATTTCCGCCCACAGAACTGCCGCTCACTGGATGTTTTTTCTTTTTCGGACCATTCTCTGTAAACCCTAGAGATGGTTGTGCGTGAAAATCCCAGTAGATCAGCAGTTTCTGAAATACTCAGACCAGCCCTTCTGGCACCAACAACCATGCCACGTTCAAAGGCACTCAAATCACCTTTCTTTCCCATACTGATGCTCGGTTTGAACTGCAGGAGATTGTCTTGACCATGTCTACATGCCTAAATGCACTGAGTTGCCGCCATGTGATTGGCTGATTAGAAATTAAGTGTTAACGAGCAGTTGGACAGGTGTACCTAATAAAGTGGCCGGTGAGTGTAGGACGCACTTATACTTCTACCTTCTGCTCAATCTAGTCCTGGCTTTAGCTGAGAAAACTGCAACAAAATCTGCAGAAAAAAAGCAGCTTTTCTGTGGGGTATTAGCCTTTAAAACAATCAATGGATGCTTTAATGTTGAGAAGCTAGAAAACAAAATAGATTCTTCAGGCCTTAAAGGCTAAAATTAGCTGGGATCTGAAGGGGCTAAAGAAAATTGGCTTCCTGTAATTGCTAAGATCTGTGTTAATTTGATCCATCTGTTTTTCCTATCTGTCCATATCTTTATTGGCCTGTCACCCCTATAAAGCTGTATATCCCTCTCTTGTATCTGCTTGCATGACATCCTGTTCTACATAGCCTCTATATATTGTTTTCTATTTTGTGAAAGCAAGGTCACAGTTATTAGTCTGGATTCCTTCGAGTCCTTCTCCATAATGTATCTATGGGAATAAGTCTGACTTTTATATTAAGCCAGAGTCTTTCAAATATTGGGTTAAAGTTCACTAGGGCTTGCAAATCTGGTCCAGTGGCTTCCTTGTGGTGAAGGATAAAATTATGTCTTAGGCCCGGTTCACATCTGCATTCACAAAAGTACTTCATGAACGACTTTCCTCTCCGCATGACTTGTGCGGAGACCACGTGGAAAACACACAGACCCCATTACAGTCTATGTGCTTTCATAAGCTCACCGCTTGTCAATGCATTTGGTATTCCATTTGTGAGGTCCCCATGCGGACTCCCCAAATGGAATATCAAATGCAGATGTGAATATGGTCTTATAATTCACTGTTGTTCTCCAGCCCAGAGGTGTAACTACCGCCATAGCAGCGAAGGCAGCTGCCACAGGGCCCGGGACATTAGGGGCCCGGTGATAGCCGCTACCGCAGCTATCATTATACTCGGGGGTGTTTTCGGACCCCCGAGTATAATGAGTGGCGGACCGGGAGAGGTAAGAAACATAAAAAACACTGTTACTTACCTCTCCACAATCCTGCCAGGCCTCCTTCCTGACGTCTCTGACATCACATGAACCCAGCCTGCGTCCCGGGTCATGTGACGTCCGACATCATTGAACATGGACAGCAGCGGAGAAGACCGCATAGGAGCAGGGGGACAGGTAAGTAACAGTAGTCTTTTATGTTTTTATTCCCCTGGGTCTCCGATTATTATACTCTGGGGTCTGAAAAGACCCCATAGTATAATAATTTTTTATGGGTGTCCACAGTGGGACATAATACTGTGTGCAGGGGCCACTATGGGACATAATACTGTGTGCAGGGGCCACTAAGGGACATAATACTGTGTGCAGGGGCCACTATGGGACATAATACTGTGTGCAGGGGCCACTATGGGACATAATACTGTATGCAGGGGCCACTAAGGGACATAATACTGTGTGCAGGGGCCACTAAGGGACATAATACTGTGTGCAGGTGCCACTAAAGGACATAATACTGTGTGCAGGGGCCACTATGTGGGATAATACTGTGTCAAGGGGCCACTATGGTGCATAATAGAACGCGCAGAAATGCGTAGGAGGGGGTTTGTCGAGGTCTTCAGCGTTGGTCGGGGGGGGCATGTCAAAAGTTCACCACGGGGCCCCGCCATTCCTAGTTACGCCACTGCTCCAGCCTTCAAGTCTTCAGGTGAAAATGTAATGTTGAGCACAAAGACAGGAGCCAGACCAGAGGAAGCCATGCCAGCACAACATTAGAACCAGATCTTCATATGTAAACACATCTTTAGAACCAAGTCCACAGGATAGAATAGACATGGGAAACAACTTACACAATAAGCGGTCTGTGCACTATAATGATTCGCAATATGTAACTTTTCCAACTGGATTGCATTTCCCTGTCTACTACTGGGGCCAGCAGGGTGCTGGATTTCATTAAGATGATGATTACTTTAAGTGTAGTGCTTGAAACAACGTCCTACATCCATATAAAACTATTTTATATCAGTTGCCTGTCAGAGTTTTCTGTCCATGACTCTTTGAAGCTGAGGAAAGAGCACATCTGCTTGGAACGTCTCAGCAGATGTGAAGGACCTGTGTATGACCCACTTAGAGAGGATGCTGCCCTAATGTCACCAGCATGTACTCCTGCCCATTTGTTTATTACATGTCTTATGATTCCTTAACTGTCCAGCTGTTTCTTTTCATATGTTACTCAGTTTCTAAGGCAAAAATTGAATACAATGTATATTTACTATATCTCTCTATATTATAAAAATGAATTTCTGT
This sequence comes from Leptodactylus fuscus, assembly GCF_031893055.1. NCBI lineage: Eukaryota > Metazoa > Chordata > Amphibia > Anura > Leptodactylidae > Leptodactylus > Leptodactylus fuscus. The sequence goes on from NC_134269.1 coordinate 65,801,474, forward strand.
CTGTCTGTCTGTTCTCTATTGCAAAACCAAACGACTGTACCGATCTTCACCAAATTTGGTACAGAGATACTTCAGGTATCCGGGAAGGTTTAAGACGAGACTCCAACTCACTCGGACGTACCGTTGCTGAGATACAAAATTCCAAACACAATGCCCCCCCTTAGCCAATACAAACCTGCAAGTCTTTCACTCATATTCCAACTGCAATACACGCGGTCACTCCACATGCACAATACAACACTGATATCCAAACTGAGATACACGCATCAGAGGATTAGATACACAGATCAGCACACAGTATCACACACCATAGGATTAAATACGCACTTCTGCACACAGTTCCACACACTGAAGGATTAGATACACGCGTCTGCACACAGTACCACATGCCAAAGGATTGGATACACGCATCTGCACACAGTTCCACACACCAGAGCATAAGATAAGCACGTCTGCACACAGTACCACATGTCGTAGGATTAGATACGCGCGTGTACACACAGTTCCACACTCCAGAGGATTAAATATGTGTGTCTGCACACAGTTGTACAAGCAATAGGATTAGATGCACACATCTGCACACAGTACCACATGCCGTAGGATTAGATATGCGCGTCTACACACAGTTCCACACACCATAGGATTAGATACACGCCTCTTCATACAATACCACACAGGGGAGGATTAGATACGTGTGTCTGCACACAGTACCACAAGCCAGAGAATTAGATACGCGTCTTAGCACACAGTACCATACGGGGGAGGATTAGATACGCACATCTGCACACAGTGCCACACGCCAGAGGATTAGACACACGCGTCTGCACACAATACCACATGCCGTAGGATTAGATATGCACATCTACACACAGTTCCACACGCTGTAGGATTAGATACACGTCTCTTCACACAATACCACACAGGGGAGGATTAGATGCATGCGTCTGCACACAGTACCACACGACCGAGGGTTAGATATGCGCGTCTGCACACAGTTCCACACACTGAAGGATTAGATACGTGGGTCTACACAAAGTACCACACGAGGGAGGATTAGATACACGCCTCTTCACACAATACCACACGGCGGAGGATTAGATATGTGCCTCTGCACACAGTACCACATGTCAGAGGATTAGATATGTGCCTCTCCACACAATACCACATGCTGGAGGAATAGATACACGCCACTGCACACAATACCACATAGGTGAGGATTAGATACCTGCGTCTGCACACAGTACCACATGGGGCAGGATTAGATACATGCCTCTGCACACAATACCACACGCCAGAGAATTACATACGCATCTCAGCACACAGAACCACACGCCAGAGGATTAGGTACGTGCGTCTGCACACAGTACCACATGGGGCAGGATTAGATACATGCCTCTGCACATAATACCACACGCCAGAGAATTACATACGCATCTCAGCACACAGAACCACACGCCAGAGGATTAGATACGTGCGTCTGCACACAGTACCACATGCCGTAAGATTAGATATGCATGTCTGCACACAGTTTCACTTGCCGGAGGATTAGATACACTCCTCTTCACAATACCACACGGGGGAGGATTAGATACGCGCATATGCACACAGTACCAAATGCTGGAGGATTAGATATGTGCATCTGCACACAGTACCACACCAACAAGGATTAGATACTTGCATCTAAACACAGTACTACATGGGGAAGGATTAGATACAGCTTTACTCCAGGTATCCATAACAACTGATCACAGATTTTTCACTGATATCCAAAATGAGATACACATAATCACATGATGCTTATGGACATACACACAAACAACATACAAAATACACCAGTGCAAAATTGGACAATTCTTATGGGGCCACTACACAAACATAAAATGTAATATACCCGTGCGAAGCCGGGTCCTCCTGCTAGTAGACAATAAAACAGACCCCTATAATGATCTTATTAGGCTACGTTCACATATGTGTTGTGTTTTGAGTATGTGTGTTGTCGAAAAAACAAAAAAAACTGATAAAATGGGTCATTTTAAAACCATATAGACATCAATGGGTGTTTAAAGGGAGTCTTTCACCAGAACCCAGCATAACAGACCATCCCTGCAGATACCGTATATATTTTAGTATAAGCCGACTTTTCCAGCACATTTTTAATGCTGATAAAGCTCTCCTCGGCTTATACACGAGTCAGGGTCCACGGAGCACAGAAAACTAGAAGGACCTGGAAGGGGGAGATCCTTTAGTGCTACTGCTCTGTGATTGGCTTGTCATGAGGTCACGTGACTGTGATGTCATCAAAGGTCCTGTAGCCACTGGTATGTAACATCTGCACATAAGGTTGAGTCTAAATCCTAGTAGCTCCGCCCACACCAGAGTCCGATCACATGGTCATGACGTCATCAGAGGTCCTTTAGTACACTAGGATTTAGCATCTACCCTGCAGATGAGTGGCCAGGATTCATTGTGTCTTATGGAAGATGTCTATTGTATGGAGGAGAGGAAGCTGCAGTAAAGTGACACACAGGGACCTTCCTTTAGTTGCTCTGTCTATTAATGTCAGGCATTTGGGGTTATTAATTTAGTTTCAGTAACTCTATGTGTCTCACATTAATAACAGTTAACCCCATCATGTCCCTCATATTAACCTCTGTGTGCCCCATATAAGGGTTACTAATATATGAGACACATGAGGGTACTAATGAAGGACCTTAATTATGAAGATACCTAATTATTACCTCCATATGTCCCACATATCAGTAACTCTTATGTGAGGCACACAGGGGGTTAATGTGAGGGACATGATGGGGTTAACTGCTATTACTATGATCCCCATGGAGTTACTAAGCTGCAATGCACATGACCAGTCTTTTTATCTGCAATGGTGGATTCCCCCCTCCCCCGCCCTCCGCTTATACTCGAGTCAATAAGTTTTCCCAGTTTTTTGTGGTAAAATTAGGGGTCTCGGCTTATATTCAGATCGACTTATACTTGAGTATATACGGTAGATAGGTTAAGCTCACCTAAATAACAATGGGGACTCTATGGGACTTGCAGATGAAGGGCTGGTGTAATTATACCCTGTCTCACCTATGTCCCACAATGACATAGGTCCCATAACTGACACAAACGCTTCCTTGCACTCATGGAGCATGGTGTCAATTTTTTTGACATTGTCATACAGAGATGTGGCATAGACCTATATATGGTGCCTTATTATAGCCCCAAACAAGTTGAACATCGCAGAAATGCATAATAATCCAGCCATGTACGAGAACTGTAAACATACAGATGTAGCACTGTTTAAGTTCTCTATCTGCATCATTATAACTTTCTACTGTGTGAAATCATATCTTTGTTTTTTTCTTATGTAGATTGTGAGCCCCACATAGAGCTCACAATGTACATTTTTCCCTATCAGTATGTCTTTGGAATATGGGATAGAAATCCATTTTACCCTAGGCGGGATTTGAACACCAGGACTCCAGCGCTGCAAGGCTGCAGTGCTAACCACTGAGCCACCATGTGGCCCCTTGTGAAATGATATCTCAGATGAAAACAACAAAACACAATGAAAATCCATTGAGGTCGGGGGCTCTACATAGCATAAATGCCAGGGTTAAGTGTTTGACGGCCATTAGGGAGCATGTACTGCGTGTTGGGTCACTGCGAGTTTGGTGATGGCAAAAGGTGAATTTTTGTATGTGTTGGGTAGGATGGTATAGCTTTGAGGAAGCATTCACATCATGCAGTTGTGATACGGTTGTGATACGGATACAATTGCATCAAAACTACAACAGAAAAATGTGTGCCGTTTTGAAGTGGTTCCAGCAGTAGTTTCATAAAATTGTAGTTTTTTTGTCTTTTGGTAAAAATTATTGGGTAGAGGTGCCCCGATTTTGAAAATATTGGGAAACACTGTTTTAGGTAATAAATGCTGTATGTGCAATATAGGATACAGTACAGTAATGTTCCCCTTTAAGCTGTATGAAAATTTAAAAGAAAAACAATAATTAAGAGGAGCTCACACTAGTGTTACTAATGTCCGTTGCTGTCTTCTGTTACAGGATGACAGCAACGGACATTAAACGGTCACAGAGAACGGTCACAGACTGATTCTGTGTCCGTTCCCATTGACAGTAATGTAAACAACATGACGGAAACTGTCTTCCATTATGTTTGTTTACTTTTGTAATGGAAGATAAAGTTGTGCATGCAGGACTTCACTCTTTCACTCATGTCAGTGACCCCGGGGGTGCCACAGGTCATGATCACGACTTCTAGTCAGACAGAAATCATGATCGTCTCATGGCCAGTATCACTGTGTAGCCCTAGAATAAATGAGGTGTTCCCTATGGCAAGCACATGAATTTCTGCATTCAGATGAATGGGACAGTTTAAGAATTTCCAACAACAAATCTGCCCTGTTAGAATGTGCCACTTCAGGCTAAGGCCCCACGTGCCGGAAACGCCGTGCTAAAGTGCTGCGGAAACAACCACGGCATGAACACATTGCAGTTCTTCCTGCAGCACATTGAACAGAAAGTTCACAGAGTTTTCCTCTGCGGACTTTCTGTTACAATTATATCTATGGGAGAGCCACCGGCGTTTCCGTAGATATAACTGACATGTTGCGATTTTCAAAACTGCGATGGTTTTGGAAATTGCAGCGTGTCCGCACTGCAATTTTTTTCCAGCAAAGTGGGCATGGGATTCGCATGAATCCCATCCACTTTGCAAGTATTGTAAAATGCCACGACAAGTGATTTTTTTTTTTTTTTCAAAAAATTGTTTATTAGAGATAGGTAAACCTCACAAGATTTGTTTCGACAAATATTTCTTGGTTTTGGCCCACCAGTTCGTCTTGGGCTGAACTTGTTTGGAAGTGCTGTTATTATACTCTGAGGTCTTCTCAGACCCACCGAGGTTAATAAGTGGAAGCCCAGGGAAGGTGATTAAAAATAACGAACAGTTATACATATCTTGCCTCACTTCTCCTGGGCATTGTTTTATAATCTGGCTGTTCCCTAGTATCCTCTTCAGTCCTCTTCTAACCTCTGACTTATATCACACCATGACACTTTGGCCCAGTGTCATGACCTCGGCATCCAGGAGAGGTGAGGTGAGTATAACAGTTTGTTATTTTTAATCACCTCCCCCTGGCCCTCTGCTTATCATACTCAGGTCTGAGAAGACCCCAAAGTAAAAAAGTGTTTTGTGGGTGATGGGTTGAACCCAAAGCATTTGGAAAATTCAGGTAAAACGCAGTTGTATCCAAATCAGCTTGTTCATCTCTAGTGCATAGTAAAAGACAAAAAAACTATATAAGTTTGGTATCATGGTTATTGTACTGACCTATAGAATTAGGATATGTTATGTATGGACTTTTCCATCCATTTGAGAAAGAGTTAATACAATTTTGTTAATACGTTATAGAGTCCCAAAAAGATGCCATTGACAAATATGCCTTACCGTGCAAAAAACAATCAATCCAACAGCTACATAAACAGAAAACTAGAAATGTTATGACATTCAGAATTCAGCCATGAAAGAACTGAAAATTGCTGTGTTCTTCAGGACAAAATTGGCAGCATCCATAAGGGTTAAGACTGAAAGCACAAATCATTTTCCAAGCAACAACAATATTTTCTGCTATTAACAATATCTTAGCCAGCTGTCATAATTATAAATTATTATTTGGAATAATTAACCCTGGTTTAATTGGGTTTACACTATCCTTTCGTTCCACAAAAACACATTTGATTATGTATTAAACATGTTTTTTACACCTGTGGTTCATAAAGGGAGAGATCTAACAAACAACATCTGGTATTCTCCTCTTTTTTTCAATCCACTACTACAATCCACTGAATCAAAAACCTGAACATGTGTCCTTACCCTTACTAAATGTTACATCTGTGTCGCATACTGACCAGGAAACATGTTAACCCATTATTACATCTGTAGGACAGTAGCAGATATATAGTAATGTACATTCAATCCCAAAAGTAAGTCCTTACCTTAGGCATGCCCTGAACTGAGATTCTCCTGGCAGCTGTATTTCCCGTCTTCATTATTTGCTACACCCTTTTTTATAGAGATGTGGCCACTAAGACTTGCGTATACACATATTTGCATGACAATTATCATATTTTTTTGGCATATCATCTTTCCAACTCACCCTGGAGAATGCTTTAGTTGCTGTTAATCAGCAATACTGTTGCAAAATTGTTTAATGCTGCATTGTTACATATGTTGTTTACTGTTTATACATCATCATAATATTAATATTATAGCTTGGTGGAAGCAATGGTGTGGACCCAACCTGTCAGAGGAAGGGACACAACATCTGGTGCAAACAGGTTTATTTAGAAAAAAAACAGCAAAATAAATAAACCTTCACTTCAGGTACAAAAATAAGCAAACTAAAATACAACCTTGACTTCAGGCAAAAGGCAAAACAAAACTTCTGCTCATCCAAGCACTAACTAATACAGAATAAGGCTAACTATACGTGTGGCTTACTTTCGGCCACATGATCAAACACAACAAGATTGGTTTCACCAAAACTCAGCTCTCCAGGATAGACCCAGGCACCTCCTCCCACTCCCAGGATCTGCCCTGAAGTGCAGACTCTGCAGCCTTTTATGGCCCAGTAACGAGCCCAGAATCCACACCTGGGCTGAGGTCTATTCAGGACCCGCACTGGACCACACATAGGTCAGAAACCTGGGGGAGATATACCGGAACTCCAGTACTCTGCCTGTCACCTTCTCAAAATATCCTATCCTACTAATCCTACTAATATTATAAATGTGAAAGTTTGTGTTTGTATGTTTGTGTGTTTGTTACTTAATCCCGAAAAAACGGCTGAACCGATTTGGATGAAATATTGACACATAGATAGCTTGTAACCTTGATTAACACATAGGCTACTTTTTATCCTGGTAAATGGCATGGCTTCATGACTGTTATGAATTTATGTTCATATACTATATTAAACTGAAGCTGCCAGCAGGACTCTCACAGCTAATTGGAGATTGCTGATAAAGCTTCTCTGTTATCTTTCTATGTAAACATACAGGTAACCCTCAGTCTGTTGTGAACAAGTATTTGCATATTATCTGATCTGCTCCAGGCAGCCCCTTTAATCCAAATTTTCAATTGGCCAATTTTAAACATACTGGGAAAAAGAAAATCTAATTTGTCGCAAAATTCTAAAACCACAAGAGCTATGAAGGTAGCCAGAAGTCACAGACTTCTCCTCAAGTGGAGCTCAGGAGGATTGAGCAAGTTAGGCATCAAGCGACTCTTAGAGCAGCCAAAACACTGGAGCAGACAGATCATCGACACCATCAACACATATTATATGGCATCCCAGTGAGCTGCTAAGATGCCGGAACAATCACAGGCACGGTGCGAGGAACAAGTTCAGCAGCAGGACAGCTTGAGAACTGCCGAAACGTCGGTGCAGGCAAACCATCGATGGCAGCAATTTGCTGAATATAGGTGGATTCTCAATGACAACAACACGCAGATGAAGTCACGGGCAGAGGCTAGTGTATGTGTGTAGATAGATAGATAGATAGATAGATAGATAGATAGATAGATAGAGCTCTATATTTATGCCTTCTCAGCCAATCATTAGGTTAATAATGAGTTGGTTACCACTGAGGCCAGGGATTGGCTTAGTGGGCATTTCCTTACATTTGCTGTATATTGAATTGGGATCAGCAAGGCTAATAGCACTTTTTCTAGTTTGGTATTCCATTAATTGTTACAGACTTTGGAATCTATTTATGTAAAGAAAATAGTTGATACTTATAGATGGTACAGGTTATGGCGGTGAGAGAAATGGGAGAGATAAAGCAGAAGATAGAATATTGCAATCACAATCAAGATCCGAGCTCTAAGAGTAGGCTGCTTACCTTATAACTGTAAGCATGAACGCTACTGCAGCAATACTATAACATTGTAACATACATGTTCAAATTGCAATCTGTAAACTCTGCATTTACCTATACACTATAATACTATCGTTAATATTAGTTTTAATAGTATATGTACATAAATATTAATCTTACCATTTCTATTTAACATTTACTTTTTCTATTTTCATTGCATCTACATCTGAAAAAGAATACTAACAAACTTTGTGTTCCATCTGATCCTGCAGGTGAAAATGTACTTTTATGCTTCCTGCTAGCTGTAAGTGTATTGATGGCCAAAGAATATTAGTAAAAGGCCTGGTACACATCTATATTCGGTATTCCGTTCGGAGAGTCTGCATGGGGATCCCACGAATAGAATACCAAACGCATTGACAAGCGGTGAGCAGTGAAAGCACATGGACCTCATAAACTATAATGGGGTCTGTGTGTTTTCTGTGCAGTGTCCGCACGAGTCATGCGAAGAGGAAAGTAGTTCATTAAGTACTTTCCTCTCCACATGATGTGTGCAGACAGTGTGTAGAAAACACACAGACCTCATTATAGTTTATGGGTGCTCACCACTTGTCAATGCGTTCAGTATTCTGTTCGAGGGATCCCCATGCAGACTCCACGAACTGAATACTGAATGCAGATGTGAACCAGGCCTTATTCACACACAGCATATTATCGATCCCCTCAGCTGTGCTTTCTCATTGAACAGGGTGCACACAACAGCCAGGGACATTGGGAAAAGGAAATAGGGCAGACTCAAGAGCTTCACAATGACTGTTTACCGAGCTCTGAATGTGCAGCTTCACAAGCAGCCATGTCAGGGAAGGAAGACTGTAAATGTATAAGAAGCAGTGCAAAAATCAGCCCACAGTTTAGTACAATGTGACTTCTCCAAATACACAAACATACCTACAAAGCAATTTTTGAGATAGGCACATACACTTTAACTGATTTGCAAATTCATTTATGCAAAACAATAACTTAACTGGATTTCTTAAACTAATATAACTAGTTTGAATATCTGAAGGGCAATGGAAGGCGGTTGATAATGCGAAGTGACATTACAGCATGTTGAGAATAATTTATGAATATAGTATTCTTCAGGATGCCAGTCTAAAGAGCCAATAATCTTACTTAGCAGTCCCAGACATGATACATGCTTGTTAAAGGGGTTTTCTGGGATTTTCTTATGTTTATGAAGTTTTCCTATATCTGTACAATCCTGTTATGCCTGTCAGAATATGACAGGAAGTATAATGCATAGCACTAAATAAGTACTGCAATGTATTAGAAAAGTGATTAGAAGGTTGAGGATTAAAAAATATTAAATAATTTAATAAAGAAACATAGTTAAATCATAGTAACATATTAATTCCCTTATCCCAAAATGTTTAATAAATAAAAAAAATAACAAACATAACACACATATTGAGTACTGCTTGGTCCGTCATGACCCAGGCAATACATCTGTAATGTTATTTTATGTGTACAATGGAGGATGTAAAAATATAATGTAAAAAAAAATCCAGAATTGATGTTTTTAGGTGCCAGCCACTAAAAAAAATATAAAAAGCAACCAAAAAGCATTATGTTCCTCAAAATGCAGTGGCGTAACTAAAGTCTTGTGGGCCCTGGTGCAATCTTTTGTCTGGGTTCCCTACCGCATCCCTACAGTCAATTCTTCATAGTGATGGTTACGGGTGCTGAGGAGTTTAATCCCCCTAAGTGTGGTTAGGGTAATCTGTGGGTCTCCTTGGTTTATGGGCCAGATGGAAGATGCAATCTCAACACGGACGCCACCCCCCCCCCCACCCCCCACACACACACAAGTTACACCCCTGCCAAAACGGCATCAATAAAAACATCAAATCTCCCAAAAGAAAATAAGCCCTCACACAATTATATAGATAAAAAAATTAAGTTATGTATCTTGGAAAGTGACAATGCAAAAAAAAAAAAAAAAAAAAATTTTACAAAAAAAAAAAAAAAGGTTTTTTTATTAGGGTTGAGGGATCGGAACCCGATCGTCGATTGAGTAAATTTGACGATCGCGATCGGGTTCCGATCCAGCCTAAAAAAGATTGGGAATGGAATTCCGATCCCGATCACTCAACTTACCTGCACAGATCCGCTGCCGCTCCCTGTTCAAGCGTTAAATTTTTGGACTCCATGCTGTGTAGTGAATAGGATCTTTTTTTAAATCCGATCTTCGATCATTAAAAAATCCCATTGACTTGCATTAGGATCGGAATTGGGATCGGGTTCAGATGGAAAATGATCGGAAATCGGATTTTAAAAACGATCCTGAAATCTTATGATACAAATTTGGTATCAATTTAATTATGTCGACTAGTGAATAAGTTTATCAGGTTATGTAGACTTTAACGGTAAATGGTGCATAATACACTATGTGATCAAAAGTATCCAGACACCCCCAAAAACATATGTTTTTTATATTAGGTGCATTGTGCTGCCACCTACTCCATATCAGCGACCTCAGTAGACATTAGACATCGTGAGAGAGCAGAATGGGGCTCTCTACAGAACTCACGGACTTCGAACGTGATCAGGTGATTGGGTGCCACACATCACACAAGGTCAATGCCAAACAACACCTCGCTTGGTGTAAGGAGCGTAAACATTGAACGATTGAACAGTGGAAAAACGATGTGTGGAGTGACGAATCACGGTACACAATGTGGCGATCCGATAGCAGGGTGTGGGTATGGCGAATGCGAACGTCATCTGCCCGCGTGTGTAGTGCCAACAGTAAAATTCGGAGGTGGTGGTGTTATGGTGTGGTCGTGTTTTTCATGGAGGGGGCTTGCACCCTTTGTTGTTTTGCGTGTCACTATCACAGTACAGGCCTACATTGATCTTTTAAACACCTTCTTGCTTCCCACTGTTGAAGAGCAATTCGGAGATGGCGATTGCATCTTTCAACACGATCGAGCACCTGTTCATACTGCACGGCCTGTGGCGGAGTGGTTACACGACAATATCAACTCTGTAATGGACTGGCCTGCATAGAGTCCTGACTTGAGTCCTATAGAACACCTTTGGGATGTTTTGGAATGCCAACTTCGTGCCAGGCCTCACCGACCTACATTGATACCTCTCCTCAGTGCAGCACTCCATGAAGAATGGGCTGCCATTCCCCAAGAAACCTTCCAGCACCTGAGTGAACGTATGCCTGCGAGAGTGGAAGCTGTCATCAAGGCTAAGGGTGGGCCGACACCATATTGAATTCCAGCATTACCGATGGAGGGCGCCACAAAGTTGTAAGTCATTTTTAGCCAGGTGTCCGGATACTTTTGATCACATAGTGTATATTGCATAAAAAAGGCAATGGCAAAATTACTATTTTTTTTTATATTCCTTCTCAGAAAGAGTTAATAAAAGTTAATTAATGAGGTATATTTAACCTATAATAATGCCATTAAACACCACCAGTTGTCCCTTTAAAAAAAAAAAAAATAATAATAGTAATACATGCCCTGATACAGTTACATTGATGAAAAAATTTAGAGGCCTTGATATGTGATGATGGAAAATGCAAAAAATGGTTTTGTCATTAAAGCCGGTCCCTGAAGGGTTAATCCAATTTCCAATTCAATACAATATCACAGCGTTCCAGCAGAACACTTCATAGGCTTAATAACACATAGACTAATAGCACAAGCACTAGTTGACCGAACACTTTATACCACATATAACATAATAGCTAGTTATCTCAGACACCTATACCTCCACATGTCCAGTTAACAGAAATAGGAAGGACACATATGTATCCTATTAATATTATAAATGTGAAAGTTTGTGAGTTTGGATGTTTGTGGGTTTGTGTGTTCGGATGTTTGTTAGTCAATCACGCAAAACCCGCTTGACCGATTTGGCTGAAATTTTCCACAAACATAGTTAATACACCCCATTGTGCAATAGGCTACTTTTTTTTTTTTTTTTTTTTTTAATGTAGATTGTGAGCCCCACATAGAGCTCACAATGTACATTTTTCCCTATCAGTATGTCTTTTTTTGGAATATGGGATGGAAATCCATGCAAACACGGGGAGAACATACAAACTCCTTGCAGATGGTTTTATGCCCTTGGCAGGATTTGAACACCAGGACTCCAGCGCTGCAAGGCTGCAGTGCTAACCACTGAGCCACCGTGTGGCCCCTTGCAATAGGCTACTTTTCGTCACAATAGCGCACATACGTTTTTCCCAGGACCCCCACAAACCCCAAACTCACATCACTATCTCTGCAATCTCACACACTTTGGACCCCGATTTGGCTGAAATTTTCCACAAACATAGTCCCTACACTCGATTGCGCAATAGGCTACTTTTCGTCACAATAGCGCACATACGTTTTTCCCAGGACCCTTTGGATGTTCGGATGTTTGGCGGTCAATCACGCAAAAACCGCTCCACCGATTTGGCTGAAATTTTCCACAAACATAGTCCCTACACTCGATTGCGCAATAGGCTACTTTTCGTCACAATAGCGCACATACGTTTTTCCCAGGACCCCCACAAAACCCAAACTCACATCACTATCTCTGCAATCTCACACACTTTGGACCATAGCAAGCCACAAAATTCATATTACCCCCTACAGCAGAGGTCAGCAACCCCTGGCACACATGCCAAGAGTGGCACTCCTGCCATATTTCACTGGCACACCAGCAGTACAGGACCTGCAAGAGTTAAATGAAGTCTCTGCTAGAGCTGAGGCATAAGGACACTCCCCTTTGAGAGGGGTGGAGGAAACCCAGGGGGTGGAGCTTAATCGCTCAAGTCTCTGCCTGCTATAGTGATAGCTCCTGCCGAAGCTGCTAGCCAACTGAAAGTAAGAAACACACAGCTCCCTTCCTTTACTTCCTATTCTCATTAATGTCAGGCATTTGGGGTTATTAGTTTAGTGTTAGTAACTCCATGTACCTCACATTAATAGGAATAAACCCCATCATGTCCCTCATATTAACCCCTGTGTGCCCCATATAAAGGTTACTAATATGTGAGACATATGGAGGTACTAATAAAAGACCTCAGTAATGAAGATACTTAATTATTACCTCCAAGTCTCTCACATATCAGTAACTAGAGATGAGCGAGTACTGTTGGGATCAGCTGATCTGAACAGCACGCTCCATAGAAATGAATGGATGCACCTGGTACTTCCGCTTGGACGTAGCCAGCGCGCTTAACCCCCTGCGTGCCGGCTACGTCCATTCATTTCTATGCGAGCGTGCTGTTTGAATCGGCTGATCCCAACAGTACTCGCTCATCTCTATCAGTAACTCTTACACTGGGGTTAATGTGAGGGACATGATGGGGTTAATTGCTATTAATAAGAGGCACATGGAGTTACTAAACTGTCATGCACAGGGCCAGACTTTATGTGGCTGCTCAAGAGTATCCTGTGCCCAAAACTGACATGTACTGGCGCAAAATAACAAATCCTACAATGTCGTATATCGAAGTATATTAACCTGAAATCCCTCTGTCCCAAAGACACTAAGTACAGTTTATACCAACACCGTATAGCGGCTGAAATACAAATTACATTCAACACAAAAGTCTCATGTGCTCTCAGAATTACAGCAACAACAAGATACAAAGTTACATCTCATATCCCATCCCTTATACACAGTACGAAAACCTTACCCGTGCCTGTATATACCCACTTCTACAATCACCGCAGACGAAGTCGCGGGTACCAGCTAGTAGTGCATATATTGAAAATCTGAAATCATCAAACTATTTTTAACGGGTGTGCTTAGTGACATTTGGCTGTATATGAATGAGCTTTGACAGGGCAGGGTGTAGCTACATTTTACAATCAGCATATTGGCAAGGATCTCCTGATTTACATTAAATGTACCTGCCCTTTCAGGTGATCTTTCTGTCATGTGTTTGTACAAGTGTGATAACTCTGTGTCTTATTCTCTATTTTTCCTAAGCTAGTGAGTGGGTCCAGCTGACCTGTTGTGAGGAGGTGACAGGCAGAGTCCTGGAGTCCCAGTATATCTCACCCAGGTTTCTGACCTATGTGTGGTCCAGTGCGGGTTTTGAGTAGGCCTCAGCCCCAGGTGTGGGTCCTGAGCTTGTTACTAGGCCATAAAATTCTGCAGAGCCTACATTTCAGGGCAGATCCTGGGATCGAGAGGAGGTGCCTGGGTCTGTCCTGAAATACTGACAGTCTGCTGAGACCGTACTGTCCTATTTTGTTTGTTCATGTGTGTAGTAGTAAGCCACATGTATAGTTAGCTTCATACTGTTTAGTTAGTGCTTGGATGAGCAGGGTTTTGTTTGATGTTTTGCCTGTAGTTAAGGCTGTATTTTATTTTGCTTATTTTGTACCTGAAGTGAAGGTTTATTTATTTTGCTGTTTTTTTTCTAAATAAACCAGTTTGCACCAGATATTGCACAACTGCAGCTATCGAGCTACCCTTTCCACACTGTTTATTGTAAATTGTCAATATTCCTATCATGCTGCTTGCTGCTATGTAACTTTAACTGGAACGAACCAATGTGACTGGAGTTGGTAGATGGTACAACCCTCATCTTAGATCATTCAGTCTTCCTCCTCCTATGAAGTAGACGGGATAGCGTTGTTTGCTGGAGTGATTTAGTTAGACTGAGTTAGCTTGCTAGTACAAGCCAGCTCAAGTGGCAATATCGCAGTCAAGAGATGTGCCAGAACCCTGTTATCTCTTCAGGACACACATGTGTGGTAGACCTCATAGCTCGGGTCAGGCTGGGCAACCTTCAGGATCTTACACCCCACAGATTGGGTAATTGCAGGTATTGTGTGTTTTTATGAAAGGAGACAGCCCACTTTTTGAGAAGACTGCTTAGAACCAAAGAGACAACGAGTGACCCCAGGGAGAACCATCACCAAGCGTCACTTTCAGCCCAGTGGTTATCAAGCAAACAGCAAGATTTGCTGTTTGTTGTGAGCCTGCCTTACAGCAATAAACCATGAGGGGAGAAATATTACTACCACCATCCACACTGTAGCCCCCCTCTTAATAAAAAATCATAATCATAACTTTATTATATTCCGCAGACCTTACAAATCAGAGGAGACATGACCAGATAGTATGATAATAGACATTACAATGTGACAAAATGAATGTATCAAACAATAGGAATGAGTGCCCTGCTCATAAGAGCTTAATCTATGAGGAAATAGGGAAACACAAAAGGTAAGAGGTCTTGTTTAGTACACTGGGCCAGCCATCTTG
This sequence comes from Leptodactylus fuscus, assembly GCF_031893055.1. Classification (NCBI taxonomy): domain Eukaryota; kingdom Metazoa; phylum Chordata; class Amphibia; order Anura; family Leptodactylidae; genus Leptodactylus; species Leptodactylus fuscus. The sequence continues at coordinate 65,816,671 of NC_134269.1, forward strand.
TGACAAATAAGGTTATATAACTGAAGCTGTATGAGCCAGTCACCTGTATACTCCTCTGTATGAGCCAGTCACCAGTCAGTATCTGTGAATATACAGATACCAATTGCACGGAGTCACTCATTGCACCATGGAATACTGGAGCAAGATAAATAGGCAATGGCATTTCATGCTAGTACACAAGGATGTATATTCACTGTAGAAGTGAATTCGCACTATATCATTATACCAGTTGGAGGCAAACAGGAGGTCTTTCCCAAGAGGACTGGAATCCAAAAGGGACTTGGTTTAGCTCAGTCTGAGCCAGGCTGGTGAGAAGAAACCTCAGCAAAGTATCTTGCCCACAATAGACTGGTCAGGGTTCAATAAGTGAGGTATTGCCCTGTGTGTGTGCTAGGCTGTTTGTTATTTCTTGTTATAAGCTGAATAAAGCCACTTAATTTAGATTACATTACCTGCTATGCTGTTTATTTGGGACCCAACACTCTGTTAACAACTCTGTAAAGTCCAGGGAACCGCTACCATTGATGCTAAACTACCCCTAATTGTCACACCGGATAGAGGGTAGAGGGTTTACAAAGCAGGGTGTCCATATTTGCAGATGATACTAAACTTTGTAGGGTAATCAATAATGAGGAGGATAGTAGAATATTACAAGGAGATCTAAGGAAACTGGAAGCATGGGCGGAGACTTGGCAAATGAAGTTTAATGTTGACAAATGTAAGGTAATGCACTTTGGTCGACGTAATAAAATGTATGACTATTTACTTAATAGTAAATTACTGGGTAAGACTGCCAATGAAAAAGACTTAGGGATTTTGGTGGACAGCAAGCTTACCTTTAATGACCAGCATCAGGCAGCTGCTGCCAAGGCAAATAAAATTATGGGATGCATCAAAAGAGGTCTAGATTCTCATGACAAGGACATAGTTTTGCCTCTATACAAATCACTGGTACGGCCACACTTACAATATTGTGCGCAATTTTGGGCCCCGATATACAAGAAAGACATAAGTGAACTTGAAAAAGTGCAAAGACGGGCAACCAAAATGATTAGGGGAATGGGTGGACTGGAATACAAAGATAGATTAACAAACTTGGGGTTATTCAGTTTAGAGAAAAGACATCTACGGGGAGATCTAATAACAATGTACAAATACATGAAGGGACAATACAAAGAACTTTCTAAGGATATTTTTACTCCTAGGCCAGTGACCGTGACAAGAGGACACCCTCTGCGTCTGGAGGAGAGAAGGTTTCACCAGAAACATAGAAGGGGATTCTTCGAAGTGGCGATGGCGGATTCATTAAACAAGTTCAAAGAGGGCCTGGATGCCTTTCTTGAAGAGAAAAGTATAACAGGTTATGGACTCTAGATTTTAAGGACACGTTGATCCAGGGATTTTATACTGACTGCCAGATTTGGAGTCGGGAAGGAATTTTTTCCCTGAAATAGGGCAATTGGCATGAGCCTCATGGGGTTTTTTGCCTTCCCCTGGATCAACACTGTAGGGATTGTAGGGTTATAGGTTGGACTTGATGGACTAATGTCTTTATCCAACCTCATCTACTATGAAAAAAAAATGAAAACACGTACAGAAATAAAAACATTAAAATAAAGCCATATGTGTCACTGAAAAAAGACTTAGAAATTAGTTGAAGAACACAAATGATAAAAATGTTACAGCCCTCAAAACTGCACATACAAAATAAACCTAAAATGTGTTTGGTCCTAGACCACAAATTGGCTCGATACTGAAGTGGTTAAGCTGGACTGGTCTGACATGCCTTGGAGGTTATGCTATATAGAAAATTAAAAGTAGAACGATAATAAAAATACATCTCTGTAGTCCTATCCCCAACCTGAATAAGTTGACACTAAAATATAACAGGAAAGGGTATGGGAATAAACATTGATATTGGCCACTTATAGAACTACAGCTGCTACTCATATAACACTTTCTGGTGTCTCACCTCGTATATTTATGTACATTTTATATTTCACTATCCAGTTTAATTCATTTGAAAATCTACAGATTCATTTAAGGCCAAACTCTGAATAGTACATATGGGAATACGAGATATTATACAGCTGCAATAACAGTACACAGCGTACACCCTGAGTTACAGCAGGGAAACAAGGTGACTGTAAGGATATGATGATGTGAACACAATCCGCATTATCTATCACCCTACTGAAGTCCAAATTAGTATAAAGCGATATATGAGTCGGCTCAGAGAAACACACACATTCACAAAGTGCAAGTATGTGACCAATGTGGATTCTGGACTTTAATGGCGGATAGTGAGGTTTTTATATATTGTATGTGTGGTTATACATTGCAGAGACAAAGAGAAGGTGCGATTGGTAGAAGTAACATAATATCATAAAGCTGTCATATATTATTATTATTGTTTATTTATATAGCACCATTAATTCCATGGTGCTTTACATTTGGGGGTCACATACAATACACAAAATATACAGGTAGATATAATACTAACAGTGACCGATTGGCACAGTGGGGTAGAGGGCCCTGCCCGCGAGGGCTTACAATCTATGAGGGAAGGGGGATAGAGACAGAAGGTGAGGGGGGAGGCTGTACAGGTGGCGGTGTGGTGACAGTAGTGTTATTGGAGGTTGTAGGCCTTCCTGAATAGGTGAGTCTTCAGGGCTTTCTTGAAGCCTGTGATTGTGGGGGTCAGTCTTATGTGTATTTTTAAGGGGTTCCAGAGTATGGGGGATGCACGGGAGAAATCTTGAAGATGGTTGTGTGAGGAGCGGATGAGAGCAGAGCGGAGTAGGAGGTCATTGGAGGATCTGAGGTTACGTGTGGGCAGGTAGCGGGAGATTAGTTCAGAGATATATGGAGGGGACAGGTTGTGGATCGCTTTTTTATGTTAACATTAGTAGCTTGAACTCAATTAGCTGGGCTATGGGTAGCCAGTGGAGGGACTGGCAGAGGGGAGCAGCCGATGAGGAGCGGGGGTGAGGTGGATTAAGCGAGCAGTGCAGTTTAAGGTGGACTGGAGGGGGCGAGGGTGTTAGCTGGGAGTCCATGAAGAAGGGTGTTGCAGTAAGCCAAGTGTGGGATCATGAGGGCATGGACGAGCGTCTTAGTAGTTACAGGAGTGAGGAAGGAACGGATTTGATGGATGTTCTCCGGTTGGAGGCGGCTGGAAGTGTTGAGAGTTTGAATGTGCGACTTGAACAATAGGTCAGAGTCCAGGGTTAACCCAAGGCATTGGGCCTGTGGGACAAGGGTAAGTGTGGTTCTGTTAACTTTAATAGATGGGTCAGGTGGAGGGGCCATACGGGTTGGGGCGAAGATGTTGAACTCCATTTTCTCCATATTGAGTTTGAGAAAGCGGGAGGAGAGGAAGGAGGCTATGGCCGCTAAACAATCTGCAACTCTGGCCAACAGAGAGGTAATGTCTGGTCCAGAGATCTATATTTGGGTGTCATCGGCATAGCAGTGGTATTGAAAACCATGAGATTCTATGAGTTGGCTCAGGCCAAGGGTATAGATGGAGAACAGGCGGGGTCCTAGGACGGAGCCTTGGGGGACACCTACAGAGAGAGGGCGAGGTGAGGAGGTGGTGTGTGAGTGGGAGACGCTGAATGTGCAGTTGGTGAGGTATGAGGAGATCCAGGAAAGGGCCAGGTCACATAAGCACGTAACTATTGGATAAGGCATGAAGAAGAAGTTTCACCCCATAAATAACAGTTTTCAGTAAAGGAGGGGATGAGATCTGAGCAGCATCTGAGAAAGGAATGTCAGAATGGACACTATCACAAGCTGGCATCTCTATCAATGAAGAAGGGAAATCAAAGGGTATAAGGAGGAATCTAAGATTACAGAAAGAAGTGAGATAATTTGCTTCCAGAATGTTATATGTTTTGGTATCCAAATTTCCTGCACTTGAGTGGAACATATTTCCTTACCAAAGATCAAAAGGCTAGGATATGTTAAGGTATTGCCCTAGATTTAAGGATCTCCTTCCAGAAACAGCTTTACATGGGCAGTGTCTGGTGTTGCAGCTTAGCTCCTTATTATATACCCAGGCTTCCAAATTTCCAACACTCAAATATTACATTTTTCTTCAGCAAAGACAAAAATGGAGGAATATGTTAAATGAATTGTCTAAGTTTATTAAAAAAAAGGATCTACAAGAAATCTCTGTTATCAAAGAGCCGTGTCTGGTATTGCAGCTTAGCTCCTGTCCTAAGGCCTCCTGCACATGAGCATAGTGGTTTTTAGTGTCCGCAAACACTGATCTGTTACCTGCAAAGACATATCCGCATGTAATATGTAATCACGGGTCTGCAAAAAAACTTGTATGATCCCCTACGCTTGCACGTGCAGGATATGCACAGAAAAAATAGAACACGACTCATAGTTTGTGGTCCTTGTATATGGCACGGACACACAGCCACAAAAAAATGCAGTTGTGTGCCTGGGCCCATACAAATGCTTGTGTTTTTACTTTGATCTGCAGCTGTATGTGAAGGAGGTCTTAGGTTACAGCTACATGTCCATTTTGGCTGCAACTACCATTGCGTGACCCTAGGAGAATGGGCATTCTGGTCCTCTAAGTAGCCATGTCAAAAGCTTTGCCTGCTTCTGTCGTGTGTGTGTGTGTGTGTGTGTGTGTAAGCTCCTCCTCGCAATGGGAGCTCATCATTTCTGGCCTTATATATGTCAGTATTGTTTTGGACTTAAACAACTTAGCATCTCCACAGTTGATAAAGGGGCCGAGGTCCCCGAAAAACGTAGTGTGTTTTATGCTTTTGTGGGAACAATACATTCATTATTTTCAAATTATCCTGGGTAAGTGTGGTATCCCTTTAAGCTGACATCCATATTGGATGTGTATCTTGGTCCTTCTATTGTGCACTCAACATCATCCAGTCTGTCTGAGATTACATGAAGAGACAGAAGGATCCCCATATCCACAGCAGACCTGTGCTTAGTTCTCCAAGATGGTAGGAACAACCTCCTTGCTGAGTTCCTTCAAAATCCGTGTGCAAGTGTACTTAGTAGAACCGAAGGAATGCAGAAGAAGTTGTCACAACAAATATTGATGTGATTTAGATTTCTATTTTGTTCATTCACTTCATGTTGTTCATGAGAAAAACTATTAACACGTCCCTTTTTGAAAGTATTCTTACTCTGCAACATTATTTCCACACCTGCCTAGAACTTTTGCACAGTGTTCATTGTGCTGATGTTCAGGTTCTGCTGGGTGCCATGTAATATTCTCCAGGATAAGCAATGCTTCATATATAACCAGGCAACAACTCTGCTGTCAAATTAAATTGGATTGATAGAAGAGAACAGCAGTGCCCTCAGGCTTTGTTCTCACTGTTTTTGTTCTCAGTTTTTTAATGTGTTTATTGCAATGCTTTCTTCATATGTTTTTATGCATTGTTGGTTTTGGTTTCTGTCCTGTGTGAACAAGGTCCAACAGTAAAGGTTCCCTACTTATTTAGCTTATATTAGGCTCCTATAAGACAGTAATAAACTGAAACCACATTTCAGCTGTTGACCTTGTTGCACACAGCAGGACTCCGTGTAGATTCCATAGTGAGACACATACACTCATGCACTTCAGCTACGGAGTTAGTGTATGGCTATAATAGACACTTTTATTTGGTTGACTGCTGCAAACTTAGGCAACCTGCAGCTTTCCATCTGTTACTGATCTATTCTGACTGGGATTTGCAGTTCTCCAATGGCCACAGTTTGCCTAACAACAGATGTGTTGACATTGGCTGAGAAAACCCGTAATAAATTGAACATTAATATATCAACAAGAAAATAAATTTCATTTAGTCAATTTGCAATATTTATATTATTAGCAATATTAAGGCTGGTAGGCTCCAATTATTAAAAAAGGTAATATGGGTGTGCATGTAGATGTTTAGACTGGTGAGTATGCGACGTGGGAGTACCCCTTTAAAGGCTTAAAGGGGTACTCCCACGTCGCATACTCACCAGTCTTCGTTCCTCTAAAATCTTCTGTCTTCCGGCTTTGTTTCGTCATTGGTGGGTGGGGTCACATATGCAAAGCCAAGCGGCGAGATGCCGCCGGCCCTGCGTGCACGCTCATACACCAGTCTACCCTTCACAATGCAAATACAGACCCGACACCCTGCGGGTCTGTATTTGCATTGTGAAGGCTAGACTGGTGTATGAGCGTGCACGCAGGGCCGGCGGCATCTCGCCGCTTGGCTTTGCATATGTGACCCCGGAGCGAAGCGGAACAGCATCGCTTCTGCCGCTGCTGTCTTCATGCAGGGCAGAAGCATAGCGATATGCCTGTGCCGGCATCTAACAGTCCCCAGCATCCGCCTCTCTATTACAGCGGATGCCGGGGAGTTAGACGCCGGCACAGGTGAAGCCAGCAACATCGCTATGCTTCTGCCCTGCATGAAGCCAGCAGCGGCAGAAGCGATGCTGTTATTCCGCTCCTCCGCCCCGGAATAGCAGCATCGCTTCTGCCGCTGCTGGCTTCATGCAGGGCAGAAGCATAGTGATGTTGCTGGCTTCACCTGTGCCAGCGTCTAACCCTGTATTGGCGGCCCCTTCCCCCAAAGGGTAAACTACCCCCCCCCCCTCCAGGCTCGCTCCTGTGCACTTAGCCCCTCCTCCCTCCCCCTGAGAGCACATCACTGACTCAGGAGCAGCTAGGTCAGGGCTGTGGCCACAAAAAAAATGAATAAAGTGAGATAGTGGCCAAACAAAGCAGTTTTGCTGAAGCAATGTATTTAGGAAAAGTCTTACATTCACATTAATAAGCATTATAGATAGGATCCTTGTGACGGGACAACCCCTTTAAGTGAATATATCACATGATTTTTACTACCCAATTTGACAGCAGTATATGATAGAGGGATAGAAGCTGAGCTCCCTGATATATAGTTTTATATGATTTGGAGTAAAACACAGAGTAATCCCCCTTACACATGACCACATGAATTGTCAGTCTGCTATCTGGTTTTTCCCGGATAGCGCACTGACCCATTCATTTCTATGGACCCATACACATGACCACGTGTGTGTGCTGACAGTCCAGGCCACAAAATATGGAACAGGTCCTATTCCTGTCCGAATTTGAGGCCCTGCTTCCGTGTTTCCTATTCATTGAATGAAAGGGGCTGTGGGAGCACGGGCTGCACAGGTGCTGTTCATTTTCAAAAATGCAGCTTTTTTTCTGCAGTGTCTGGATGGGATTATCCAGAATCTCTTTCACTTTGCTGGTATTGTAAAATATATAAAACAAACATCATAGAAGGGAAAAGCACCACATAATAACAAATGTAGATTCCCAGGTTATAGGTCCAAGTAACTAATGAGCCCTAAGAAGTCACAGAAAAGATGCAACCAAAGAACAAGAACAAAGTGACTAGGGCAGCCGAATATAATCAAAGTACAAAAGCTTTATTTATACATCAATGTTTAAAAGAATACACAAGGGAGGACAACATACCATCAGACTAGAGTCTCGCTAAGGTAGGTATATAAAAGTATACATGGGTAAGTATCACAAGTATAGAAAAATGCCAAAGTGACTGCTGTAAAACACAATCCCATAGACTTCAACGTGTGCCGGTGTTGCGCGTGCCACATATTGAAATCAATGGGTTTAAATGCCTCCCATTGATTTCAATGTCTATGGGATTGTGTTTTACAGCGGTCACTCTGACACGTGTTTACGTGTCTGAATGAGCAGAGCGTAAACTCCGTGTGAAGGCTCCCTAACAGTCTTGATCACAAACATCCACAATGATTGACAGAGTTCTGTGTAGTGATACAGGGCAAGTAAATTACTGTGTAGTTCAGGTAATCAGGGCTCTGTCTCTTCTAGGAGTCACTCTCACATTTTTAGGCTGGGGCCCGCGTTGTGAAAATGCTGCATTTTACAGTACCTGCAAATTGGATGGGATGCTGGCTAATCTCATCCACATATTACAGGAAAAAAAATCTGCAGCGGAAAAGCTGCTATTTCAAAAACGGTCACGTTTTAAAAAATCGTTTTTTGAAAATCGCAGTGTGACAATTATACCTATGGAAATGCTGCTGTTTTCCATATAGACATAGTAGAGAAAGAAAGTCTGCAGAGGATAGCTCTGTGGGCCTTCTGTGAAAAACATTGCGGAAAAAACGTGATGTACACAGTCCAGTCATATTATTGTGAGCACCGCCTACTTTTGACGTCAATGTTAAATAACCAATCACAGAAGGCACGTGTCATCAGCCATCTGGGTGCACTCATCATTGTGGAAGACACGATGGATCATCACAAGTATGCATCTATCCTTGCGGACCATGTTCACCCCTACATGCGAATTGCTTTTCCTCAGGATGATGGCATCTACCAGCAGGACAATGCGACATGTCATAAAGCTCGCAGTGTACGTGCGTGGTTTATGGAGCACCAGGATGAGTTTACTATACTCCGTTGGCCAGCAAATTCCCCAGACTTGAACCCAATCGAGAATCTGTGGGACCACCTCGATTGGGTTGTTCACGCCATGGATACTCAACTGTGTAACCTAGCGCAGCTGGCCATGGCACTGGAGTCGTAATGGCTCAACATCCCAGTGAACATCATCACAACATCCCCTCTCTTCCTGCACGTCTCGCAGCGGTTCGCTCTGCCAAAGGTGGTTATTCTGGATTTTGACAGGTGGTCACATTAATGTGACTGCACTGTGTATTTCTACCGCTGTCTTTTCCACAGTGTTTTTTGGGGGGATCTCGCTACTTGGGGCCTTAATAAGGAATCGCTTGAAGACCTAGTTCTAAAATGTAATGCTGTTTAGTTGTGTAATATATTAGAAGTAATGTGTTCTTACTATAAATCACAAGGAAATTTCCTGCTGCTGAGTAGTTTCCACAAGGCCATAGAGAGAATTAATGGGAGCTTGTTAGGACTTTGCTTGTGAGAACTGATTTTCAGTTGCAGGTGTGTTTTATCTTCTATACTCTGTATAACACACTGAAGGTGAATCATGTGATACAAGTGACATCATAGTCTCCACTCGCCAGATAATGTTTTTCTGCTAGTGACATCAGTATTTTATACTGTTTTATGACTGCAGTATTATACAAAATGTACACTATAAAATTACACTCAGTTCTCTCTGTAATGGAGTATTGATAATAAAATATTGTTTCTTAAAGAGGACCTTTTATGTCCTGCACCTGCAGTTTTATATACTGCTAGAAAGCCGACAGTGCACAGAATTCAGCACATTGTCAGCTTTCCTGTTATGTGCCCCAGGGCAAGAGATATATGTGCCATTACCGATAGCTCTTCACTGTCAGAATTGCATTACTGGCAGTCTGTGAGGAACCCCCCTCCTGACAGTAGAGTCCATAGTGCTGTACTGTTAGAGAGGGTGTTCCTTACCATCCAGCGATGATTGTGAGTGGTGACCAAAGCCCCCCCAACAGTACTCGTCCATAGACTAGTACTGGGGGGCGTTTCTCACCGCTCAACGTCATCACTGGGCGGTAAGGAACGCCCCCTCTGACAGTGTAGCGCTATGGACTCTACTGTCAGGAGGGGGGTTCCTCACAGATTGTCAGAAACGCCCTTCTGACAATGAGGAGCTATCAGTAACGGCGGTATATAAAAACGCAGGTCACCAACGACATGAAATGTCCTCCTTAAAGAGGACCTGTCACCTCTCCTTTCTCCATGTCAGTCTTAGTAGCTACTTGTATTACCCATGACATAACAATTCTGCAGCATCCTTTTCTTATAATGTTGTGTTGAGCCATTACTCTGTTACTGTTAGTTACTTATGTCTTGTCAGATTTGTTTATCCTTACACATTCTAGCACTGACAGTACTGATAGGACAATGTGAGTGTGTGCAGGGACATCCCTTCCCCAAATATTAACAGCCAGTTGTCAATTTATTTGTGAATTTCTAGTTAGAATAGCAGAGGAATGGTACATAAATTGTAAAAGGAGATGTATTATATCAGTAGTTATTGAAGCAGACATGTCAGGAGAGCTTAAATTTCCTCCTTAATATTTTTATAGACACATTCTTACAGTCACTAATAGCATACAGATGGCACTGTTATTTCCTAATGTCTCCAGCAAGGTACAAACCCCATGGTCCCAATACCGAAGGCTCAAACAATTCATAGAAACTTATATACCCTTTTTCCTATCTTTCACTGAACATAGGAGACCTGACAGGTCAACTGTAAAGAGAGACTGTCAGCAGGAAACCGTAATGCAGGGTAGGGGGTGCAATGAGGCTCAAGTGCAAGGAAGTGTGCCAAAGCATCCCAAGTTAAAGGAGGTTAGGAAGTAACTTGCAGATCAGTGGGGGTCCCAACCTCTTGGCTTTGTACTCCAGTTCTTTATGGATTGGCAGGATGTACAGAACGTGCCACTCTATTCATTTCAAAAGCCAATTGCCAGAACACAGATCCCCCATTTACATGAATTGATCGGCATGCACTGTCCATACTACTGCTTCATTTGAAATTGAGGTGCAAAACCCCTTTGCATGGGGATAACCTGGCATGACTGGAATACCCCTTTAGGGATTGAATTGCAACCACTCGTCCCTGTCATTGTCAGCTAGAACTGCACCTATACACCTTAGTGACATCTTTTAGCTCTGCAGCTTATGTAGATGCTGCTTCCTGAGATCAGATTTGGCAACGTGCAGAAAGAACTGTACAACGAATGAGTCTGATATGTTCAAGGGGTTTATTTTCCATGCAGATTCCTCTCCAGAGTGTATGGAACTCTTTGGAAATCACAATAAACCATTAGAACCATTAGCAACCATTATTCTACATTTCTAAAATTTCAGAATTGGTCCTGTAGTTTGGCATAGACAAGTAGACTGACTACAATCAGAGCATACTGGCAATGAAGAAGTACAGATACAGTATTACCACGGTCATGATTCGCTCTTATTAGTCTTTCCAAAAACAGCTTCACTTGTATTTATCTTAGAACAATAGGGTATCGACCACCAGTCCCCATATGTCTGTTACCAGGGGAGAACACACTTTCACAAAAAGTCAAACTTATTTGCGCAAAACACCAACTTGCACAAAAAATGTTCCTTGTATGCCCAAAGATTGCTATACAAGACATGATGAATCTGACCTATTGTATACTATGATATCATAAACTACAAAGGTGCATTGTATATTATATTAACCCAAATCACACCCAACCATCTGTCATATAACTATCTCCCATTCAGACCTCTAGGGCAACTAAAATCAATGGCTTTGTGAACTTTAATGGTAACCATATTGGTTTGTGATGACAACCTTTGGCAGTCACTACATCTCACACAATATGTAGAAAGTATCCTAATGTAAAAAACCTATATATTGTGTATGCTAAGCATGCAGCTGTTAGGGGACCCTGGAGAGTGGGGGCCCATTATAGGTTGGTTTTGTCCCTATTTTTATGCATAGTAAGCCTCTGCGCAGGGATTGTTGTTTCTACACTTGCTGTGCTGTCATATTGGCAGACACAAGTGTGAGGAAATGTACTCAGTTAATGAAAATAGCATGGGAGCCATACACTATCCTAGCCCAGGTGTTAGGAGAGGCGTCGTGTTAACCAAAACCTCAAGGGGGCCACATCATATGAGTTTCATGTTATCCCTGTTGTCTATGTACATGACCGAGCTATATGATAAAGTATATGTTATTGAAATGCTGAGTAGTAGTATTATTAGTAATAATAGTATTATTTGTATCATCTGGGTAGATAGATAGATAGATAGATAGATAGATAGATAGATAGATAGATAGACTATGAAAGTGTCACTACTGTATACATCACAATGTATGCTCATAGTCTTGGTGGTACTTTGATTTCATTTACTTGAGTAGGAGGTACTTGCCTCAGTTGGGAACCATTGATGTACACAATTTTGGAATATATTCGTGCTATGTACTGTACATAAAGGGGAGTACTGTATACAATGTAAAGAAATTACTAGATCATGATAATGATGAAATGTGACATCAGGTAAGTCTACATATAAATATGCATATAAGGATCTTAGTACAAGTCCAATATTGAATGTATTGTGTGAATTTAGCTTAAGGCTGCTCTTTCTGCGGCGTTTAAAGATCATTAACACTTTCCATAGAGTCACAGACTGTGGGAATTAAGAGATAAAACTCAAAGGACTTGTGACTTCTGTGCCTGAAAAGAATCATTCATTATATTCCGCAGAACTGGAAATCGAAAACCACAAGAGATCTCACTCACCTTTGTCTATTCATTGTGGAGATTCACAAACGTAGAGGACTCTTGCTGTGTCCCATCACAAGTCACAATGTCCAAAAAAGTTTCTCTTGTGTCTGGGAAAAGTTCTATTTATGGTGCCAGAGTGACATTTGTGATTGTCCTAACTTCTGCAACGCCGTAGTCCTCCCACTCAGACACCAACACACACTCAACAACGTGTGAGGATGACTGTTCTAATACACCAAATACGCTCAACTTCTTCCTCTCGCTCACTCTCTCAAAATTAGAAACAGGGTAGGCAGAATTTCTCTCAACATAAATGCAAGTAACCTGACCTACTGCCTGAACAGCAAATATTCAGAGTTAACCTCTTGTGTGCACCACATCATGATTGTCCAATAGCTTGGACTACAATTGGAGTAGGAGGGTAAAATATATAATAAGCTCATTAAATAGTGAATACCTGAGTAAAGGGATAGAGATACCCGTACCTAAATAAATGGTAAAAAAAATAGATTTATTCCAAGAACTCCATCATATCAGCGCAGACATCTTGCCATCTTTGTGATTTATTTTGGGTGCCATGATGCTCGGTGATAATTTGTTGATATATATTTCCACGTACCAACTTTCCAGCAATATGGTGGCATTTTGACCATTGGACAACTACCCAAATAGCAACAGGAAGGAAATGATTATCCTAATGAAGTTAATGGAGTCGTCTGATGCTCAGTTCCCATAGTTTATTTCCTTATGCTATTTCACAACTGGGAATATCTGAGATTAAGAGTTGTGATACCAGTGAGGACTACACGGAGTTTTCGTAGTGCAAATCCCATTTTAACTATTGAATTTCACCTGCAGTCCAGAAGATACAGTAATGGCCTTAAGTGTTGGCATCCCTGAAGTTTTTCTAAAAAAAATGTAATATTTCTCCAAGGAAATTATTGCAACTACATGTTTTGTTATATACTTTTAAAATAACAGAAATCATTCACCCAGGTTGCAATATGGTCCATTCCCGTGGAAAGAGAAACATCCAGCTCTCATGCTTCTATCCATGGCTTCCTCCCTGATTCTTTTGGCCAGCGGTCTTGGTCCCTTCAGCTCCTTCCTAAAAAATTAAAGGGGTTGCGGTTGCCCAGGCTAAAATTTTATTCTAGTAAGAATAAGAAATACATCATTGTAAACCGTGTCGACACCCCTGCTATGTACTGTGATTAATTGATGCCTCAATATTGTGCTGACAGACTCCCTTTAAAGGGGCTCTATCAGCATAATTTATAGCCTTTAAAACTCGGGTCTTTAAAAAGGCTATTCAGGCACTGCTAAAGTTGTATGAAACTACCCCCCCCCTTTTAAAATAAAACCCTAAAAAAGGATATGTTAATCTTGTCTATTGTGCACGGCGGGTGGGCATTCAGGGTCCGGCGTCATCCTCAGCCACGCCTCCTCTTCCAGCGATGTCCTCTCACCCAGTCTTCCTCCGGCGCTTGTGAATTGCCATTGATAAAAAATGGTGTCGGTGCATTCGCATACCGCTACTACTACTGCTACTGCTACTGCGCATGCACCCGCGCTATTTTTTATCAATGACAGTTCGCAAGTGCCGGAGGAAGACGGGACAAGAGGACATCGCTGGAAGAGAAGGCGTGGCTAACAATGATGTCAGACCCTGAATGCCCGCCCACCGTGCACGATAGATAAGATTAACATATTCTTTTTTAGGGTTTTATTTTAAAACAGGGGGGGAGGGTTAGTTTAACATAACTTTAGCGGTGCCTGGATAGCCTTTTTAAAGGCTATTCACGCATATGTGGGGCTCTATCAGCATAATTTTGCTGATAGAGCCCCTTTAAGACCTGAATAGAAATATGATAAATAAGTCTTTTCTTGGAATCTGAAATAGGACAGATATTTAGCAATAAGTAATTATGGTCAAAAGATTCATTCATTTCGCTCATAAGTACTATTGTTGGCAAATACATTGTTGTTGGCACAATTACAGCCATATAAAATACAGACAGTCCAGCCAAATAAAACTACCTACAGAATGGTGTTATTTTACTTGCTTGGAAAAGTAGTAAGCCAGTCAGACAACTCGGGTCTATTCACACATTGCACTTGAACCACAACAGAAGACTATGTGACTTTTCCCACAGTTTTGTAGCAAAATCCATAGTGCAAAGACATGTGCACACCCAAAATGTTAGAGTTTTATAATTCATATAATATAATATGTAATATAATATAATATAAATCAATAAATGCATTCATTTGATTTGTAGTGCTGAACAGCCCATATCATGATTATATTGCCTGTTGAAGTTCCTACTACTGGTATTTTTCTATATCAGCTGGTACTGGAAAGAATGTGGCAAGCTCAAACAGAATTCGATAACTATGTGGGTCACTTATAAGATGTAAATAAATCAGTTCCCCACCTCGTGTGACCTAACAGAGGGATGTCTAACTATATAAGGCAATGTTACATTATCCCTGTATCTGGACTCCTGTCTCAGCACATTTTAAAGGTGTGTATTTGATGAGTAACAGCACATAAGGAAATGATAGAAGCGCATGATGTCCTCTTGTGTACATTCAGGCCGTGGTTTGTCCTTTTGTGGCTTGGTAATCTTTACCAGGCACTTAAAAGTGATGTAATACTGTAGTGGTCAGGTGAACATCTGGCATCCAGAAGACTGGAGTAAGCAGATCCTAAAACTTGTTTCCCCAAGAATTAGATACATTTTATACTGCTATGAAGAAATTACTGGAATGAAAACAACAGGGGCAAACATGCCATATATACAACCTGTATGCTTCCTATTATATACTGCAGGGTTATGGTCCACTACTGTTACTGGTGAACCGCGAAAAGTATGAGAAAGAAGAGCTCAGTGATAACCACCAGCCCCTTATTAAATTAAGGGTATGTTCACAGTACCACAAGTCAATGGCCGTTGCTGGCATGCAGACGGAGTGTTTTCCTTTCATGTACCGTATTTACTGTATTTTATTTTTCTGACAGAAGAAAAGTTATGCATGCAAGATTTCTTCCATTACAAAATATGCGAGCATGACAGAAGAAAGCATCAATCCATGTTGCTTACATTAGAGTCGATGGGAATGGAAACAGACAGAGGAGGCTCCATTTGTGTCTGTTACTTTGCTACCGTTACTGTCCACTGCAGTCATCTGATGATAGATGACAGCAATGGACACTGATAACAGTAGTGTGAATGTAGCCTAACTATTGGACCCACATAGAGTTCCCTCTGCATATATCCACCATGGTTAATACAAAAGAGTGTAACTACTTACCAGTCCTTACACTGTTTATCCCAAATTAATACTATATACACTGTATTTGTGTGTGTGTATATGTGTGTGTGTGTGTGTGTATATATATATATATATATATTATCCAATAAACATGCCTCCTCATGCCTGGTTTGTGACAGTTCCTACATAATATCTTAGGGCTTATGAATAAAGCTGCATCCAGAAATCTCTTTATAATGTCTGAGTTTTATCTGCTTTCCACAGGTCCCTTAGGCTTCAATGGGTAAAGTATTCAATGAAAACCAGGCAAGAATAGGACATGGCGTAAACGTCTGAGCACTTACATGGACTTGTGTAAAAAGGATTAGTGTACTGTCCCATAGATTTTAATGGGCAGTGTTCTATCCTGACAGGATATTAAAGATTAAAAATGGATGTTGCTCAAACACTTGCCCAATTTTTTTGTGCTTTTACAGTACAAAATGCTAAGATTCCTTACAGTAGTTCAGCCATCTGTTCTAATACCAGTAACAAGGAGGCTGTGATGATGATGATGATGATCACCCAATGGTTTCTGTAAAAAGTAGGTTGTAAAATAGCTAAATATCTAAACTAGGGGAGACTGATCAAACAATAGCAGACTTTTAGTAAGAGTCCCAAAATATTCCTTGTCATCTATTGACCTTGTGCCTGATATATTTGGTATCCACTGCCGTTCTTGTGATCACTATCATAGTAGTTTTATACTGTAGCTTCAAATGTTGCAGTTCAGAATGAAGCAAACTAGAGGAATCAGCCATGAAATGTAACTCTATATAACCAGTTTCCGACTCCTTTGGCTACCGAACAAAGACAATTGTTGCCTGAACTTCAGCGTCTTTTAGATTTTCTTTGCCTTTTAAAGTTTAAACTGCAGAACAAAATAGAATGATTGTCCCAAGAAATAGGAGTCACCAGAAGCTTCATAGACTGTCATTTCACAGTGGCTCCCTCACACCCCATACATGCTAGGAATAATAGTTCATTAACCATCTGTTTTATATGGCCTGATGGAGCACATAAAAGTATTATACAGGTATGCCGGCTTGCAACCCCGTCTGTACTCCCTATAAATGAAGCAGCCCATTAATTGCCATCAAGTTAGGCTTCATGTTATAGTGAAGGACTTGAGCTGAGCATACATTGGGCTGACAGCTAAAGTATTTTAGGGCCATTCACTGTTAGCATACATCCTTTAAGAAGTAATCCCATGCATAGACATGACACCCCTGGACTCTGCATCTGTCTGGAGAACAGGGTCCCATCTGTCTCTACAAGTGTATGCTGTAGGATGGTGCAAGCATGTGTTTCTCCATTCACTTGAACATGAGTTACGTAAATAGCCATCTTACAGTCGGACCGTAGTGTAATAGCTATTTATGGTATATCCTATGAAAATAGCCATAAATACTGAGAAGAGAATACTCCTTTAACTAAGCTAAGCACGCATCTTTTTTTTTTAACAACTATGGCATGTCCTATGGGAACAAATGAACAGCATACTGAAATCTAATATGCACAATCCTTCTGTTCCCCAACATCTCCCATCAGACTCTCACACATATTAGTCAGTAGACAGATCTCACAGAAATCAGAGTTCTGCTGAATTTCATTCAAAGCGGATCTGTCAGCTTAATATGTTGCCAATACAAGGGCTGCGTATTACGCCTACAGGTCAGTACAGGTAGTAGCCACAAAGATACAATAAATGTGCCATATGGATGCAAACAATGTTCAAAGAATATTCTGGTATTATAGCATGAGTTTGACTGTATCTGAGACTAGAGTGGTTACTCAACTTTCCTTCCCCCTTCGAGACAGTAACTGATGGGCTACTGTGTATACATTTATATACAGCAGTCTGTCTTTTTTGAGCTGTGGTAGCAGCAAAATGACACAACATATATGTAATAAGCTAGTAGGGGTGGGTATATGGGATGATATGATCGTATTTATGAACGGACAGTAGTTTGTGTTGATCCTTGTTGGTTGTTATATATATACTAGCTGGTACCCGCGACTTCGTCTGCGGTGATTGTAGAAGTGGGTATATACAGGTGTGGGTAAGGTTTTCGTACTGTGTATAAGGTATGGGATATGAAATGTAACTTTGTATCTTGTTTTTTCTGTAATTCAGAGAATACGTGAGACTTTTGTGTTGAAGTTAATTTGTATTTGAGCTGCTATATATACGGTGTTGTGAGAAACTGTACATAGTGACTTTGGGACAGAAGTATTTGAAGTTAACCCTTTCCCGCCGATGGCATTTTTTGATTTTCGTTTTTGACTCCCCTCCTTCTAAACCCCATAACTTTTTTATTTCTCCGCTCCCAGAGCCATATGAGGTCTTAATTTTTGCAGGACAAATTTTTCTTCATGATGCCACCATTAATTATTCTGTATAATGTACTGGGAAGCAGGGAAAAAATTCAGAATGGGGTGGATTTGAAGAAAAAATGCATTTCTGCGACTTTCTTACGGGCTTTGGTTTTACGGCGTTCACTGTGCAACCAAAATGACATGTCCCCTGTATTCTGTGTTTTGTTACGATTCCGGGGATACCAAATTTATATGGTTTTATTTACATTTTGACCCCTTAAAAAAAATCCAAAACTGTGTTAAAAAAATTATTTTTTGAAAAGTCGCCATATTCCGACAGCCGTAACTTTTTTATACGTGCGTGTACGGGGATGTATAGGGCGTCTTTTTTTGCGGGGTCGGGTGTACTTTTCAGTTCTACCATTTTCGGGAAATGTTATTGCTTTGATCACTGTTTATTCAAATTTTTATCAGAATCAAAACAGTGAAAAAAATGGCGGTTTTGCACTTTTGACCATTTTTTCCGCTACGGCGTTTACCGAACAGGAAAAATATTTTTATAGCTTTGTAGAGCGGGCGATTTCGGATGTCGGGATACCTAACATGTATGTGTTTCACAGTTTTTAACTACTTTTATATGTGTTCTAGGGAAAGGGGGGTGATTTGAATTTTTAGTCCTTTTTATTATTTTTTTTATATATATATATTTTTTTTTAACTTTTTTTTTTTGCATTTATTAGACCGCCTAGGGGTATTGACATGGGTGGGCGGTGTCGCGGATTGTCAGAGCGGTGGGGGTCGGCAAACATGGCTGCTCCAGAGCGGTAAAGAGAGCCTCCTGGAGTATCGTTAAGATGAGGGGCAAAGTGGTAAAGTATATGTATATGTGATTGTGTGGGATTAGGGGCTAGGCTGTAGAGGGCAATGTGAATTTTGTGGCTTGCTATGGTCCAAAGTGCGTGAGATTGCAGAGATGGTGGTGTGAGTTTTGTGGGGGACCTGGGAAAAACGTATGTGCGCTATTGTGACGAAAAGTAGCCTATTGTTTAATCGGGTGTATTAACTATGTTTGTGGAAAATTTCAGCCAAATCGGTGGAGCGGTTTTTCCGTGATTGAGGAACAAACATCCGAACATGCAAACATCCAAACACACAAACCCACAAACTTTCACATTTATAATATTAATAGGATAACTCATCAGCCACTTTATTAGGTACACCATGCTAGTAACGGGTTGGACCCCTTTTTGCCTTCAGAACTGCCTCAATTCTTCGTGGCATAGATTCAACAAGGTGCTGGAAGCATTCCTCAGAGATTTTGGTCCATATTGACATGATGGCATCACACAGTTGCCACAGATTTGTCGGCTGCACATCCATGATGCGAATCTCCCGTTCCACCACATCCCAAAGATGCTCTATTGGATTGAGATCTGGTGACTGTGGAGGCCATTGGAGTACAGTGAACTCATTGTCATGTTCAAGAAAGCAGTCTGAGATGATTCCAGCTTTATGACATGGCGCATTATCCTGCTGAAAGTAGCCATCAGATGTTGGGTACATTGTGGTCATAAAGGGATGGACATGGTCAGCAACAATACTCAGGTAGGCTTTGGCATTGCAACGATGCTCAATTGGTACCAAGGGGCCCAAAGAGTGCCAAGAAAATATTCCCCACACCATGACACCACCACCACCAGCCTGAACCGTTGATACAAGGCAGGATGGATCCATGCTTTCATGTTGTTGACGCCAAATTCTGACCCTACCATCCGAATGTCGCAGCAGAAATCGAGACTCATCAGACTAGGCAACGTTTTTCCAATCTTCAATTGTCCAATTTCGATGAGCTTGTGCAAATTGTAGCCTCAGTTTCCTGTTCTTAGCTGAAAGGAGTGGCACCCGGTGTGGTCTTCTGCTGCTGTAGCCCATCTGCCTCAAAGTTCGACGTACTGTGCGTTCAGAGATGCTCTTCTGGCTACCTTGGTTGTAACGGGTGGCTATTTGAGTCACTGTTCCCTTTCTATCAGCTCGAACCAGTCTGGCCATTCTCCTCTGACCTCTGGCATCAACAACGCATTTCCGCCCACAGAACTGCCGCTCACTGGATGTTTTTTCTTTTTCGGACCATTCTCTGTAAACCCTAGAGATGGTTGTGCGTGAAAATCCCAGTAGATCAGCAGTTTCTGAAATACTCAGACCAGCCCTTCTGGCACCAACAACCATGCCACGTTCAAAGGCACTCAAATCACCTTTCTTCCCCATACTGATGCTCGGTTTGAACTGCAGGAGATTGTCTTGACCATGTCTACATGCCTAAATGCACTGAGTTGCCGCCATGTGATTGGCTGATTAGAAATTAAGTGTTAACGAGCAGTTAGACAGGTGTACCTAATAAAGTGGCCGGTGAGTGTGTATATATATATATATATATATATATATATATATATATATATATATATATATATATATATATATATAGTGAGAGAGTGAAGGATGTGGTGTGGGAAGACAGGTACACTGACAGAGCTGACCCGTCCAGACCAAATCTACAGAGCAGGTACTGTGCCACCTGTTGTTGTTGCCAAGGTGGGAGTCTGGTAGCCAGTCTCCTGTATAGTCAGGGGAAAGTTTCCTTATGTTTAAGTTAGTTCTCAGCCAAGATGGTATTTGTTTTGGTTATTTGTGCCTTTGCAAAGGCAGTGTATGCACTACAAGTGAATGAATCCTGAACTTGTGTGCAACCCAGTGTCTGTGTCCTTGTTTCCTGCACTGCTACAAGCATCTACCTGAGCGATTGCCCAAAATATATATATATATATATATATATATATATATATATATATATATAATCCTAGTAAAGACGTTTATTAATGATTACACTAATACTACTCAGTTTTGTGTTCTTATATTTGGTGTGTTTGCTAGTAGTTACCCACAGACCTATTGTTTGGATATTAAGCAGCCTTGTGTTTGTAGATATCAGATTATTCTAGGTACAGTAGTCTTTATAGATAATTTGTCTTAAATGTTCAGACAGCATAATATAGAGCAGAGGGAGCAGAGCAGGTTGATATATACTGTAGTTTTTGTGGGAAAACATTTCATATGACCATTCATTTTACGGTTAGGAGGTCAGGAGTCCAGTGGGCGGTCCTACTTAGTGATTGAATCTTTTCTTTGAGTTGGACCACCCACTGGACTTCTAAACCTATTTCTTTATATTTTAGTTTTTTATGTTTATTTCTATGCAGCGTCTTGGATGTGACTAAGAGCAGCAGTATACAGTATATCTGATGGGATACATATCTCATTCTTTTAATAGGACATTCCTTTGGTCCCAAGCTGTGAATCAGATAATCCAGATGTTCACTACGACCCTCTGTATTCCCAACCCAGAACTAAGAGAACATTGAGTATATGACATTCAACAACCTTTGGGTCAAGTACCAGGAACACTTGCCAAATTAAAGGTACTTTGTTTTATAGAGGAAAGGCAATGATCCCTTGTAGAAAAGTAACAATAGGTTTATTACAGACCTGAATTACGATGATTTGGGTAAATCACCATTTCCTCATTAATATTGAGCCGGAGGGCTTCTTAAATGATAACATTGTATTCCAGGAAAGAAATTAGTGGTTTGCAAACTAAAAGTCACACACATCTCATTATTTGGCTTCAGTTGCACAGTTATACAGTTTCCAGTTCTTTCTAAAAATTCTCAAGAGCCAAACAAGTCCTCAGCCAAATTCTGGATTACATTTACACTTGTAGTGACCTTTTATATGTCAAAGCAGCAAAGGATAATATTTTATGGGAACTTTAACTGTGTTCACCTCTTAGCGCATCAAATATATAGTAATGTCCATGTTCATCTTCAGCCATCTTTATAATTCTAAATGCCTATAGTGAATAATAAATAACTTATATATGAATGGACAGTACAGAGATCTTTTCCAGTGATATCTTTATACAGAGGCCTGAGACCATGACAAAGGGGCATTGTCTATGTGTAGAGGAAAAATCTTTTACCATATACCCATGTACATAGTCAGGGCTTCTTTACAGTAAGAGCAGTGAGATTATGAAATGTCTGATGATTTATACAAGTTCAAAATGGGCTTGGATGTCTGTCTTGAAAATAAGAAGCTTGCAGGATATGCGACATAGAAATCTTTGAGATGGGATGTATTGATTCTGAGGTTTTAGTGTGCATTCACATGTTGTATTTTGGCTCGTAATCTGGAACGTCTACGCTGCGGGAGCTTTTGCGGGCCATATACGCTCCCATTGATTTCAATGGGAGCCGGGATCGTATATGCGGCGCTATTTTGCGGCCGTGATTTTGCGGCTGCTAAATCACGGACACAAAATAGCGCCGCGTATACGAACCCGGCTCCCATTGAAATCAATGGGAGCGTGAACAGCCCGCAAAAGCTCCTGCGGTGTAGACGTGCCAGGTTACGAGCCAAAATACATTGTGTGAATGCACCCTTAGCTTTCCTGTTTTTTACATGGGCAACCTGGACACATACCTATAGGAAACATATAGAAACTAAGAAGACATTTAACAATGGCTTACAGATAACATAGCCCTACAATGCAGTAGAGAGAGAAATACTGTGATTTTTTTTTTTTTTTTTTTTTTTTTTACAAGGCACTGTTGTTGTTGGTTAGTTGTCCACTATAAATAATATCTTAATGGCATTTAAAGTCATTTTATTTATGACCAACAAGTCTGGTTTTGTGATGTCACAGAAGCTGTGCCATGTTTGTGGTCAGTATCGGAAGTATGTAAGGAAGTACTACTGGCCATTAAACTGCTATGTCTATCACAGGGCAGATGGCATACGAGGTTTAGATTTTATTTAAAAACACTTCAATCCTGACCATTATTTATACCTTAACATATTTGAAGGCGTCAGTCATGTCCCCCATTTTCCATCTTGCCTCATGTCTCATAGTCCAGCATGCCTTTCTCAGACAGAGTAGGGATGTGGTACAAGCGTGAAAAGCCAAAAAAGTTCATATTGCAAAATTTACTATGAAACTTGTAGCTGACGGAAAAGTATAATACAGCCTGAAGCAGTTCCTACTGAAAGAGGAAGCTTACGGCAATAATCAGAGATGACATTCGCTATGAGTTATTGTCTGGTGGTATTAGTCAGCCACTTCATATGGATATTATATTTTTCTTTTAATGTATCCGGTGGTGTAATTTTAATGTTTGGTAATATTGCATGCTGATTATTATTCCAACCATGGCTTTAACTTCCAGTGTATAAGACATAGAATCTACTATGGAGAACCCTAGGGTGCACTTAGTGACAGCTATGAATGATGGATGAAGAAGAAAACTAAGTACACCTGCATTAGTTCACTGAGGCATCATAATGCCTGTAGATTACAGTAATATTACTTTCTTCATATGCTGTGATGTCACAATGTACACAGTGATTTTTTTGTGTATTATCCCTGTGCTATGACATCACTGTGTGCATTATCCCTGTACTATGACATTACTGTGTGCATTATCCCTGTACTGTGACATCACTGCGTGCATTATCCCCGTACTGTGACAATCACTGTGTATATTATCCCTGTACTGTGATGTCATAGTGTTCATTATCCCTGTACTGTTATATCAATGTAAGCATTATCACTGTACTGTGAAATCACTGTTTATTATTCCTGAACTGTCATATCACTGTGTACATTATCCCTGCACTATGACATCACTGTGTACAGTACACCCAGCGCCGCACCTCTAATGAGGCGAGGTGAGGCGCCCACCTCGGATGGAAGACCGGGGGGGGGCGGCAGAACGGGCGATTTTTTTATTTATGTTTTTTACTGTTTTTGGTACTTTTCCGTTATCGGGCCGCATCACAGTTCAGCATCAGCATCGGGACATGCTGAACTGCTGACTGCTGGCCCGATGCTGGCTGACACTGGAGCTGTGTAAAGGAGCAGCGGATCAAAGGACACCAAAGAGGGGCGCCCAGGCCCTGCCCTCACTCGCGGTGCGGAGAAGATGGTGGAGCCCGGCCTGGCATGAGCGGTGTAGCACCGTGACAGACAGACGGTGTGTGCGTGTCACTGCAGCCGCAGCATCAGTGGGTGACGTCCAGCCTCACCGTGTCCTCCCCGCACTGGGACGTGCAGCCGGGCCACTGACAAGCTTTTGCTCACTGACAATCACCGCAATCCTCAAGTCCACCCACGCCCCGACCTCGTCACTATCCTCTCCGCACCGCGAGTGAGGGCAGAGTCTGGGCGCCCCTCTCTGATGTCTTGTGATCCGCTGATCCTTTACACAGCTACTGTTTTTTCTCTGAACCAGTGCAAGGAGAGCGTCTATGTATCAGCGTAGGCGGTGTCATCACGCCACCTACGCTGAGACGCAGTGCACTGCCAGGAGAAGAGGATCGTGGAGGCAGCGGGAGCAGCAGCAGTGAGGTCGGTAAGTATGACAACTTTTTTTTTTTTTTTTTATAATAGGCCACTACCTGCTGGAGTATCCCCAGCAGGTAGCGGCCTATTTACCAACCTCCCCGGACCTGTTCACTGCCGCCCCCACTTTCTTTGTATTATAGGCGGAGGGCAGCAGTGAATAGGCCCGGGCCCAGGCCGCAATCCCACTGCCATTATTATTATACGCGGGGGTCTTTTCAGTCCCCCAAGTATAATAATCGTAGCCCCAGGGAAGGTGAGGGAACATAATAAACACTGTTATTCACCTCTCCGAGATCCGATGTTACTCCTAGGAGGCTTCGGGCCTATATGGTAATGTCCCAGACGTCATGTGGTCTGGGATATTACCATATAGGCCCAAAACCTGTGTTAGTAGTAATAGCCTGTTACTGCTAGCACAGGCTTTGGGCCTGTATGGCAACAGGCTATTAATACTAGCAAAGGTTTTGGGCCTGTATGGTAATATCCCAGACCATGTGACATCTGGAACATTACCATATAGGCCTGAAGCCTCCTAGAAGTAACATCGGATCCCGGAGAGGTAAGTAACATTGTTTATTATGTTCCCTCACCTCCCCTGGGGCTCTGATTATACTCGGGGGGAGGGGGGGGCTGAAAAGACCCCTGAGTATAATAATAGTTCAGGCGTGTGCAACTGTGGGGCATAATAGAGCTTGAAGGGTCCACTGTGGCCCCTGTAACCTCTATTGTGCCTCACAGCGGCCCCCCTGCAACCTCTATTATGCCCCACAGTCTATTATGCCACTGTGAAGCATAGTATAGGCTGCAGGGGCTGCTGTGGGATATACAGTATATATATATTGGGTTGGGTGCGTGGAGAAGTGAGGAATCAAAGATGTCTGTGTTTCAAACTTTACAGAGTCAAGTGACAGCTGGAAGAAGTGGTCATGGCGGTCCAAAGGGAAGAGACGGGAAATGTGGGAAGACGTCTCCTGTGAGTATTACTGCACAAAATATTACTGCATTGTATTTATTGTAATGTTACCGCTAGCACCCCCAACAGTTTACCCCCCCCCCCCCCCCGCTGTCTGAGGCGGACTATCAAAAGATGAACAACACCCCCCAGCAGAGAGGCTAGGTTCACCACCGATTACACCTGTGCTGTGATTTCACCATAGGCATTATTTGTGTGCTATAACATCGCTGTGTGCATTATCCCTGTGTGTAAAGGAGACCAGTATAATCAAACATTTTTGAAGTTGTGAACAACAGGTATAACTACATCATATAATAATATGTAAGGATATAGGTGTTAGAAAAAAGTAACTGGTAGTATATAAACCTGTACAGTACATGGCAACAATTCTATAATAAAATTGGCGGAAAGAAATGATGTGAACATAATGTTAGGCCACGTATGATATTGTAGTTTTGCTGTGTTACAAAGCATTAGCATTTCTTCTTCATTATTCTGCCAGTGTTTCCTAATCCCACTTTCACATTTTGTTCCTATGTGACCTAAATATTGTATTCTGTACTGGCACTCCAAGCATAAATAATCTAACATGTCAAGAGCCATTGCATCTAAGGCATATAATTTTTACTTGCATATGAAGGAAATGAAGCAGTTTTGCTATTCTGTATGTTTGCTATGTTCTGCCAATAACAGGACACAATAAAATCATTTTACCAGTTGTTTGTGTTTATCCTTTTTAATAAATCTAAAATCTATAAATCTATACTTCTTGGTCATTCAATTATATCTGTCAACTGCTATGATTTCCAAGGCTCTACAATTTAAGAATTCTTGTATGTATAGTGAAGTATGTTTGCTGATATATTCCAGTAAGACGTAGTTACCCTCTATCCAAACCATACCATACCATGAGCAGTAACCTGCTAATTGATGTGGGTCTGAGATTTGGGAACCGTACAGATCACAAGAAGTGAAGAGTTTTGCAGCCCAAATGCCTACTGCCGCTTCATCTCTATGGGAACTAATAGATGTCAAGCATAGTACTTGGGCTATCTTGAATGGTTCCTCTTGAAATGAAAGTAGCAGTAGAACATATTTTCACTATGCTCGGTCATCCATTGATCTCAAGAACACATGGAAAAGTTATACACCTTGGAAAATGGTAAACATAACTGGGGAAAATTTCACATTCTAGATTGTGGACCCTGTAATGACAAGGATTAAACACTCTTGTTAGTAAACATAAGAATTTTCACTCTACTTACCTGGTTTACCCATAAAATTATAATCCACTATGATCATAAGGGGAATTTACATATTGTGATGTACGGGGGATTCAGAAGCTCTGGTTTCTTTCCCAAAAGCAGTCTTTATTGCAGCAGACAAGCTTAAAGGTACAGGCAGTGCTGCTCAGCAGCTCAGCATGTCAAAACAAACAAATGAAAATAAAGACCTTCGCCTCTCCGGCGGCTTACTAAACGAGTTATTCCCTCACTAATCAGGGGGTCAGCCTATTGCTGACCTCCTAACAAACAGGATTCACAAGTAAACAAGGGGTACACATACCCGGCCCTTTAACAGTGTCCTTTTTGGCAGAGTTTTTCCAGACTGGTTGATTGAGTGTGTTTCTGTCTCTCTCCTCTCTCTCACTAACCAGCCCACCTGTGCTACTTACAGAGCTCTGCTGGTCTGTTTCCATGCCTGGAATGGATTGCCCTGCAGGACTGACCCGAACTTTACTCCAGTCCGGGACCTACAAGCTAAACGCCTGTGCATACTGCAACAGTCTTGGGGAAAAATAGCGGTTCTCCCATACTATACCTCTCTCCACTTCACAATATATATATAATTGCTTGCTCAGGTAAGTTAATCAATGAGGTGCGATATATTGACTCCATTATTTTACCTATAATTTGTGTTTCAAAAATTCAAGCTCATATAGGGGCCACACAGTGGCTCAGTGGTTAGCACTGCAGCCTTGCAGCGCTGGAGTCCTGGTGTTCAAATCCTGCCAAGGGCATTAAACCATCTGCAAGGAGTTTGTATGTTCTCCCCATGTTTGCATGAATTTCCATCCCATATTCCAAAGCCATACTGATAGGGAAAAATGTACATTGTGAGCTCTATGTGGGGCTCACAATCTACATTTAAAAAAAAAAATTCAAGCTCATATGGATCTTATTTACAATGCTGTATATAATAGATACACATTTTCTTTAGAACACATTACTTCTCAAGCTTACATACTGTCAGCACTTTACATACATGGTCTTGACTTACTTCACCCACTAGTACTCGCAGTCTAAATTTCCTATCAGTATAACTTGAAAGTATCGGAGAAATGATAGCAAGACGTGGGGAGAGCATAAATACTCAACGGGGGGATTCATACCCAGGATCTTGATGCTAACAGTGGCACAACGCTGCTGTTCTCAGAATAAATGGGTCAAGAAGTATTTGCAAACTACTATGTTCCTGGCAAGACTGTGTTTCTTATTAGTTGCAATGTACTCATTCATAGGACTGATACTAACCAGATCTTGGAATGTACACCTCTTTTTAGCTAATAATGTCCTATGGGGACAGTATAGTTAGACTGTGTCCAGCGTTGTTTTCACAGATTGCTGAGAGGTAAAGGATGAAGCTGCACATTTTAACATTATCAGTGTGTGTCTGTGTTTACAAGATGAAAAGGGTAAGAGTTGCCTTTCACAAGCCGTTTTCTTTACAAATTAGCTCATTTTACACAGGATGTGGTTTCATTCTTCGTTTTTTCTTTTGTTTTTTAGCATTTATTTGCTTAGGATTGAAGTGACCTTTTGCATCTAGTAATGGAAGTTGCATGAAAATTCTTTTGGGGTTGTTTTGAAGCTACAACTATTAACAGATTTTAAATTAATTAGGCTAAAAGGCATTTCAATTAGGGGGCGTTCACACTATCGCTGCCGTTCGCTGTATGTACAACTTTGTGTCTGTGCAAAAAAAAAAAAAAAAACGGTTTCCAGACAGAGAATCTGCATACGGACACTAGCAGTTACTTTTAAAAACCCATTCAAATGAATGGGTTTTAAAGCTGACCACCACCAAGCCGTCCCCTGTCCAGTTTCTCTGGGGTTTAGGATGAAAACCCTGGGGCGGACAGTGGCGGTAGTGTGAACGTCCCCTTAGAATTCATAACCCAAAGCAAATATTGTATATGTGCCTAGTGTACTGCAGTATACGAATGGTATCTTCCACTTACTGTGTACTATATAGTGCCCAAATACAAAGATACAATATCTAAGCAGGGCAGTAGACCAAAGCACCAACTTCAACTCTGACTCTTCTATTTCTCCACAGTCTTTCTCATGCTCTGACTCACACTCATAAATGTCTGACAACCATGGTCAGACTGAAGCTGCAAAGCTACTCTATTTAAAGGGGATGTCCAGGATTGGGAGATTTTTGATGCTGATAACTTTTCGACAGTATCAGATTGATCGGGGTCTGACCCCTGAGTTCCAAAGCGTTCAGCTGATCCAACCTCTACAGCCATATACTAAGTATATGGTCACATCTGAATGGAAGCAGGGCTACAGTTCTAGGAGTCACCATTACAGTGTACAATGCTCTGTACACTGTATGGAGCTTCCAGTCCATGCAGTACAGCGGTGGTACCTGGAACTTGAATAGGAGCAGGGCTGCTCCTGGCCATATACTCAGTATACTTAGCTTAAGGCAGCCGCATCAGCTGATCAGTTTGAGGTTCCAATATCGAATTCCGATGATCTGCTACTGATCCAAACTTGTGGACAGGTTATAAGTATCAAATATCTTCAGATCATGGATAGCTTCTTCATGGAAAAAATCTACTGGTTGAATTTGTATGAAAGTAAATAAAAAAGTATAATATAATTAAAAATAATCAAGCATTTTATTTTAAAGTTGTAGTCGGGAAAAGATACTCCACCCAAAACTGGCCCTGATTCCAATTCCACAGCCCTGTGTCATAGTAACATTGGAACATTCCTGTAACTACACTGCCCAAGCAATAAAATAGAGAATTTAGCTGAATCCTTTACAATTCTGACATGGATTTTTATATCTCTCATCTCACCTAGTCTGCAAGATCTACTTTATAATGTACTGTACAGTATGCAGATGGCATGGAAAGTGTTAACAAATCCTCTATGGAGAGGCAGCTGCAAAGGAAATACAATAATGTCTGAAAGTTTTCTGCCTCTTAATAAAATGAGCATGTGTTCAGTCAAAATAGAGAGCAGGAGTAATATAATGTCAGATGAAGCAACTTTTAGAAAGTATTATACGACCAACACCAGAGCTTTTCAAGGAACAAAATGTGAGAAAAACATGTACAAGAAGGAATTGTATAGGTGCCCATAGATTCCTAATTTAATATGGATCAAAAATGGAGTCGTGATCCCAATAGTGGACACTATCAATCACTATCAAGGGAAAAGCCTTGAAGATATATAAAACAAAACCTTTAATAATTCTAACAATCTAAATATGTATGCGTATTAAAGGGGTATCCCCAGGTACATAACTATTTTAAAATTTGTAGATAATTAAAAGTTAAACATTTTTGCAAATATAAGTAATTAAACATTTTGCAGAAATTTAAAGATTTTCTTTTAAGAGGACCTTTCATGGTTTGGGGCACAGGCAGTTCTATATACTGCTGGAAAGCCGACAGTGCACTGAATTCAGCGCACTGTCGGCTTTCCCGATCTGTGCCCCGGGTAAAGAGGTATCGGTCCCGGTACCGTAGCACTTTACAGTCAGAAGGGCGTTCCTGACAGTCAGTCAGATATGTACTTCTCCACAACAGCGCCTATCGCGCTGTACAGTGTGGGCCCCCCCTCTGCTCATAGTGCTCGTCCATAGACAAGTATTATCAGGAGGAGAGGAGGCGTTCCTCCCTGGTCTCAGAGCACAGTGCTATTGGCGCTGCTTGTACAGAAGGACGTACCTGACTGACTGTCAGGAACGCCCTTCTGACTGTAAAGAGCTACAGTACCGGGACCGAAAACTCTTTACCCGGGCAGGGCCGCCAATAGGCCAGTACTACTGCTACTGGCGTCAGGGGCCGGCCAAATTTAAAAATTGGGGGGGCCCGGGCCCCTGGGGCCGGCAGCAGTCATTGTATGTCCCGCTTGTTTCAACTCAGATCTGCGTCCAGAGGACGCAGATCTGAGTTGAACACATACGCGGCTGAAGCGAGGAGCTGACACAGGTCAGCTCCTCGCTTTGCCGCTGCCCGCCTCTCTCGCTGACACATGCGGCTGAAGCGAGGAGCTGACCTGTGTCAGCTCCTCGCTTCGCCGCTGCGGCCTCTCTCGCTGACACATATGCGGCTGGCTCAGCCGCATATGTGTCAGCGAGAGAGGCGGCAGCGGCGAAGCGAGGAGCTGACACAGGTCAGCTCCTCGCTTCAGCCGCATATGTGTCAGCGTCAGCGAGAGAGGCGGCAGCGAAGCGAGGAGCTGACACAGGTCAGCTCGCTTCAGACGCTGAAGCGAGGAGCTGACCTGTGTCAGCTCCTCACTTCGCCGCTGCCGCCGGCTACCCGGCAGTGTAACTGTGCGCCAGTAAGAGAGAGAGGCGCGCAGAGAGCAGCGGGGGAACGAGGAAAAGGTAAGTGTAATGTGGATTATGTGGAACGTGAAACTGGGGGCAGATGAAGAAGAGGACGGCATGACACTGGGGGCAGAGATGGAGGGACATGAATCTGGGGGCAGAGATGGAGAGGACGGCATGGCACTGGGGGCAGAGATGGGGGGACATGAATCTGTGGGCAGAAATGGAGGGGACATGGATCTGGGAGCAGAGATGGAGGGGACATGAATCTGGGGGCAGAGATGGGGGGGACATGAATCTGGGGGCAGAGATGGGGGGACATGAATCTGGGGGCAGAGATGGGGGGGACATGAATCTGGGGGCAGAGATGGAGGGGACATGAATCTGGGGGCAGAGATGGGGGACATGAATCTGGGGGCAGAGATGGAGGGGACATGAATCTGGGGCAGAGATGGGGGGACATGAATCTGGGGGCAGAGATGTGGGACATGAATCTGGGGGCAGAGATGGGGGGACATGAATCTGGGGGCAGAGATGGGGGACATGAATCTGGGGGCAGAGATGTGGGACATGAATCTGGGGGCAGAGATGTGGGGACATGAATCTGGGGGCAGAGATGTGGGGACATGAATCTGGGGGCAGAGATGGAGGGACATGAATCTGTGGGCAGAAATGGAGGGGACATGAATCTAGGGGCAGAGATGGGGGGACATGAATCTGGGGGCAGAGATGGGGGGACATGAATCTGGGGGCAGAGATGGGGGACATGAATCTGGGGGCAGAAATGGAGGGGGCATGAATCTGGGGGCAGAGATGGGGGGACATGAATCTGGGGGCAGAGATGGAGGACTTGAATCTGTGGGCAGAAATGGAGGGGACATGAATCTGGGGGCAGAGATGGGGGGACATGAATCTGGGGGCAGAGATGGGGGGACATGAATCTGGGGGCAGAGATGGGGGGACATGAATCTGGGGGCAGAGATGGGGGGACATGAATCTGGGGGCAGATGAAGGGTGTATATGAAGCTGGGGGAGAGACGGAGGGGGGACATATAATTTACGGGTGACTGTAGGAGGATTATACAGTGTGCGGGCACATGAAAATTAATGAGTGGGCGGAGTCAACATAACAGTGGGTGGGGCTAAATTTCCCGCGGCGCGCAAAAATATTTTTATCCCTTTTTTGGTTCTTCAACAGTTGGGAGGTATGGGTACAGGGGGCAATGGAAAGATATTAGAGGGTGGACGGGGGGGATTGTTGGGACATCGGGTGTGCAGCACTGCGGAGAGGGAACTGGGGCAATAATATATAATATATAAGTTTTTAGCTGGAGAATAATAATGATGTAGGCTATGCTACTAGCATAGCAGCCTGTTTGGGGGTGGGACTTACACTGTAAAGGAGTGTTCACGTTGCGTTTTTGGCCTCCCTTGCTGGGATACGTTGGTAACCAGTCACAATCAGCTCCCCACTTATCCCTGCACGGAGAACTGCAGGCCCCCCTTTTTTTTTTAATGGCCAGTTCTTCGTGCAGGGATAAGTTGACAGCTGATTTTGACTGGTTACCAACGTATCCCGGCAAGGGAGGCCAAAAACGCAATGTGAATAAGCCCTGAGGATTTATTAGGAGGGCTCTTATAGATGGTGTTGGATCTCTATAGGCGCTGTCACACGGAGCAGATTTTACCTGCAAATAGAATCTGATTAAGACTTGTAATGCTGCTAAATAAAGGGAAATGTAATACAGAATTGGTATGTCGCAAAATAAGGTTGTTTTAAAATGGCGGCGGGGGGGGGCCCAGACACTTAGGCTGTATGGGGCCCCAAAATTCCTGATGGCGGCCCTGTACCCGGGGCACAGATCGGGAAAGCCGACAGTGCACTGAATTAAGCGCACTGTCGGCTTTCCAGCAGTATATAGAACTGCCTGTGCCCCGGACCATGAAAGGTCCTCTTTAAATATCTTGTGGTCACAGTCTATTGTCTTGATCAGTTGTTAGTGGATATGACCATGAATGCAGGACCTTTCTAAGGTCAGAAAATCAGCCATGATTTCCTTATTGTGGCCAGGATATCTTCTGATACATGTAGTGTCCCTGCCTGATATCCCAGGTACAATAAGAAAATCATAGCTGGGTTCCTGACAAGTCCCAGATCATAGAAAGTTTCTGCATTTGTGGTCGTATCCATGGCAACTGATCAGACTGTCACCACTAAGAAAGTTAGAGAAAATCTTTAAAACTTTGCAGAATTTTTAATTACTTATATTTGCAAAAATGTTTAACTTTTAATTATCTACAAATATAGATATGATTATGTACATAGGAATACCCCTTGAAGTGCTCAGTGCATTAAAACTCCCATATATTCTTATGATAGAGGGGTCACTCATATCAAATCAGAGACATTCGCTTATGCATGTTTCTGAAGAGCCATCCGTATATCCAAAGGGATTCGCTATATTTAGCAGGCATTCCCCAATGTGTCTAAAGGGATTTGCTCAAGTTTTTTTAGACTAAGGACCCATGTAGCGTGCCGCAGCAAAAAGAGCGCTGCGTAAAAAAACGTGGTGTCAACGCATCACGGTTATTCACGCAGCGCTTTGCACAAAAAGTTTGCAGAGTTTTCCTCTTTGGACTTTCTAATTCACTTCTGTCTATGGGGAAACTGCCAGCGTTTCCATAGATATAATTGACTTGCTGCGATTTCTAAAACCACCCTGGAGGTCGCACTGCAGATATGTACCATGCTGATCGCCATGTGCAGGAGGTCTATAAAAACAAGAATATTTATAGGCACAGATAAGTTTTCTTATTTGGGCAGAGATTGAACCTTACCATATCTACAAATACTGTTCTTATTCACTTTGCTAACCAATAAATTGTATATCTCATTTATAAAGTATGTTAGAAATGATAGTATTAGCTTTACAATAGCCTGCACTCCAGCCTTTCATGTTTATTAGGCAATAACCTTCTTTTCAGTTCAGCATTAAATGTATCAGACATGTTGCATTTGCAGTATACATCCTAGAACATTATGTTTCAATATTTCTAGAAAACACATGAGAATTGCACATTTTATCTACAACGAATAATGGATGAATTGTGCTGCCAGAATCCTTGTTATCTAAGGTCAGAGAATAGTCATACATTTATGTCCTGTATAGGATACATACACATGCTGAGATACATAGTATATATCTGAGCACAGCAAAAGGATTGATCCGGTGACAAGGATCCTACACCTCAAATATTAAAATCTAACATGTTGATCTGACAAATATTGATTGAACATTAAAGGGGCTTTCCGTGATGTTAAAAATGATGATTCATCCTGAGGAGATCTAGGACCCCCCCCCCCCCATCCTTCCCAATAACTTGTTTGAAAACTACATTATTCAGGTAAATGTTAAGGTCTCAGCACTGAATACTAAGTGCCTTGGTATTACAGCTCAGTCTCTCCTCACACACCAAGACCCCACACCCGCCGACTTGCAGTCAATTGCCATCTGGCTATCTGACCCTTAATGAGTCTCAAGTGTGTAGAGAAATCATGAGGATTAAAGCAGACAATGTTGGAGGACCTGATGGGATAAGCGCAAGAGTTCTTAAAATGTGCAGTGACAAGCTGGGTGGTATTATTACGCACATGTACAATATGAGTCTAAAGCTAGGAGTGGTACCTCAACTGTGGAAAACATCTTGTGTGGTACCAGTCCCAAAGAAACCCAACCCGATGGGCTACAATGACTACCGACTGGTAGCACTGAAATCTCACCTAATGAAGGTCCTAGAAAGACTGGTCTTACCACACCTACGCCCCCTAGTGTGTTTCGCTCTGGACCCCCTCCAGTTTGCCTATCGACCGAGCATTGGGGTTGATGATGCCATCATCCACCTTCTTCACAGAGCTCTCTCTCACCTGGAGAAACCCGGAGACACTGTGAGAATAATGTTCTTTGATTCAGTGCATTCAACACCATTCAGCCATGGCTACTGACGGACAAGCTGGACCTTATTGGAGTGGACCATCACCTGTCCAACTGGATACTAGACTACCTCACAAACCAACTTCAGTATGTGAGAGCCCAGGGCTGTGTGTCTGACACTATGATCTGTAGTACGGGGGCACCACAAGGTACAGTTTTTGCCCCATTCCTCTTCACACTGTACACTGCTGACTTTAGGCACAACTCATCCAGCTGTTACCTACAGAAGTATTCAGATGACTCTGCAATACTAGGACTCATCACTGATAGCGACGATAGGGAATACAGAGACTTAAACCGGGATTTTGTTGAATGGTGCCAGCAGAACCACCTCAGGATTAATACTGGGAAGACCAAGGAGATGGTGGTGGACTTTAGTAAAAGGAGAATTACTCCGATGCCGGTGGAGATCCAAGGGACTTTCATTGAGATAGTAAAGACCTATAAGTACCTGGGTGTGCTCTTCAATAATAAACTGGACTGGGCTGATCACCTGGATGCGCGGCACAGAAAGGGTCAAACCAGGCTCTACTTGCTCAGGAGGCTGAGGGCCTTTGGAGTCCATGGGCCACTTCTTAAGGTCTTTTTCAACTCTGTGGTTGCTTCTGCCATCTTTTTCTGTGTAGCCTGCTGGGGGAGCAGTATATCAACCAGGGACAGAAATAGACTTGACAGGCTGATCAGAAGAGCCAGCTCTGTCCTGGGGAGCCCCCTGGACCCAGTACAAGTGGTAGGTGACAGAAGGACACTGTCTGTGGTGAGCTCCATGTGGGAGAATAAATCCCACCCCATGTATAAGACCTTGATGGTGCTTGGCAGCACTGTAAGTGACCGACTGCTTCACCCCAAGTGTGAGAAGGAGCGCTATCGCAGGTCCTTCCTTCCAACCGTGATCAGGCTACATATTCTACATCAGACCAAGTGAAGATCACTCCGCACAGAGAACTAAGTGACCCTGAATTCTTCCTTCTTTCTTCTCTTACTTAGTTGCTACGGACTCCTAGTATATCTTCTTTTTTTTTCAGTATATGTGTGTCTACTTATGTAATATATTACTGTTTTATTATCCTGTATCTGTATTACTATGCTGCTGTAACATACTGAAATTTCCCCATTTTGGGACTATTAAAGGATTATCTTATCTTAACTAGTACTGAGCTATAAACAGGCCATGTGACAAGTGAGGGTGACATCACTGACCTGTAAGGCACAAGTAATGCTGCCACTTCTAGCTGATGATCTTTGAGGATCTCTGGTATCAGACCCCCACCGTTATTTATCCTAAGGATAGGTCATCAATAGTTAACTCCCATTAAACCCCTTTAATAATAACATTATGAGAATGATCTGAAGGTAGTGACAGTCCTATCCATTACTACTATTGCCTTAATAAATAATTTAACCCAAAGCATTTATAGTTTTTGTATTGTCTTACAATATTATAGTAGGCAATTGCTTTATTTACAATTTCCTAATCTATTTTTCAGGCAAATTTACACTAAGGATTGATCAGAAATAAGAGTAGTACAAGCCATTTTCTATATATCAGCTTCTCGATCTTTTCAAACCAAGTATCTAGTAGAAAAAAAATCCAGCTTAAAACCCTCAAAGCAGTGATCATCTATAAATGTTAACAAAATAAGGCTAGGTTCACACTAGCGCCCGGTCTCCGCATGGGGATTCAGTTCCCCATTCCGCTTTATAAATTCGCCCTTTTCAGGCAGAAATGCAGTGAACCCTATTATAGTCTATGAGGTCTGCAAGTTTCCAACGCTCAACACATATAGCACATCTTTTTTGTTTTCTGGTGTTAACCCATGAATTGAGTACGCTGGGGGACCTTTAGTTGACCATCCAATGCCTCTGATGATCTGGAGTAGCCGGGGAAACACGTTAGGTGGAGTAGTTTAGGCCTATGTGTCAGTACCTGCATGTGTGAATGTGGCTCTAGCCAGCTAATCAATACTCTGGCTTGAGTACAGCTGAGTGTAGCACTGGGTCTGCTGTATTGGACTCAGTGCTAGTAGTTTTTGTGGTGTATTGGAGTCCTATGGGTGAAAGGGGATCTCCTACTAGGGAATCATGCTAACTAGTATCCAGGCAATGGATTCACCAAAATGATAGGAGGTTACCTAGTACCCAAGATATTTCCAAACCCACTAATTTAGTATAGCAGCCTGTCTGTCACACACACAGTTTAGCCCTTTTTCTACCATTTTTATCATAGGGATAGCTAGCTTTTAACCTTTTCGCTGCCAAGGGTCTCTGTAAATTTTGCACGTCCAGTAGCCAGAGCAATTTTCACAGTTTTGAGATGGACAAATCAAAGCTAAATTGCAACATTAAAAAAGCATCCAACCCCCCCCCCATACCTATATATTTTCTTAAAGTAGACACCTGCAGTATTGTCTCAATGCAACTTGGTACTGTATACGAACAGGCACCTTCATGCAATTTTGATTTAAAGTGAATGTTTTATGAAAAAATGCAAATAAATTTATATTAGCTGTTAAAAGTGGAAACCAAACAATAAATTATATGCACCAAACCTCCTAAAAATAAGAATTCAACATGTGCAGAGTTCATTCATATCACTATGGCCTACACCCGCATGCACGTGTCTTCAGAAAATTGCTAGAACTGGAAGGAACAAAAATCTGCTTTGAAGCTGGAAATGCTAAAAAAGTATCATCCTATAAAATGTAGGGATTACACACCATGAAAAGCAAGTGAACCCCTAAACCCTATATATTTTTTGAAAGTAGACAACCTGAAGATTACAAATGTCTTAATGGGTCATTAATAGCCACATCCACCTTCATGCAACTTAGTGACAGACACAAAACATTTTTTTAAAAAAATGCACTAAAACACATATTTGCACCTAAAACTCATGTTCAATCTCAGATTCATACACAAAATACATCTAAAATAATAAGTTAAGGTGTATACAATGTGTATATATACTATATGTACCGCAAACATCAACTACAACAAGAGCTCGGACTCCCAAAAACCCTAATACAGAAGATAGGCAGGATTTTGCTGTTATTCACTAATATGTTATAAAGCTATACTGCACCTACCAAACTGTGACTGTGATACCAAAATCTAACTTTTTTGAGATTGCACAGCATACCGTATATAAAAACACAATTTAATAATTTATATATACAACCACCTTCATGCAATGTTGCGGCAAATAGAGATTGCAAGCAAAAATTGCACAAAAATTCAAATTTGCCACTAAAGTGCGGCTCAAGCAATCCCTTTCTGCAAACATAATGTACTTTCCAAAAAACTGCAATATGTGAGGAGTTCATACATACCACACATGTATATATTTACAGGGGCGGGTGTTAAAGAAACGCCAAAATCGCAGAAATGCGCCATTCCATTTTGTGCATGCAAATGAAATAGGACTTTACATAAAAATATTATTTTCCATCCCCCTATAAAAATTTTAGCAATCTATACGTTCATCTCTAGTGATAATCGTTATTACTATTATTTTAGCGTGTAACGGATATCGCTTGAGGCGTATTTTACTCTAGAAAGCTCAGATATGGACAGGGATTGGGTGAAATGTAAACTTTATTCATGACTTTGTATGTGTTGTGTAAGTGTTTGGTGTGACTTTTTTTTGGTGCTGCGACCTGGACAATAGTAAATGTCTGGGTCACAGCGCCAATAACCTTCCTGGTTGTGTTCAGGAGGTATAACAAAAGAATACCTCACTAGTAAAGCTCAGGGGGAATTATATTATACCTGTATGTGACAATCAGACAGCAAATCAGTATGCTATCTGATTGACAGGAGGGGGGAAATAGGGACTAAATCCCTCCTCCTAGGGTCACATAGAGGTTGTCCACAAAGATTAGAGAAACAGCTTCTCTATCTCTGTGTCGCTAGGTTCACACCAGCGTTCTTCTTTCCGTTCTGTGCTTTCCGTCTTTTGCATGCCAGAAGACGGAAAGCACAGACCGGGTCCAGCCGTGAGCGGCGGTGAGCGTTTTATGCTCTCCGCCGCGAAACCGGATTTTTTTATCCGGACACAGAGTACTGCATGTCCGACTCTGTGTCCGGATTATAAAACCCGGTTTCGCGGCGGAAAGCATAAAACGCTCACCGCCGCTCACGGCCGGACATCTCTCTCACCCATTCAAATGAAAGGGTGAGAGAGACTCCTGCAGGTTTCCGTCTCCTGCCCGTTTTAGGCAGGAAACGGAAACCTGCAGAACGGAGTTCACAACGCAGATGTGAACGAGCCCTGTCTCCTGCACGCTGCAGCAGCTGCAAGTCCTTCTCCTCTTCCTGTTTCACTAATACTTCCCAAGACAGGAGGGGGGAACACTTTAAAGTCCTGTATCTCTGGACTCGTTTGGCCTATGAAGATAATTATAAATTCATTTTAAAGATGAGAATCTCATCTTTAAAATGACACCAAGATCTTCATGATAGCCTTTACAGATTTTTAGCGAATTGCTGTTAAAAACGCTGTCGGGAATTGAGATCTTCAATGAGATCTAAATCCCCAATAGCGTTTTCAACAGTGAATCGCTTTGGCGCAGTAAGGTTTAACATGAAGATCTTGGTGTCATTTTAAAGATGAGATTCTCATCTTTAAAATTAATCTAAAATTATCTTCATAGGCCAAACGAGTCAGGAGATATGGGCATCAGAAGTAAGCATGTACCTTCTACGTCCTCGGCTATGCAAGTGACACCCTGGGAGGACGTAGAGGTATGTGATTGGCAGTGAAAGGGTTAATGAACATTACTAAAAGTTACATTTTAGTGCACTTTTTTTCTTTATTTGTTTTGTATACCCCTGGGTGCATTACCGATCTATTCAATTATTTTTGTTTGTGATTCAGAGCTGCAATCAGAAGCAGCCAATGTCAGAGCTCAGAATCACACGCCTTGTCTGCTCCTGCCTGACACCGCCCTCCTGACTGTACAGAGACTAAATAGGCACCAAAACTAACAGCACTGATTGCTTGGAAATGATGTGAGCTAGAGAAAAAAATCCAATTGTGTCAGAATCAGTGGAGCAGAGTCTATTAACAGATATTAAGAACTGGAGCTGGCGGAGGTTGTGGAAGGTCATTTTTAATTGCTCCTCTAAGGCTCTGGTAACCACATCTGTGTTCTTTATTTCTGATGTTCTGCATGATCATAGGATCAGAACAACAAAAGAGACAGCAGTGCCAGGCTTGTTACATGATGGGCACCAACAGTATCCACTGCATCCTATTGACTATAATTGGGTCTGTGGGGTTTCAGTAATGGTGTCCCTCATGTAACAGACAAAATGATGCTGCATGCTGCTCTATTTTGTCATGAGCTTTTAAAAAAATCAGTGGTGGAGGCATCACACAGTCATGGGAAGAAACACTTGGGGAAGGAGATCATATTTCATATTTTCTCTTAAAATTGTCCTCTATTTCATTGCAAATTCACTTCCTCGCTGCCTTGTCTTGGATCTCGTACAAGTGTGATGCAGACTGTTTACCAAACCCTCTAGAGCACTTCACGTTTACTTGTAAAGCTGCGGTTAATGTGACTTTAATTAAAAGCTCTTTTATTACAACAGTGATGTATTATAATACTGCCCAATGGACAACTTACAGTACAACATGTTCACGGATTCAGTAAACACACTATGAAACTTGGCTACAGGGTGAAATATTATAGTAGATGAAAGCTAGCTTCTAAAGATGGAAACTATACAGAGTGCAACAGAATGGACTTCTGTTCACCTTTGGGTTTTCATGATACTTCTCCCAAATCACATGTGAATTTCAACATGGTGTGATAGAGGTAATGGCCTCATGTGTGTTACGTCAGATATGCTCTGAATTATACACATTGTTTGAAAGCAAGACCAAAGTAACCATTAGTATGACAGATAGTAGTATCTAAATAGCTGTGTATCTAATCTTTTACGACCTTGGCTGGGTTTCCTTTTTCTACCCAGGTGTATTAATCCTACAGCAATGTCAATCTACTCTGGTAACGCCATGGCAAATAAATAACTGGTATATTAGGACGACCATCTGTCACTACATTGTGTCTGGAGAGAGGGGACAGTCAGGTCCAGCATGGGGGTGAGGAGAGTGACAGAATACACCTACAAAGTTAAGTGCACCGGTATTCTGACTTTTTTGGGGCCACAGAACTGATATAAATGTTATGCACTGCATTTATTATATGTTTTAGACGCTTTTTGCACCTCACTTGACAAGGAGCATGGTTTAGTAGTAAAGGGGTACTTATTAATGCCCCAAAGTAAGCTAACTAATAGATGGTATAAAGTTAGGCAAA
The DNA here is from genome assembly GCF_031893055.1 of Leptodactylus fuscus. Classification (NCBI taxonomy): domain Eukaryota; kingdom Metazoa; phylum Chordata; class Amphibia; order Anura; family Leptodactylidae; genus Leptodactylus; species Leptodactylus fuscus. The sequence continues at coordinate 65,857,882 of NC_134269.1, forward strand.
AGTGTAACAATGCAACAAATCTACCATCCAGCATGGTCCCTTTGATATACTTGGTGCAGCGTTACATGGCCTGAGTATTAGCTAATAGTAAATCTGCCTCAATTTGGTACAAAGTACACCAATGTGTATAATCGTGAATACATATAAGTCATCTAACCAACACCCACACAGAACTAAAGTGCATAGGAGTGCAATGAAGGAAAGAAGTTATAGACTTAAGATAAAAAAAATACTGTATATTCTTGAGGTTATTTGTAGGCAGTAAAATAGTGCAAAACTTCCTAGACGTGAGAGTGAGATAATGTAATGAGAATGGATAATAGCCATAGGACATTGACCCCTTAATGCCTTGTGTCTAAAAGCGATATCTAGCACGTAAGGCGGCTCATGTAAAGGCAGCATTTATGTCACTGCTTGCAGGTTTCATTCTCCATTCTATCTTGAGATGCCTTCTACTTTCAGTAAGACCACACATCAACATATTCAGTATCTCAGTGGAAATTGGAGTTTCCATTTATAGTAGAACCTTCTATTTCAGCAAAATCCTTCATCTTTTTCTATTTGTGCTTTGTTCGGTCACTACCATTCAGGATGTCCATGTTAAGCCTATATTTATCTGTTCCCGGAGTTAGCAATTTTCTAATTACTGGGTTCAGTATTTTCTGTCTTATTATTTGCCTCTCTTGTTTATTTGTATTCTATTTCAAGATAAAGTTTTTCTATTTTATGGTCAGAATCCTGCAAATTGTATGCAAATGGAATTTTACTGATCTAAAATGTGATATTCATTTTTATATTTGCTTTGGATTCTTATAGTGTCCTTGACTTTCACAATCAGCAGAAGTGGTAAGAACTTTTCTCCATAGAGTCAGGATCTGGTGCCACATTTGGTGGAATTCTCATGTAATTTACAATATTAAAGCACCTTGGATTGTTTTACTGGAAATTGTCTTATCTCTATATGTCTCTTAATTGAATTGAGGTACAGTATGCACTAGTATAAAATGTATAGCACAACTGATGAAATCCAGATTTGCAGTGGCATTAAAGTACCATGGAAAGTGGTAAACATAACATTCTAGATCCTAGACCCTTGATGGCGAACCTATGGCACAAGTGCTAGAGGTGGCACTCAGAGCCCTCTCTGTGGGCACCCATCTGTGGAACAGATTATACTGTAAAATGCCACTGTGGAGCAAACTGTACTGTGTGGGGGCCTCTGTGAAACAGATTGGACTGAGTGGGGACACTTCACTATTTATATCATACAGTATCTGTTTTATAACATAAACAACGCAAACATAATAACATTCCATGATCACTGTAAAACAGGTCTGTGCGATGTAAATAGTGACCATTACTTGTTCAAAATTATACCAAATGCAGTACAAAGTTGTTTGTATTATTGAAAGCTCTGTAAATCCCAATTCACACAACTGTTTTTTGGGGGTCTCTAATGGTCTGCAATTGTGGATCCGCACAATATTAGGGTTAAATTGCCGTGTAGGCACTTTGTGATAAATTAGTGGGTTTTGGGTTGCAGTTTGGGCACTTAGTCTCTAAAAGGTTCACCTGGTCTAGACCCTGTAATGACAAGGATTAAACACTGCCTTCTATGTAAAGTGTTTGGTCAGTAAACATAAGAATTCTCTACTTACCTGGTTTACCCGTAAGATTATAATCCATGATGATCATAATCTGCAGACTTGATGTTACTTGATGTAGAGCTTGATTATAAAATCTAAAGTGTTAAATCTTCAATGAACCAACATATTTTCATAGTTTTGTTGCCCAGAAATAAATTTGGAACTGTAACATTTGAACAAATAACATGAATCCTTGGAAAGAAGAGCAGAAAAGTTTGATAACAGTGAAATTCCAGCTACAACCGTTAAAATCAAGACAAAAATATAACACATTCTTCGTATACTGTATAATGTTGTCTTCTACTAACATGAAATAAATCCTCTAATCAGGCTTATACGTGTGCTTGTTCCCTTGACATGACATTTTCGCTTTCTTGCTGAGAACCAAAGCTTAGCTATCTAGAAATTCACTATTCTAAACATTGCACTGGCAAAAACCTGCATTTACACAATAGAAAATAAAAACACAAAGTGGAAAAGGAAAGAACATTGAATTTCACAGTTACACTGGCAAAAAATAGAATTCTTTCAGCAGCAAAATCCAATTTATCGCTTATATAAATGTATAATTCAATCCAGTTCCATAATTCACAGCACATACAGGATACAGGTTCTAAGTTCCAACAGCAATAACACCTTTCATATTTCTTTCACATAATGCTGACATTACATTGTAGCTATTTCTAAAATAATTCTTACAGCAAAGCTTAAAGGAATTGTCTGATTCCTTTTTAATTGATGACTTATCCTCAGGTGAGGTCACAAATAAGAAATCAGTGGGGTCAAGCACCTAGAATCCCAGCTGATCAGCTGTTTCAAGGGACAGTGGTACTCATTGGAGTGTTGCGGACCATTATCCTCCTTTTCTCTACTCTTCGCATGGCTGATTGTCCTCCCTAGTCCAGATGCAAGGTTCGGCACCTCATTCAAATAGTTTTATGGTGAGTCACGGTCTATACCTTTTTTCTTTGTACAGTGGTACTCATGCTGCTGCTGTGACCTCTTCACTGTTTATGTCGCATGTTGTCAGTTTCATAGTAGCCATGCAAGGTCATTACTGCCTTGTGCCATACAAGTGAATGGACGAGGCTGTAATTCTGTAATTAGATCGCATGGCCTCAAACAACAGCATGTGATGTAAATATTGAAGTGTTTGTAGTACTGTCACTCGTGTCTAATTTCAGTTTTTGGCAACAAGTCCTCTACAAGGACTGAAGGATCATATTATCTGTAAAGGATGATTGAGGTCATAGAGGTCCTCATACCGTTCATTGAGCAATTTCTAGAAAAATGCATAATGCAACACAACAAAGTGTCCAAGCTGTGGTTATGTACGGTGTGCAAGAGGAGGAGCAGAGTGAGCAATTGAAAGAGGAGGTGGTGAACGACGAGGCCACCGACCCAACCTGGACAGGTGTGATGTCTAGCGGGGAAAGCAGTGTAGATGTGGAGGCAAGCCCAGCACCCAAAAAAGGTGGCTAGAGGCAGAGGCATTTCCAGAGGCACAGGACAGCTGCTTCACAGAAGCCAGGCCAGAGCCAGCAAGGCCCAAGATGTTCGTACTAGCCACTTACCCAAAAGTCACCCATCGAGGGCACGTCCCTCGATGGTGTGTAGATTTTCCAACGTATGCGTGGAGGACAAACTGAGTGCGGTTTGCACACTGTGCAACTCAAAACTGAATAGGGGCTCTGAGAAAAGCAACCTGACCACCTCAGCCATGTGCCGTCATTTGTAAGGCAAGCACTGGGCTCAGTGGGGGAGAGCAAATGCAGGACAATCATCGTCTGACGTCCCCAACACTGACTCTTCTACTGTTTCCAGTGCTGGCACTGCAGTCCAGACCACCAGCCAGGACATCTCCGCATCTGCCTCTGACACTTTGGGGATTTCACCCTCATCCTCCCCTTTTCCTGCCTCCACTCCTTTTGCCTGCACCATCATGCGCCTCTTCCCTGCAACTCTCCAACTCCCAGGCGTTTGATCGCAGGCAGAAGTACAGCGCAACCCACCCACATGCCCAAGCCTTAAACAGCCACATCTCAAAACTGCTGGCCCTGGAGATGTTGACGTTTCTGCTTGTGGAGACTCAGGCCTTCTGTAACCTGATGGCAGCTGCGGCACCTCGCTATGCTGCCCCTAGCCATCACTACTTCTCTTGGTGTTCCGTCCCCACCTTGCACCAGCACACGTCCCATAACATCAGGCGGGCCCTGAGTTCCACGCTTTGCTCTAAGGTTCACTTGACCACCGATGCCTGGACAAATACATGCGGACAGGGATGCTGCATCTCTCTAATGACAGGCTGGGTGAATGTAGTGAAGGCTGGGACCAGGTCACAAACTGGGGCGGCTTATCTCATCTCCCCGCCCGATTCCTGGCAGGGGTTCTCACAAAGCCTCCTCCTCCGTCGTAACATCGACCCCAGCTCCGAGCTGGAAACGCTGCTGCACTGGCATGGGGAGACGTCAGCAGGTCGTGCTGAAGCTCATCAGCTTGTGCGACAGAAAACACACTGCCCCCAAGGTGAGGGATGCCATCCTAGAGGAGACGGCAATGTGGTTTTCACCCATGGACTTGGGCCCAGGCATGGTCGTGCGTGATAATACCCGGGACCTGGTAGCTGCTCTGGAGCTTGCCAGACTCAAAACACTTTCCATGCCTGGCCAAAGTTTTCAAGTTGGTGGGGCAAAAGTTTTTAAAAACCTACCCCAATGTGCCTGAGCTACTGGTGAAAGAGCGCCACTTGTGCACCCACTTTCGAAAGTCTACAGAAGCCGCTGCTAGCCTGAAAACCCTCCAGCAATGCCTACTTCTGCCTGAACAAAGGCTGTTGTGCGACACCACATGCTGTAACTCAACATACCATATTTTGAGCAGGGTGTATGAGCAGCAGAGACCTTTCATGGAGTACCATCTCCAAAACCCAAGGATTCTTAAAAGTCAGCTCCCTCAGTTTGTTAACCATGAGTGGCCATGGATGGCAGACTTATGTGAAATCCTACACGTCTTTGAGGAATCCACCAAGAGAGTCAGCTGTGACAACACATTAGTGAGCGTAACCATGCTGCTCCTCTGTGAGATGCGAGAATCCCTCATCGCGATCAGGGATAACGCATTGCACGCTGAGGAGTCCGGGGTAGGAGCAGACCCATCACAGCTACATACTCAGAGCACACTCCTGTCAGCTTCTCAGTGGTGTGAGTTCAGCCTTGCATCAGCAGTGTTTTAATTTATTGCCCTTGGGGTGAGTTCAGCCTTGCACCAGGATTGTTTTAATTTTTGCCAGCACCAGCAGATATACGGTAGTAGATAAACGCCATATATACTGGATGACAGTATGGGACAATGGGACAGGTAGAATGAGTGAGTTCACAAACTGATGTATACAAGTGTATGGTTTTTTTGTATACACAGAGCAGCGCCGCACCTCCCATGAGGCGACCTGAAGTCAGGACCCCAGGGAGGGCGGCATTTTTGATTATCTAAGCCAGTCCAGGACAAGCTGTCCTGGACTGACTTAGCACCGAGCGGTGGTTTGGGGAGGCCACTGGAGCAGCGCTGCTCCAGCAGCCTCCCCTCACGCTCAGGCAGAGAGCAGGTCATCTCCGTGCCTGCTCTCTGCCTGTGAACAGCGCTAAGCCCCGCCCCCTTCACCCCACACCCCCTTCGCTTGGCCACGCCCCTACACTCCGCCCCCTCCTCCAGGGGGGGGGGGCTTTCTGTAGTTCGCCTCGGGCGGCGAAAGGGGTAGGTTCACCCCTGACACAGAGGGTAGATATATTGAGCATTTATCTACTACCGTATATATCGGATGACAGTATACAGGTTTCCTCTCACCCAATGGGACAGGTAGAATGAGTGAGTGCACAAACTGATGTATACAAGTGTTTTTGTTTAAAGTATACATGAAGGGTAGATATATTGAGCATTTATCTACTACCGTATATACTGGATCCAACGTATACAGCTTGCTTCTCACCCCTATGGGACACATATATACCGTATACCAGTGGTAAGTAATTGGAGCCCTAAAAAGGGCTTTTGTCAAAATTAGCTGCAGGATGAGTATATACACTAGTGGTGTATATACACTCATCAAGCAGTGTACCTCTGAGAATGTTTCCTGCCTGCCTAGCATAAGCTAATCCCTCTCTAGCCCTCAGCATTGTCTCTCCCTATCTAACTCCAAGCCACAAATGACACGAACATGGCTGACACTATTCTTATAAATCCAAGGTCACCTGATTGACGCTAGGTTCACACCTGCGTTCAGCTGTCCGTTCTGTGGTTTCCGTCTTCTGCATGCCAGAAGACGGAAACCACAGAGCGGGTCCGGCCGTGAGCGGCGGTGAGCGTTTTATGCTCTCCGCCGCGAAACCGTTTTTTAAAATCTGGACACAGAGTACTGCATGTCCGACTCTGTGTCCGGATTATAAAACCCGGTTTCGCGGCGGAGAGCATAAAACGCTCACCGCCGCTCACGGCCGGACATCTTTCTCACCCATTCAAATGAATGGGTGAGAGAGACTCCTGCAGGTTTCCGTCTCCTGCTCTGTTTTATGCAGGAAACGGAAACCTGAAGTACGGAGTGCCGGGCGCAGATGTGAACGATCCCTGAGCCAGCCAATGACTTTTTCCTATTTTTTTTTTATGCCTACGTTTTCCTGCTTCCTGTCCCACCTCCTCTGCACAGTTATAGGTGCAAAAAAAGTGCCAGGTAAGGTGGGAGGGCATACGAATTTTTACTGCGTTTACCGCGTGGTATTAGATTGGAATCGAATATGTCGAATACCTTAATATTCGATCAAATACCTACTCGATTGAACGGTATTCGCTCAACTCTATTAATAACCTCATGATCTGTAATCTATGAGACCCATTCCAATGAATGAAGCGGAGTTTTAAGACCAGACATACTGCAATATGTCATCTGTTGCTAATAAAGTGCTAATAAAAAAAAGATAAAGGCTAATATAAGAAGATAAAGAAAATAGAAAGCTTTGAACAATATTTCAATGTAAAATGTACTTTCTGCAATAAATGGTTTCATTGCTTAAGTTTCATTTCTGGTGTTCTCTCCTTCTGGAACTTGAAACTTCATGTAAAGTAATGACTTAGAAGGGTCACTTGGAGTAAAATGCTGAAACCTAACAGCAGTCATAACATTTACCCTCCTGGACTTTTTCCTGCTTTATTACATAATAATATTGAATTACATTTGATTTATGGAGGCTTCTGGATAATGATCAACAGGAAAAGACACATGAAATGAAATCACTAGCCGTGCCTTCTATCCCATATAGTTATTGAACACACCATAATTGAAAGCATAATGTAAAGCTTGTGTTAGGATTTAGTAGAAATTATTATTTATACCTGATTAGGCCAAAGTCACATGGATGCAATAAGTGGAAACCTAGTACTACCATGATTTGGAGGAACAGGTCTAGGGCAGCATGGTAGCTAGGAGGAAGCCCCCATTCACATCTGCGTTAGGGTTTCCATTCGCTTGGACTCCAAAAAATCTGCAACAAAAAAATGCAGCGTTTTCGCAACATGGAGCCACAGTGTCAGTGTTATTTCATGGAAATACTGACTATTCTAATAATCAGAAACTAGTGGGATCTTACAATAAGGATTATTATTTTGGACTAATGGTGATCTTTTCCTGGATCATAGACGTTATATCAATGTATGAAATAACACAATGATATCACAGGATCCCGAAGTAGATATATGTATTTACACAGGAGATGGAGCAGATGATAACATCACTCAGCATGAGTGATGAGTGAGATAACCCAAAGATTTCAGATAAGATTGTAAAGCAGTATAGGGCAGCCATACTTACACAAAAGCGAATTGTGAGATACAGTCTAACTCATAATGTAATTTCTGTCTAGTTATTATTTCCTTTATCTTTGGAGAGTAACATGAATTTATGATTATATATCCATGTCTTCTGAGAAACTAGACTCATCCACGTGTTCTGAAGTTCCCTTGATACATAAAAGCACTTGAAGCAGCCTTTGGGGTGCCATAATGCAGTAAATCAATAAGCGGATCATGCTGGAAATAAGTTACTTAATCTAATTATGTTAGAAGATCTTATTATGTTATAAGCAAGAATTCTAGGAGACGTAACACTCCAAACAGACCTAAAGTGAATAATAAAATAGTAGAGGAGCAGGCCTGCTTTGTATCTCCTTCTCTGTGCCACAAATAACACAGGTCAAGGCTAGATTTACATGACCGAGGTGCAAAGCAACCGTCAAAAATGTCCATTTTTCATAGTTGTCTTGCACCCAAGGGGCAAAAATAGGACATGACCTATATTTTGACAGTCCGTGACAATTGACCATCAAATAGTCGTGTGAATAGCCCACAATCATTGGCCTAATGCTAATGCCCAATGTCTATAGAGATGTTCCTAAATCTATCTTCTACAGGAAACATTGATTTATCCATGCAATTGTCATACTTTTTCCATTGATGTTATTGGCAGTGCAGCAGCTAGATTCTAGCTCTTTGTTCCCCTGTATATCCTCTACATGGAGTGATATCTGTGCATGGCATCCCAACCATAGCAACATTTTGAAAGAGTTTCTTGCCATTAGTGCACCTACATAGGTTTCCAAAAACAGATTTAACGCTAACATAAAAACTGACCCAGGCATGTGTGTGAAATCCTGATTATATTGTGAACCTTATTAGGGTCTGGAGTTAATTGAAATGAATATAGTGGGACATGTTTACTAAACCAGTTTAGGCTAAGGCCCCACGGGCTGGAAACGTCATGCTAAAGCGCTGCAGGAACAACCGCGGTGGGAACACATTGCGGTTCTTTCCGCAGCACTTTGAGTTTTCCTCCGCGGACTTTCTGTTACCATTATACGTATCTACGGAAAAGCTGCCGACGTTTCTGTAGATACAATTAACATGATGTAATTTCCAAAATTGCGCCAGTTTTGGAAATCACAGTGTGTTCGCGGTGCGGATTTTTATCCAAAGTGGGAATGGCATAAATCCCATCCACTTTGCTTTTACTGTATAACGCTGCGAATTTGGGCGAATCGAGGAGTTTCCGGCTTGTGGGGCCCGGCCTTAAAGAGGAACTTTCACCACCTCCACCAACTCCACCAACTCCAGTTCTTAACATCTTTTAATAGTCATCCCTTCACTGATTCTGGCACAGTTGTAAATTTTTCTCTAGCCCCCACCGTTCTTGTGCAATCAGTGCAGATAGTTTAAGTGCCTGACATGCTACTCAGGCTCTATAATGTCATATGGGCGGTGTCAGGCAGAAGTAAGCAAGGGGCATACTTGAGAGCTTCAATCAAAGGTGGACAGTGTCAGAGAGCTCAGATTAGACCCCTTGCCTGTTACCATCCCACCATCTCACCGGTGACCATCCACCATCTCAGGGAGAACTAACTGTAAATTAGAGACTGAGTCTGCAGCGGAAAAAACTGCTAAAAGATACCATAAGTGTCCTATAGGAGCAGGTTTCATCTCTGGGACCTGTACCTATCTCAAAAAAGGGAATCTCCCGAATACTCTACCAACTACTCGCCATGTCATCCAGACCAAAAATGAATGAACACATGTGAGACTTTCTCTATATATTTTTTAGGAGATTCACAGACACAGCTAAGCAAACGTGCATAATTTGCTGCAAGTTTCCAGTCATTGGTGAGAAAGGCAGCAACAAGGGAAAGAATTGCTGGGGTAACCCCCCCCCCCCTTCCAAAAAAAACCCCCTCAACAATTACCTTTAACTCCGATTCTGCTGCTGTAAAACAACTTCCTGTAGCTAACCAGGTCAGTCTGGTCCCATCTTGACACACAAGAAACACTCACTTGCTGAAGATGAACGCCACCACAGCCAGCGATTGGTTGAGAGGACATTTCCTGTGTGTCAAGACAGGCCCAGGAAGTAAAGAACAGCGGGCACAGTGTATAAAAACATTTTCGAGATTTTCAGATGACTCTAAACGTATTTATCTATGGAGCTATACCATAGGAAAAAGCTATAGAGAGAAGGAATGTGTCCTGGATTGAGTGCAAAAAAGGAAATTTACTATTACTGGAGCATGGGCCAAGCAGCGCACCAGTCTCTCCTACCAGACAGTGTTCTTAGCCAGATTCATTAAATCTATGTATGTCCTGTTGATTAATTTTTCATAGGGGAAAACAACACCAGACCTGGCAGTAAAATGTTGGAACATTTTTAATATATGAATTGCATTTGGTGCCATTTAGAAGCCTTGCCCACTTTTCCACATTTATTTATGAGTGTTGGAAACAGTAGGAGAGGCACTTAATAAATATGCAGTTTGGACTAAACAAATACATTGATACATTTTTCGTATTAAATTTACTGTATTTAAAAGCTCAGTAGTAATAACCTTAAGTGTAAGCTGTTTATTGTCGAACGAGCTGTAGTTTTTTTTATATATATAACTTTGGGTAATGTACGACTTTTTGAAAACATTCTGCTTGGAAACTTTGGTTCCTGACACTGAATTACAAGAACTTGTTGGCTAATATATCTTACCCCTTGACATGCCATTGAACAAAAAAATTGTTAATTTGACCTTTCAGTGGTTTTTGATCTTTTAAATACTGGTTTTGCTACAATGCAACATGCGGTGTTCATCAGGTTCTACAACAATAACAATTTTCTTGATTTATGCTTTAGTCTATGGTAAAGATACACAGAAAGTAACCATACATCATAAAGATAAGCTAGTCATCACAGTCAACACAAAATATAATACTGGCTGGAGGAATAAACAATTAGACATCTTTATTCCCAAAAGCATGTGATATACATATATTTGTCCACAGACTTCTCTCACGTGTAGATCAGGAAGTCAGTTTTTTCTGTTCAATTCAAACAACAGAGAGAAAAGCTGAGTGGCACAATAGTGTAATACGGTTTTGGATGGTTGGATATAAGTAACTATAGATAAATATAGAGGAAGGAGGGGCCTGGATGATCTCTTACCTTTACAGGTTGTGAATAGTCACAACCACAATAGAGCACATAAAGGACCCAATCTAGGGTGGCAGTGTTTTGGTCCTTGACGTGGCATCAGATCAACAAGAAGCAAATTAGGTGGGATGGTATCACCCACAACCGTGAAAAGACAAATCGCACACTTCAGTAGTGAATAGGATTACACTTTTTCGATGGTTTAAAGGGATCCTATCATTAAAAGCCAATTATTTGTCCCTAACACGTAGGAATAGCCTTAAGAAAGGCTATTCTTCTCCTACCTTTAGATGTCTTCTACAGGCCGCCGTTAGGTATATAATACGGTTTTCGTCGGTATGCAAATAGGTTCTCTCGCAGCACTGGGGGTGGGCCCCAGTGCTCAAACAGCACTGGGGGCATCCCCAATGCTGCGAGAGAACTCTCCAGCACCGCCTCTATCTTCTTCAGGAACGTCCTCTTCATGCGTCTTCTTCCAGCACAGGCTTCAAATTTCTAGGCCTCGGGCAACGCCAACTACGCATGCCCGCTGGCCTCAAGAAAATGGCCGCTTACACAGTATCGTAAGGCTCAGAGTGGAGGTCGCAGCTGGTGAGCAGTGGTTTATGTATATGCTTTACATTTTTTGTCCTATGTAGGTTGGCTTATGTAATACTGGCATGTGTGTGTAACTTTACATTGTTTCTGTTACCTTATATGCTCTTACTATATAGTGGTGATGTGGGTATGATCTTTGCAATGCTACAGATACTTTTCAATTAAGTGCCCTGACCTTGTGATATTGTGGACAATAGGAGCCTATTTACATTTATATATACAAAATACAGGGCCTTTCTATACACGCATTAATTGTGGCTGTTTTCATCCCCTATACCACTAGCAGATTATGCACCTGCTGGAGCTGCTCAGTCCAGTGCGACCTCCACTCTTGTTGTTTGACATCTGTGTTTTTAAATGTTTTTATGTGTTTGTGTTTTCCTGATACCAATATTTTGTACAATTACAAAAAAATTTTTGTAACAATAAATTTAGATTTAAAATCAAAAGAATTTTTTGTGATATTTATACATTGATACTTAGTTGGTGCCTTGAGTTTTTGCGGGTATCTTTGTTTTTTATCTAGTATTGAGATTGCTTTGGGTTTGACAGTATCGTAAGCGACCTTTTTCTTGTGGCCGGCGGGCATGCGCAGTTGGATTTTCCCTAGGCCCAAGGCCTAGAAGTTTAAAGCCAACCCCCGGAAGAAGACGCGTGAAGACCTTGTTCCTTAAGAAGATGGAGGCGGCGCTGGAGAGTTCTCTCACAGTATTGGGGACACCTTCAGTGCTGTTTTTAGCGCTAGGGCCCGCCCCCAGTGCTATGAGAGAACGTATTTGCATACCGGCGAAAACAGGGATTTCTAGGAAACAGCGGCGCGGAGAAGACTTCTAAAGGTAGAAGAAGAATATCCTTTCTTAAGGATATTCCTACGTGTTAGGGGCAAAAAAAATGACTTTTAATGATAGGATCCCTTTAAACACAAACTCTTTTTATTAGGAAGATAAAAAGCGCCAAGCATTTCGGGATACAAATTCCCCTTCTCAAGTGCAAACAGTCAACTAGGTGCTGAGCACATTTCTCCAGGGCTTGTGAATCAATAGTTATTACCTTCAATAGTGTTTAAACCATTGAAGAAGTGTAATCCTATTCACTACTGAAGTGCATGATTTGTCCTATCACAGTTGTTGGTGGTACCACCTCGGCTATTTGCTTCTTTTCTGTTTAATTGACTGTCTGTGAACTACAGGGATACAATAGTAGTGCAGTGGTATAGTATATACAATGATTAGCTGCTAAATGGGTGATATGATACCTTAGAATTATGGTCAAGGGCGTGACTTGGACGCTGCACAGCATCCTCCATACCTCCGGCTTGACCAGCACATAACTCTGCCCTCCATGGACATGATGTCTGGACTGCCTGTTGCTCATCCCGCTGCTGGCGGTGGTGGAGAAACCATGGGAAACACATATATTTGGCCTTACACCAGCCCCCGCACCCTCCACCTCCAATCTGCCTGACCCCTTCTCTCAATGACAACATAACTTGTCACAGCTCCCTACTAAACAGGAAAATAAAGACCTAGTGGACGAGGTAAAGAAGATCTGCAAAAATGAGATAGCAGCAGTGAGATTCTACACACATCTTTTTTTATTTGTACAACCTGTGGATATTCTTGAAACCACTCATGATGATACCAGACACTATATTTCTCTCATAATTCATTGCTTCTTCCCACTCTATGACCCTTAAAAATACTGCTTAGCACGTGGAGAACTTGAATAATAGGGTCCGCAGGCAGAACATCAGAGTGAGGAGCCTACCGCAGGCGACTGGAGAGGAAAACCTCAAAATTACACTTGAAGCCATGTTTAATGAGGTATTGGGCAAACTGTCTGACCATTGTATGAAATTGGACAGGGCGCATAGAGCTCTTCACCCTAAAGGAGAAATGTCCGCTCTTACAGATGTCATCTGTTGCATTCAGGATTTTGAGCTCAAAGAGGCAATAATGGCTCAAGCACATTCTCAAAATGACTTTGACGGGTCCTCTATTTAGCTATACTTTGACCTTGTTGGGATTACACTCCAAAAGAGGAGATAACTGTGCTCCCTACTGATCATTTCTGAGATCGTCACTTACCATTACGGCTGAGGATTTCCTTTTGCATTGATTGCCAGAAAGGATGGTACCTTGCCACTCTCAGTTCTTATACAGACTTGTCCGACTTTTGTGCCGCAGGGCTGGAGGCGGTGAATCGCAAGGAGGAGGAAATCAAAGAAGAGAGAAGGGCGTGAACAAGCTATGAAGGGGGGTGTGGTACACGGAACGCCCACCATGCACGGTAGGACTGATTTGCATATAAATTTTTAAAGGCTATTCAGGCATATGTTTAAAACCTATCTAAATCTAAAAACCTGAAAATCTAATGATAGATCTTAAGATGTTGACCTAGGTTCTGACTTCCAGACTTAATGTTTGCCTTCCACACCTGATACATAAAGATAAAGTAGATTTTTTTTCCTTGCCAACAAGGCAGTGATAACACTAGGAGAAGAGTAGATAATCAATGTCTTCTCCTGGTCTGACTCTGAACCGTTCATGCTCAGCTTGGATGCATAAAAGGCCTTTTATCGCCTGGGTGGATCCTCTATGTTTGCTACTCTGAAGGCCTTTGGCAGCACTCCGGGCCTTTACTCGATACCCTAAGCCACTATTAAACTCCCTCATGCTTCTTCCTCTCCATTACCCCTGCCTGTTATTTGCCCTTTGCATAAAACCTCTGCTGCCATTCATTCGAGCTCAGATATAAGGGGGGGTGTCAAAGTTGGGGATATAGAGTTTAAGCTTCCGTTGTTTGTGGATGGCATACTCCTGACTTCTCAAACTGAAGCCCTACCAACCCAAATTTCCCCGGCCTACCTGATGCAATTACAGTACAATCCTCCTTCGCATATATTGTGGATAACCAATCTTGCTCTTGCTTCTAGTTTCCTGACCTGTAGTCTAAATTTTCCCTTCCCCCTTCTAGTGAGTTCCCATATATTCAAATCTCCCATTTGGTAAACTCTGTTTTTAGAGGCACATGTGAATCTCTCCATACTTGCTTTGAGAGACTGTGCAAATCTGATTGCTCCACTGCATGCCTTATATCGGACATATATACAAAATCCTCTCTGATCCAACCCCTGAGGCCCTGGCCAACCATCTGTATATGCATAGATGGGAAGGCAACTTAGGGGAACCCATATGAAATAGAGATGAGCGAACACTGTTCGGATCAGCCGATCCGAACAGCACGCTCCCATAGAAATGAATGGAAGCACCTGTGACGCCGGCCGGCCGCCGGCAAAGTTAGCGTCAAAGGTGCTTCCATTTATTTCTACGGGAGCGTGCTGTTCGGATCGGCTGATCCGAACAGTTTTCGCTCATCTCTAATATGAAACCTTCCGTGGACCATAATGTGGAGGTGAGCGACTAAGACTTCAAGGTGTGTTACTTTTACAAGATGTTGATACATTGGTACCATACCCCAATTTTGCCTCACTCCTTTAATGCAACCATTCCAGATATTTGCTGATATTTCATCATAGCCATCAGGATATGAAACCTTTGTCGTCAGTTATGTGACAACTGGTCTGACTTATTTATCAACAAAGGAAACAGATGGGGAAAAAAAGTTTACTGAGAACTATATTACTACTAATGACAAACTATCGGATTCACAAGAAATAATGGAATTAGGAAGTGGTAACCATTAGTCAGTGCAGGATAGAACAAGAGTTCTGTTTTCTTTAAATGAATTATACAGTAGTATCACAGAATAACATAGATTTGCACAATTTGCTGAAATACCAAGGAAGAACTGGGGTTTAAAGGGGGCCTACAAGGTTTAAACAGAGTCTAGCATCTTACCCAAGAATATTCAACTACCACCACCATATTACTAAGCGAACACTTCACTGACAAATACAGGGCGGAAGCAGAAAGCTTTATTCGCTGTAGGGGTATGTTCACACAGAGCTTTTTGCAGATTTTGACGCAGAATCCGCCTGCAAAAAAGGCTCTCCTTCATTTGAATGTGAGCCACTCGCTTTTTTTCCCACTAGAAGTTTTTTCCACTAGCAGGAAAAAGAAGCGAGATGCCCCTTCTTCCTGCAGGTTCCGCGGCTGAGACAGCCACAGCGTCCACAGCACGAGACTCCCTCCTGATTAGACCCATTCATTTGGGCCTAATCAGGAGTGGAAGACCTGCTCTACCATTAGCAGAACTGCACTGGCAGCATCACTTCTTCACAGTTCTGTGATTTGGTTTTAACAATTGGATCGCAGAACCAGGGACAGGCTCTATTCACTTAACTCTTCATGCTCCTGCTCATGACCTCCTCTTCGCCACTTCAGCCTTCACTGGGCCCTGTGCGCCGCACATTAGGTCACAATGACGTATTGATTGGCGCAAGGGGGCCTCCAGGAAGCTGTAGAGTGAAGAGGAGGCCTCGAGCAGGAGTGGGTAGAGGTAAGTGAATAGGGGCTGTTATCGGACCTCTATTGCCTATTTAAAAAAAAGCACTGGGGGTTCAGTAGGGGCCCCCTAAATCCGAGGTTGGGTGGTAAACTCCCTTTAGAGTGAAGTGACTTTTGCTCAGTAAGTTCAATGAGTAAGATTGCACAATATTATATGAGAAGAATATACTTTTAATCTTTGCTTAATTTCTAATGCAATCAGAAACTATACCAGAATTCTTTCTGATGTTGCCGTTAGCATCCCTCAAACAGTCCCATTGGTGTAAAGAACATCCCACAGTGTAATAGCAATTTTGGTTTGTAAGGTTCACACTCATACTATAAAAAGGTGGCTGGTTTAAGAGGGGGTTGAACTAAATAATTGGCATTAATCAAGGTAAAATGCCTAAGAGCAAATTTGATTTAAGTCATACTCGCCCATTCCTAGTAAAAAGCATCTCGTACCAGGTAGTAAGAAAAATCTCAAACACTGGTCAAACACTTAAGTAGAAATATTGGCACAACTATCAAGTGCAATTGCAACAAGAAGGATGAGGTAAATGCATATGTTAAACCATAAATACTTTTACACCGAGACTGCTTAGACCTATTTAGTACATTGCACAATTTCCAACTAAAAAAAATGACTCCATAAAGTAGAATAGCTTTACAGGCTCAGCAATATAATTTATGATGAACAAGGTGTTACAGATGGAAAATCTGTTTGTATTTATGTATTTAACTGCAAGCCAGAAAAAACAAATACATCGATACAAAATTAGAGCAAAACACAGAAAAATAGAGATATGTTAGACTATGATATATAGTATAAGGCTTACATCTAGAGATATACCTGTCAGATAACAGACCCTGATCTTCATGATCAAAGCTTCAAGTGCAGAAGATCCAGGGCATAGGCACCAAATCTTTTTTTCTGGCAGTTCTGATGTCCCCCAGGCTCACAACAAACTGTATTCACTTCCATCAACAAAGCTGAGTACTGTTCACACAGCATAGGCATAGGTATTGCAAACCTGTGTGACATGGAACAGGTGTCAGGACACAAGTCTTATATCTGTTGGGGACACCATAGGGGGTACTATTATCAATAGAGGCATGGTAGGAAAGCTATGAAGTCTGCATAAAGTTAAATACAGCTTTGGGGTATAACACATCGTGTAACTAAGAATAAGAACAGTGAGGCGGTACTATTTTGTATATTTTTATTTAAAATAATAATATAAATAGTATGCATGTGTATATATATATATATATATATATATATACACAGTATATATATATATGAGAAATCAAAGGAATAGTATGTATTTATGTATATATATATATATATATATATATATATATATGTATGTATGTGTATATATATATATATATATATATATATATATATATATATATACACACTCACCGGCCACTTTATTAGGTACACCTGTCCAACTGCTCGTTAACACTTAATTTCTAATCAGCCAATCACATGGCGGCAACTCAGTGCATTTAGGCATGTAGACATGGTCAAGACAATCTCCTGCAGTTCAAACCGAGCATCAGTATGGGGAAGAAAGGTGATTTGAGTGCCTTTGAACGTGGCATGGTTGTTGGTGCCAGAAGGGCTGGTCTGAGTATTTCAGAAACTGCTGATCTACTGGGATTTTCACGCACAACCATCTCTAGGGTTTACAGAGAATGGTCCGAAAAAGAAAAAACATCCAGTGAGCGGCAGTTCTGTGGGCGGAAATGCGTTGTTGATGCCAGAGGTCAGAGGAGAATGGCCAGACTGGTTCGAGCTGATAGAAAGGCAACAGTGACTCAAATAGCCACCCGTTACAACCAAGGTAGCCAGAATAGCATCTCTGAACGCACAGTACGTCGAACTTTGAGGCAGATGGGCTACAGCAGCAGAAGACCACACCGGGTGCCACTCCTTTCAGCTAAGAACAGGAAACTGAGGCTACAATTTGCACAAGCTCATCAAAATTGGACAATTGAAGATTGGAAAAACGTCTGGTCTGATGAGTCTCGATTTCTGCTGCGACATTCGGATGGTAGGGTCAGAATTTGGCGTCAACAACATGAAAGCATGGATCCATCCTGCCTTGTATCAACGGTTCAGGCTGGTGGTGGTGGTGTCATGGTGTGGGGAATATTTTCTTGGCACTCTTTGGGCCCCTTGGTACCAATTGAGCATCGTTGCAACGCCAAAGCCTACCTGAGTATTGTTGCTGACCATGTCCATCCTTTTATGACCACAATGTACCCAACATCTGATGGCTACTTTCAGCAGGATAATGCGCCATGTCATAAAGCTGGAATCATCTCAGACTGGTTTCTTGAACATGACAATGAGTTCACTGTACTCCAATGGCCTCCACAGTCACCAGATCTCAATCCAATAGAGCATCTTTGGGATGTGGTGGAACGGGAGATTCGCATCATGGATGTGCAGCCGACAAATCTGCGGCAACTGTGTGATGCCATCATGTCAATATGGACCAAAATCTCTGAGGAATGCTTCCAGCACCTTGTTGAATCTATGCCACGAAGAATTGAGGCAGTTCTGAAGGCAAAAGGGGGTCCAACCCGTTACTAGCATGGTGTACCTAATAAAGTGGCCGGTGAGTGTATATGTATATATATATATATATATATATATATATATATATATATATATATATATACAGTGTGTATATATATATATATATATATATATATATATATATATATATGAGAAATCAAAGGAGTGAGGCAATAGGATCAGTTTTTATGTATGTCATTACAGTGGGTTTTTTGGATTATGTAATCATGGGTTGGTCTGCGTGCATTGGAATTAGTCAAAGCCAAGCTTCGCTCTCTTCATTTTATGCCTCCAAGCGAGCTCAATCCTCCCCACCTACCATGACACTCCTATCTGCTGCATTTGGCCAGTCATTCAGTAATCCCACATAGCACATAATGAATCAGAACAAAGTTGTTCTCACTTACTTCCTCTTTACTTAGCTTTAATAAGTCCCTCATACTTGAATCAGATTTTCCAGTTTCAACATGACATTACTCCAAGTCAACAGCAATTTTAGATATACTATTCCTCAGTGTAGTAAGAGTGCTGTATTTGGCTAGACACACTCCTCATGGGTTCTGATCTATAGGGTTCATGGAAATACAGTTACTATCTGCTTTCAGCAATTAGCTTTATTATCCTATCATTATTTTTAGGCATTAATAGATAGTTTTCACTGCACTGAGGGTGCAGGATGGATACACTGGTGTTATTAGGAGCAGACAAGTGGTGCGATTCTGACCTCTGACACTGGCTGCCTCTGATTGGAGCTCTGAGTCACACCCCTGCCTGACACTGCCCACCTGATATTACAGAGCTTAAAGGGGCTCTATCATTGGGAAATGTCATTTTTAACTAAATCACATCATTGCGTAGCCTTTAGAAAGGCTATTCCACACTTACCTTTAGTATATAGATTGCCTCAGTGGTTTCTAAATAAGTCAGTTTTTATTCATATGCTAATTAGACTGGTGCACGATACATCGTGCACACCTCTCCTGTTGTTTCCTATGGGAGGCTGCTGCTGATGACTCAGCTTCCTGTTTGCACACACACATGGGAGATAATAGCAGAGACGAGTGCTGCTGGGAACTTCCTGTGCTGGCTGGAAGCTCATTAGCATATGAATAAAAACAGACTTATTCAGAAACCACTGAGGCAATCTACATACTAAAGGTAGGTGTGGAATAGTATTTCTAAAGCCTGTGCAAGGATGCGATTAGTTAAAAATGACTTTTCCCAGTGATAGAGCTCCTTTAAATAGAACATCAGGCACCAAAATTAACTGCACCTGTTACTCGGAAACATAGAAGGCTAAAGAGAAACTTACAACTGTGCAGGAATCAGTGGAGCAGCGACTATTAACAGATGATAAGAACTAGAATTGGCGACGGTGGTGAAAGGTCCTCTTTATAGGAATCCACAACTTATAAGTTATTCTTTTATTTTTGGTTAAGAGCAAGACAGAGATGAAGTGGACTGTAAGCCTCCATTTGCACCTCCGTGAGAACATAGTATAAAGTAAAATCATCTTAAGAAACCTCACACAATAACATTTACTTCTGACAATGATTTGCAAATCAGAGTCACTGACAAACTCTTATTAGTATTTTTAGTTTACACTTTTTTTGGAGCTAAGCTTAGCTAACCTCAAGGAAATGACTAAGAAATTTCTCTTTTATACACAAGAAACACATTTTTATGTTAAAGCCTGTATCCGTGCTATGAAAACATGACGAAATGATGCCCATCAGCAGTTCCATAGCCTGAACACGTGTGGTGTCATTCAGGGTCAAGTTAAAATGTTATAGTTTACACAACTGTTATAATAAAGTGAAGGTTAAGCTGTACACTTAAAGGAGTATTAATATTCAGCTAAGGATATGCCATAAATGCTAGATAGACCATTAAAGTATTATATGACGTGCCACCGCCTGGACTCTGCAATCCCTCAACGATATAAGAACTAAGGTCTGCAGTGGACAGAAATCTGCAAAATACACAGCAATGTAGAAAGATATTTGAAAAAAGTAAAAAAACATAAAATTTACAGACAATACTACAAGGGAAAAAAATAAATATATTGTCCTTACAAAATAGCAATTAAAAGAGAAAGAACTATATATAACTGCCATAAACATCTCACAAGAACAATGCCAGAATTACAGTTTTTCTGCCTTCTCAAGATAGGAATAAAACATGATGAAAAATCAGATATACCAAAAAATGGGGCCAATAACAACTTCAATTTGGCTTGGTACTACACCGAGGAAAAACAAAAAATGTTATGGGTCATCTAATGTGACACCAGAACTAAATAAAGTAAAAAAAAAGGTATTTTAATGTACAACAATAATTCAAGCAATGATTGCAGCAGCTCACAGAGCATTGGCTAGTACACGGATAGCAGGACTAGCCCTGCACGAGGTTGGCCACCAGTGAATATACACAAGAACGCTTTCAATGACTCACAGCAAAGTAATAGCTAGAAACATGAAGTCTATTAGACAGATGTAGAGAACAATTCATGTTTTCTATGATTTTGCTTTATTAATCTAAAACTGGAAAAACTCTAGAAAATATAAAATCTGCAGTCTGTACCGCCAGACATCCAACATATTAATCTCAAGAGCAAGCTATGTAAGCAAGGAGTAGTCCTGGACTTATTGTATAATGACATATTTGCTGCATTAATTTCTGTCAAAAGGCATTTATGAATGTGACATTCTCCCCAAGTAATAGCTTGGGTGCGCACCTAGGTGGCATAACTGGTTTATACCAATGTCACCTGTTTACATAAGATAAGATATTACACAGGAATATTAAGTCCTACCTATATAAGCTTTACACCCATTTAATTAGCTATATATTGTTTTAATAAGTACGCTAAATACCCAGGGTATATGATGTGTATCACTGCAGCGTATGGATACCTTTTCACTGAAACATATTTTTCTATTGATCATTTTTTACATTGTTTTTCATCTTCACATTCAGAAAGCAGTCTTTCTTTTTGCATAGTTGTATGTGGGGTTGTTGTTCTCATAGAGGTGACGATCCACCTCTACTGCACAGGCGTGGGAGCTGCACAGTAGAGGTGGATTTTCGGCTGTAGAGCACAGAGCGGCGCCCAAACTATTGTGCACCCCGTTAGTCAAAAAACAGAGAGGATCCATCCAGCAGGAGGAAGATTGGAAGGAAGAGAGGCAAGTATAATGGAGTGGATTAGGGTGGTGGGGGAAGGGGGGATGAGTAGTAGAGATGTACAAACGGATATCAGAAAATGTCCCTGGAGCGGTCACAGGGATTTTTGATAAATTATGTTATTTAGAAGGGTGCTTAGAGGAGTGTAGGGATTTAATTTTATCCTCCGGAAGGCTTGTGTATCGTGCCGAAATGCACGTCAGGTGGGCGGCCTGTTCACACTGATCCCGGTATTTGGCCTATACAGTACCATGGGTAAGACTACACTCCTCTGCATTATGTGCCTGTTTTGACCTGCAGCTGATAGTGGTTTGGTTCCGGCTGTGTATCACTGTCAGCTTTGGGGCTTTACATTTTTGGGATACAACAGTGTTTGGTTAGATATTTGATGTGTACTACTTATTATTATGACAACCATTCGAATATAATTGCAATGGTTTCTCCTTCCCTGCCCCCAATAGGATTTATCCGTTTAACCCTTACTTATCTGCTGATACCATCAGCTGTCCACTGTGACACAGGGAGTTTTTGCCCCCTCTAGAGGGACCCATACAGTCAGCCTCTATCTGTCTGCACACACCATTTGTTGTATACTTACCTTTGGTTTACAACTGCCTACTATGGTATTATTGCATGGATCTGTGTTTGAGCGGTTCGCTCTTTGCATACGGTTATATGGTTCGTCCTGTGTGTTTTTTGTAAAAGTTTTTAATGATTTGTAACTTAAATAAAACTATGTTTTTTTATTTATGTTGTCCTTATACTTTGAGTGCTCTACCTCCCTGGTTCTCTCCAAACTCGTGTCCTGTCAAGTGAAGAAAAGCAGAGCTGCAGGACTCCAAAACAGTCTCTATACAGTGGGAAGAGATTTTTGCTTCCAGCTCCATCGACTGTATACATTCTAGCAGCTACCTGTATCAGCTCTATCGGTGTGGGGTCCAGGCAACCGATCCTTATCAATGCCATACTGACTAGCTATCCTGAGTATAATATAAATATATTATATAATATAACCTGAGGTTATTAGTATAAAGAAAAATAAAAAATAAATCAGCTACCTGGAAACCCCTTTTAATGGGATCCTATCATTAAAACGACATTTTTTTCTCAATAGCACGTAGAAATAGCCTTAAGAAAGGCTCTTCTTCTCCTACCTTTAGATGTCTTCTTCGCACCAGGTCAGATTTGCAAATTTTTCAAAATCTGATCTGGACCCTTCCCAAATGACCATGATGTCATCCATGTAGTGGGCCCAAACCTGGACCCGCTCCATAGAGACGAATTCTCCCTCACCAGTACCCAGCGAGTGCTCCCACCAGACATCTGCCCAATAGTTGGTTCTTCACCACAAATTAAATACCGCCGGGGCAGAAATATTAGAGATCGGATTGTATCCAATCACTATGTCGAGCCATCTGGCAATCAATGTTGACTCCCATTGCATGTAGTTGGGTGTCATCGTTGTAGTGGGTGCATTGCTTGTCCATCAATGATGACTGGTAAGCAATTCGTTTCCAATGTTACCGGACAAAGCTATCAAATCCGATCCTTTATCAATTGTCGGTCCAAAAGTGTAATTTACAAAGCCAATTGTAAATGTGGCTTAGAATACATTGGTAAAACCATTCAAGAATTGAGGAGGAGGGTAGGGGAACACTTGCATCAAATTCATGGGCATTCATATTGTTAAGCCCCCAATTCGTAGGGGGGACTGGGATCGCCTTGTTACTCAAGCTGAAACTAAATGGATTTTTCATTTAAAAACAGTCCAACCTTTGGGACTGAATGACCAACTTAGTTTTACCTCTTTTATTTGATGGATGGGGTAACTATTGCATTGTGTTCGTGTCTGTCATCTCTTTGATCCTTGTGTACACTCACCGGCCACTTTATTAGGTACACCATGCTAGTAACGGGTTGGACCCCCTTTTGCCTTCAGAACTGCCTCAATTCTTCGTGGCATAGATACAACAAGGTGCTGGAAGCATTCCTCAGAGATTTTGGTCCATATTGACATGATGGCATCACACAGTTGCCGCAGATTTGTCGGCTGCACATCCATGATGCGAATCTCCCGTTCCACCACATCCCAAAGATGCTCTATTGGATTGAGATCTGGTGACTGTGGAGGCCATTGGAGTACAGTGAACTCATTGTCATGTTCAAGAAACCAGTCTGAGATGATTCCAGCTTTATGACATGGCGCATTATCCTGCTGAAAGTAGCCATCAGATGTTGGGTACATTGTGGTCATAAAGGGATGGACATGGTCAGCAACAATACTCAGGTAGGCTTTGGCGTTGCAACAATGCTCAATTGGTACCAAGGGGCCCAAAGAGTGCCAAGAAAATATTCCCCACACCATGACACCACCACCACCAGCCTGAACCGTTGATACAAGGCAGGATGGATCCATGCTTTCATGTTGTTGACGCCAAATTCTGACCCTACCATCCGAATGTCGCAGCAGAAATCGAGACTCATCAGACCAGGCAACGTTTTTCCAATCTTCAATTGTCCAATTTCGATGAGCTTGTGCAAATTGTAGCCTCAGTTTCCTGTTCTTAGCTGAAAGGAGTGGCACCCGGTGTGGTCTTCTGCTGCTGTAGCCCATCTGCCTCAAAGTTCGACGTACTGTGCGTTCAGAGATGCTCTTCTGGCTACCTTGGTTGTAACGGGTGGCTATTTGAGTCACTGTTGCCTTTTTATCAGCTCGAACCAGTCTGGCCATTCTCCTCTGACCTCTGGCATCAACAACGCATTTCCGCCCACAGAACTGCCGCTCACTGGATGTTTTTTCTTTTTCGGACCATTCTCTGTAAACCCTAGAGATGGTTGTGCGTGAAAATCCCAGTAGATCAGCAGTTTCTGAAATACTCAGACCAGCCCTTCTGGCACCAACAACCATGCCACGTTCAAAGGCACTCAAATCACCTTTCTTCCCCATACTGATGCTCGGTTTGAACTGCAGGAGATTGTCTTGACCATGTCTACATGCCTAAATGCACTGAGTTGCCGCCATGTGATTGGCTGATTAGAAATTAAGTGTTAACGAGCAGTTGGACAGGTGTACCTAATAAAGTGGCCGGTGAGTGTATATATATATATGTACATATATCGGTTTGGCACTGTCCTCCGGGTATATATGTTCCTGCTCACATACTTTTTCATTTTGAGCTGTCTTCAGATGGTCTCCCTGGCGTTGTTGTTACATATTTACCTTTCTTTGCTCTGGAGCTTGCATTTAAGCTTGGTGCGCGCATGCATGAGTTACGGACTTCCGATTTGAAGCGCGCGCATCCTGACCCCATATATTGAAGCAGAGGCCTGGTACTTCAGGAGACTGTTATCCTGCATATCTGTGGCAGGCTTTCACTACACTCGCTCTTATCTATTTGTCTACCCCCATGACATTATGGGATGCATAGTTAGAACATGTATGAGTGAGTATGAGTGATACATTGCTCTATATATATTGTTCTTCTTCTCTAATCTTCTGCCTATACAGGGCTTGTTTGTGTGTTTGAGCACCATTAACCCCTGATGATTCAGGGTTGTCTGTTTATATCTTCCCTGATGAAACATACATGTCGGGTGGCATGCTCAACCATTTTAATTTTTCCTGAGTGTTTTCAGGTTTTCCCACAGGGTGGCCTTAACATAGGGATAGGTTCCTGTCAGGCCATTTACCATTAGGGGAATGGTCCTGAGCTAGGCTCTTAGGGCTTAATAGTATCACACTCTGTCTATTTCCCGTCAGTATCCAGTCTGTTATTTCCTCTTTTACCTGTATACCCTGAGCCCCTAGAATTGTGGAATTACCTGGTTATGTAGCAGTGTGTTACTATTAGCAACCTCTTATACATGTTGACCTGACTTCACGCAATAGCATCTGACTGCTGAGTGTCAATGGTTTCATTTTCATGGAGGCTGCCATGCCTGTGTAATTTTTATATTGTTTGCACAGCACACATTGGTTCATAGATTTTCCTCCCTGGCCTTTTAGAGTTAATAATATTAATGTTTATTTATTAAAAGTTATGTTTTCACTTTATATATTTCTATTCCTTGTGGTGGTTTATTGATAAGTCTGAATAGAATAATTTAATACTATCCTTATTCTTTGGATTATTATACCCTACAAACTCAATAACAAAATAACAGTCCCATAGACTTCAATGACATTCTTTACACGTGTAAAAAACACGTCAAAAATCGCGCCAAAAAACGTGACGTTTGACGCGTTTTGGTTTTTTTACACGTGTAAAAAATTTCATTGAAGTCAATGTGAGTGTTATTTTTACACATGTATTCTATACATGTGTATTATGCTAAAATGTGCGCGCGATAACTACGTGTACACAGGCCCTTAAGGAAATTAAAAGAGGACAAAAAGGGCGGTAAATTTCTCCCTTCAACACACAAAGGCTAATAAGCCACTTCTTTTTTCCCTACTAATAAATTCCAAGAAAAGGCTTTACAACATATAACTGCACCGCACGAGTACTAATAAGGGTGTGTTCACACATCAGTATGCCATCCGTTTGAATTCAGTTTCACACTTTAAAACGGCCTGAAGCACATACCGATTGTATACTGACACCTTTTGATGCGGATAGCAAACGCTATCCGTTTTAAAGTGTGAAACTGAATTCAAACGGACGGATGGCATACTGATGTGTGAACACACCCTAAGACCCCAATAATTTGAATTACACAGGTATGATCTATTGCAAACCTACAATGAGCAGCAGTAAAATGGCAGTCAGTGTAGCAAGGTGGAGTAGAATTGTTCCTATTACCCAGGCTGCAAACACCCCAATAAACCTTATTCTGCTTTAACACTCTGTATAAATTCCTTACTATTAGAGATGAGCAAATATGCTCGATCGAATACCTCGGCCGCATAGCTCCCGATGCAAAAACACTTCCGGGGCTTCGAATTTTTACTGCCCCTCCCACCTTCTCTGTCACCGGGAGCTATGCGGCCGAGGTATTCGATCAAGCATATTCGCTCATCTCTACTTACTATCCTTTCCCTATACCTCTTTCCTTGAACTTCGATTCAGCAAAATATCAGTTTTCAAGTCTTTTCTACCACTTTCCCCAGTGTCCGCTGACATCTCACCCTGCACTAAGTACACTGGAAAATGCTTGAATCCAAGATGGCAGAGGGTATTTATAGGGCTGTGACATCAGAGGGCTGGCTGCTGATTGGCTGCACACATGGCATTGTGGGAGATCCTACGTTCTCAGAATTCCTTACCCCTTGTCCTAACATGTGCAGCAGCCATTTTAGGAAAATACGCAGTTTGTTACGATGAAGCGTGAGGAAATCCGAATTTGCTGCGAATTAAATATTTCCTGAAATTTCGATTAAATTTCAATTTGTCAGCTTCCATTCACTCATCTCTAATCACCATAATGGCATACTGTCAATATTACATTCGCTTTTAATTTCATCATTATCCAGGTCTTGTACTAGGAAACAAAAATTAACAAGCAAATAATCATAATCTGCATATTTTCTAGCCTATATTCAGAGTTTGTACATCAGTATATATAAATAAAACACAGACCTATAAAATAAATGTATAAATCAAACATACATAAGAGGTTACATTCCCTTTTGACCTATTTTCTAAGAAATCAAGGCAATAATAGATTAGATGACTTTGCAATACAAACAATAAGAAACAAGTTATGTGCCTTAGGCTTTGTTCACATCAGCATTATCGTTTCTGTCTGACCACATCCAAGCACGTATGAACAAGAGCCTAATACTGGTACTAAATTGAGAACTTTGTCTTGTAGCTCCATCTACCATGGAAGTTTAAAACCAACATCCATGCTGCTGGTTTTAGAGCCAAGAGGCCACTCCCTAAATGAGGTTACAAAAGGCTCTCAGGTCCAAAATGTAGGGGGATAGACTGTTACAGAATCATACATACATACACATTTCTGCAGAAAACTGCCAGTAACACTTTCTTCCTACATTTACCATGTGCTATTGGGAAGCACTGCACTTTTTCTTTTTCTTTTTTTAAATAAACACAAAAACATCTACCAACCAATGAGCTATATACAGGATTATAGTTTCCTCAATGTCACAGTTCTGCAATATATCTAAAACAACCTATTCTCTAAATATATCATATATGATAATGAAACAGTCCAGGACAATTAGAACTCCACAGATCTTGGTCTCTTCTATACCAAGTGAGAGAGATTAGGAACCTTGATGTTGATGTCACCAATATTTATATTTCGTGGTAGTTCTGGTAAGTTCATGCTCTTCACTGCGGAAACCGCTCTAGCAGGCGCTGCAGAGAATCCGGTCTGAGTCATAAGGAAGATTCATGAAAGAAGACCAAAAAAAAAAGAGAGAAAAATAAAGGATGGTAAGACATTGCATAGCTACAGGAGAAAAACACAATGCCATTGTAATCCTGTCTGTGGTAATGATGAGATGACTACTAAAGAAATTATCTCTACAGAACAGGAAGTCTATTAGCTCTGAGGAAGGAATACAAAACGGCAAGATTGCAGAATTTATTAGAGACATGAAAAATTATATAAAATTTACCATACAAATTTCATCTAAACAATAGACCATTTCTGATGACCTATGTTCCTTGTGTGCTGCATAATTTAGTACCCTATCCCCTCTGCAGTCTCTTCACAGAATCTTGTAACTGGCAGAATGGTAACGTTTAAAATGTAAAATGAGTCACAGAACAAACTGGCAAGTGACTGATGTGTTACGGGAACAGAAACTCCTAAATTTTTGGTCTGACTTGATCCAAGTTACAAATAATAACTAATAGGTTGTTGAAAAATACAATTTACAAATTACACAAATAAATGGTGATATGTATTATCTCCCTCTTAAAAAAAATAAATAAATCAGAATTGGTACAGAGGGCCAAAAGTGTAAAATATACAGAACAAGCTCCAATACTTGTACAAGCCAAATACAACAGGGATCGAGCCAGGAAGACTATGCAGGATATCAGCCACACACACAGCTAATTGAAAAATAAACTTGCAACAGTTATTTTTCACTATCCAACCAGGGATACCAGATTTTTTCTAAAATCTAGAAGTCAACTCATACTCCTGGCAGCAACAAGATAAGAATTGTGTTCCAGCAACACCCTCACCATGTAACCAGAACACTTCAGTAGTGAGTTCACTTTCATTTCCATTTTTGCTTTTAGGGAACAATGGAATCTTCCTGAAATAAAAGGCATTTGTTTCTTCTTCTGAGATTTTTTTTAAATTTTTTTAATTCCTTCCTTTATAAGATTTAAACACTATAACTGCATTTTCTCCATTTCCGCCATGCACCATTTGCAATTCCTTACATTCATAGCCACCCTAACTGCATGGCATGAACACATTAGGTCAGGCTTATGAATTGGTCTAAATAGAAGAAGAAAAAAAAAAAAAAAAACGTCTTTATTGCCCACAATGAGCAACCACAGAACATTCCTTAAAAGAAGAATATATATTGTAAGGGTGTGCTATGACTTCTTGCTACAAACAATAAAGACAGTTTCATAAATTGGCCTCACTTAGTACTGTATTGCATAATTGTGTAATAAATCTGTTCATAAATAAAGAAATGATTGTTTCAATCGGATGTTAAGCAATGAATTAATGCTGGTCACTTCCTCAACACGTTGGCCACTAATACCGTTCAATACCTAGAAGTATTCATAAAGTATATGGCCTGATGTGCTACAGAAAGTCATCCATGGCACAAGATCTAAGGAAGTGCTTTATCTGTGAAGTCCATTAAAGATAATGCATAGTAATAAATTCCAGCAATTCAGATAGATAAGCCATGTTATGTTCACATGGATATATTGCATGTCATGGACTTTTCCTAGTAGCGCTTTTCTCTTAATAAACAGTGCCACTTCTATCCTGAGGCTGGTACTGCAGGTCACTAACCATGCACAATTGTCTTAGGACACAGTGACACACTGAGTTTTATACCTCACCCCCCATGTGTTTTAGACACGTCCTAACAGTTTGTATGATATGTGGGCTTGTTGAAAAGAATCGTGGTTCAATATGCTAAACTGTGAGCCAGACATTGCACCACAATTTTGGAGATTGCAGATGCAATTGCCAGAGTAAAAACTGCAGGGTATATGTCCAATAACCATAAATACCGTATTTTCCGGACTATAAGGCGCACATAAAAACCTACGATTTCCTCAGAAATCGTAAGTGCGCCTTATAGTCCGGTGCGCCTTATATATGGATGGAAGCGGCGGCAAAGTCTGCGTGCCGCTTCCATACATACATAAAAGGCACCGTAAGGGTGCATTCACACTACGGAACGCCAGCGTGTATCTTAGCCGTACACGCCGGCGTTACAGCAGGGCTGCCGGACACTTCCCATTCATTTCTATGGGAGCCGGCATGCGAGCGCTCCCCATAGAAATGAATGGAAAAAAGCAGTCCATTCATTTCTATGGGGAGCGCTCGCATGCCGGCTCCCATAGAAATGAATGGGAAGTGTCCGGCAGCCCTGCTGTAACGCCGGCGTGTACAGCTGTGATACACGCTGGCGTTTCGTAGTGTGAATGCACCCTTAAAAGTTATATTAAACTACCCCCCCCCCCCCCCCCCCCCCGTTTTAAAATAAAACCCTGAAACAGAATGTGAAACTTACCGACCGGTGCAGGGTGGGCGGGCATTCAGGCCTCCTCTTCCTCCGATGTCCTGACCAATTCCTCCGGCGCTCGAGAACTGATAATGGCCTGGGCGCATGCGCAATATCATAATGCTTCTACTACGGCTACTGCGCATGCGCCCAGGCCATTATCAGTTCACGAGTGCCGGAGGAGGAGGACGGAACATCGGAGGAAGAGGAGGCCTGAATGCCCGCCCACCCTGCACCGTTCGGTAAGTTTCACATTCTGTTTCAGGGTTTTATTTTAAAACGGGGGGGGGGGTGTAGTTTAATATAACTTTTACGGTTGGGCTCGATCAGCATGATTTTGCTGATAGAGCCCCTTTAACTCCTCTCCTGCCGAGCGCTTCCAATAGAAGCGGCTGGCACGCGGGGGGTTAAGCGGCCGCTGGCAAAGTCTGCGTGCCGCCGCTTTCAATAACATATAAGGCGCACCGGACTGCGCCTTATAGTCCGGTGCGCCTTATATATGAACCGAGACAGACTATAAGGTGCTCATGGGCAATGCGCCTTATAGTCCAGTGCGCCTTATAGTCCGTAAAATACGGTAGTCTTACTCCTCATTTACTTACTCCTGAGTCACCAGATGAAATGACAGGTACGCCTTACAGTTATCAGCACCAGATGAAAAAAGGGTGGGGGGGGAATTGGAGTTCTTCATTTAAACTTACCTCAGACTTCTCCAATTTGTTCTGGGCTTCCACTTGGGCAACAACTTCATTCATATTTGTCTCCAGAACCATCCCACCCATCACCATTTCATGTAATATGTAATGTACCTGTGAGCAGAGAGGAAAATCAATGACACAATGTAAAAAGTACATCATCATTTTTGTTCAAAGTTTTCTTTCAAAGCGGTTTCCAAATGAACAAAAAAAAAAAATTAAAAATTCTATATAGTCTACACAATGCAGCAAATGGCAAAGTGGATTTTTTTTAGGGGAAAAAATCTTATTTTCTACATTTGGAACCAAAATATAACACTTACAACCATGAAAACAACCGCACAAAAGAGTTCTGTTCAATGTTTGAACAACAGTGGTTGTGGAAAAAAACAAGCAGGTTACTGTGGTCATAAGACTTTCCTACAAGGGAGAAGTAGAGCAATATTTCAGACGTTAGAGACCAATGGTTAGAATGTATATTACATATTTATTTTGCCAGCAAACAAAACTTAAGGGTTTTGTTAAAAACATAAGCTTGTCCAAAGATCCCTGTTAAACAGCTGCACTGTGACAAACCTTCCTTCTGCTGTGGCCATTGGAGTACAAAATGTAGTATTACACACAATAACAGCTTCTTAGTAGATCTTCACTGTATATCTTTATATATAAAGATATATAAAAGGGGTTCTCCGGGGGGGGGGGGGGGGAATCTATGCAAGGGATGAAGCCGGAAGCAGAAGGTCATGTACAATGTATAGTGGTGAGGCTGCTGCTTTTCACTTGAATGGAAGCAGAGCTACAGTACTGCCGCTATACAATGGATGGAGCCCTTCTGTCTGGAACAGCTGATCAGTGCAGCGTCTGAGTCTCAATCTCCCACCAATCTCATAGGGATGCCCCACCCAGAGGTTAGGTCAATAGTATTCAAACTGGCCCCCAGCCTGGAAAGCCCCTGCACATATAGCCATAGTTGGAGGACCTCTTCCAGGCATGTGCACATTGCTGTTGTAGAAGCGATACTCAAATTATACAAAAAAAAAAAAAAAACTTTTCATAAATGAAACGTGCATGAAAATATATGGAAGTTTGTAATATATCTTATTAGGCTGCACTTATCAGACTGCTTGCTTACATAGAGTTGGTCTCTATATTCTCTTATTTATTTATTGCTGCATTCTGTGCAGTGAAAGACTCAAGTCTAAAAACCTAGCAGCACACAGTGTATCAGCTGCAGATAAGCTCGGTTCACATCTGTGGCAGAGTCTCTGTAGAAGATTCAGAAGAAAATCAGCAGAGTAATTTTCTCTCTGCCAGTTTCAGCATAACAATGGTAGAAACATGACTGACCCCATTCCTGACAGTCTAAGCTGGGCTTTGAGGAACACCCTCGCTGACAGTACAGGGCTATGGACAAGTACTGCCAGGGAAGGTGTTCCTCACAGTCCAGTTAGACTGTCAGGAACACCCTTCTGACAGTGGGCAGAGATGGGTGCTGTATAACACCCTGACAGTGCATTGAATTCAGCATTGTCAGCTTTCTAGCGGTATATAAAACCACAAGTGCCCGAGGACATGAAAGGTTCTGTTTAAGCAGAACTTTTTCTTCTCTGCTGATTTCGGGTGGAAATCTGGTGGACCCCATTACAGTCTATGGAGTCTGCAGGTAACCACTTTTTAAGCAGAAAGAGATTTCTTTTTTTTTTTTTTTTGGGTTCCCCAAGTGGACCCAAAAAACGGAAATCCAAACGCTAGTGTGAACCTAGCTTCAGACTATGGCACACAAGACTTTTTCTTCCAATGGAAAACGACATATATTATGGAAGAAACCTTCTTTTTTTTTCTAACAATACAATGATAAAGGATACATACAGACGGCGGTCCATCAGCAGTCAACTTTCAGGTCTTTGTTTTGATCTTATGATGGATCAGAACAATGGCAATGTAAGCATAGCCTAAGTGAGCTATTAGCTATACCTAGAATTATGGAGGCTCTAAAGTAAAAGCTTTCATAATTATGTTGCTTTGACAGCAGGAACAAAGCTAAAGTTAGAAAGATAGAGACATCATTGGCCATTACACTAGAAGTGATCCTTGAACCTTTTTTGTCTAATCTTTGCTCATAAAACCTATATAAACAAACAGTGATAAATGCAGCAAAGGGTATCTATATTATTCAAGGTTAATTGAATTCATGTACACCAAGAGATCTCTTCCCACTGTCCCTTACTGCTCAGCCATGACGCTGAGCTATGAGGAACCAGTACTTGTCTATAGACAAGTACAGTCAGGAGGGGCGGCTTTCCTCATAGCGTAGCGTCATGGCTGGGCAGGAAGGAACGCCCCCTCTGACAGTACAGGACTATGGATGAGTACTGTCACAGGGGTGTTCCTCTTAGCCCAGCTAGACTGTCAGGAACACCCTTCTGACAGTGGGGAGATACTGTTGCCATTATAACGGCACCGATATCTCCAGCCCTGGGACACAACAGGAAAGCCAACAGTGCACTGAAGAGGTCCTCTTTAGGTACATAAAACTATGGAATTATTATTTTCTCAATGATTCATAACCAGCATGTATTTTTTGACCAAATTACTGGAAATTAATCTGTAGGCCTGGTTTATGGTATATCCCTCGCAGTATATGAGCACATCTTTTAATCATCAGCCACACCAAGTGCAATGACACCCGCAACAATCTGAGCAATGTGCTACCGTAGAACATTTTCTGCAGCAGGTGGGGCAATGGAACAAAGCAAAGTTGGAGCTATATAATATTGCTTGCTTTCTTAGGCTTAGAGAGTCATGCTTAGAAAGCAAAGCAATGTTACATAGAGTCTAAACTAATCACAGTATTTACAAATGCAAAGACCATTTTTCTTGTTCAATGTTTAATTATAAACTACAGTATTATACAAGCAGTATGCTCTAATACTATAATACACTAAAGTTATGGTCAAATAACAGTAATCTCAGGCTGACAGGTGCAGAAAATATCTAGTCCCATAGAAGCATGTAAAAGCACCTGCCAAAGCCTAATAGAGGAAATGGTGCACAGGGAGCATGAAGTGTATAAGCTCTGTAAAATCTGTGCCAGGGAAAGTACACCGCTTTCCTTCCAATTCTTTTGTAATGAGAGCAGGTCAAAACATTTGACAGCCTTAAAATATCTCCAGTACCTATGGCATGTTGCATTTAAAGGGTACCTGAGTTTTCAAGAAAAGTTTAAATATGCCCTATCAGTTTTTCTGCTGCTAATAATCACATTATGGCTACAGGACATTTTGCATTGGTCTCAGAGTCTGTGGGCATGTACAATAAGAAGACGTTTGTTCTATCTATTACTGATCCTGTTCTGCCATACTGTCAGGAGTAACTGTACAATGGTAAACACATTGCAGAGACAAACCCAAGTGACCATAATATAGGAAATCCAGGAATACTGGTCCACAAATACATGGCAATTACACGTAGGCCCGTAGAACATAAAACATAAGAAAACCAAACAATTGACAATTTCAAGCAGTTTAGGGGTATAAAGCTACTGATAGGTTCCCTTTCACACACAGACTTCACCATAGATATTCTCTCTTACAACACAAAGGACAGCTTCTACAAATAAGACAGGCAAGATGCAGGTAATAAAAGAAAGAGGGTAGACAGATGGGAAGCAGGTACAATAAGGAGGTGGGCAGATGGCAATGCAAAAGGAAGTGGGCACAGAAGGAGACACACAGCAGAGGAAGACAACAGAGAAGGTTAGTATGGATGTACAAATAGAATGCATGGCGTTATATAGGATGCATGACATTTTTTTCTAACATCATGCATCCTATTTGTAGAGTGTAAATACTATGAGGCTGATATATCACAGGTTGTCCACAAAAAAAAAAAAAAAAAAAAAAACTGGTGTACAAGCCATTGTTCACTAGTGCTTTTTTTTTTTTGCACTAGTGAAATTTTTTGTGAAAAAAAATATAGTGTGTCTTCTTGAGTTTTGCACACACAGTTTAGTTCACACTTGCACCCCTGTCCACCCTCTCAGTTTCCTTCCTAATCCCCGGAAATACAACTCTTAACAAACGCATAGGATCTGCTGTTGCTGGGGGGTTGTAGTTTTCATTAGGGAAGTTGAAAGATTTGAGGGTAAAATTCAGTGTGTGTGTGTGTGTGTGTGTGTGTGTGTGTGTGTGTGTGTGTGTGTGTGTGTGTGTGTGTGTGTGTGTGTGTGTCCCGTCACCAGGATCCAGTCACCGCGCACAGTATCATTACATTCTGATGCTCGCAGGAACAAGCTGCAATTGTACTGGTTCACCGCCCGTCACCAGGATCAAGGGGGAAGTGTGTGTGTGTGTGTGGGGGGGGGGGGGGGTGCAGGAAGGTAGAGAGGCTCTGCAACTGTTACGCTATGCTGGTATAAAAATGGCGGCCGCCAGCATAGCACAGTAGTTAAGATGGCGGCTGCCATCTTTATTGTTATAATTGTTATAATATTGCCT
Organism: Leptodactylus fuscus; assembly: GCF_031893055.1. Taxonomy (NCBI): domain Eukaryota; kingdom Metazoa; phylum Chordata; class Amphibia; order Anura; family Leptodactylidae; genus Leptodactylus; species Leptodactylus fuscus. Next base: position 65,893,224 of record NC_134269.1, read on the forward strand.
GAGGCCCAAGTGCTGGACTGGATTTGGCATGCGGGCCTAGACACCTGTGGTCTATGGGGTCCACGGGTTTCTGCTGGTAACTTTTAAGCAGATAGGGTTTCCATTTTTCTGGTCCCCATTCGGAACGCTAGTGTGAACTTAGCATAAGCCATGCTGGCTACAATATAGTCAATTGCATACTTAAAAGTGTAAAAGTAATCAATCCAAGAAATATCATTTCTAAACATATTAACTATATTAAGGCAATAATTCAGGTTGTTAGAATTCATAAAGCTATATTGGAAGGGTGCGTGAAAATACTATATTATGCAATTTTATTTTATTTTATTTTAGGAATAATGAGAAAACAAACAAATGTCAGCATTTTTATTTTATCTGAGAAGATAAGAGGATTACACAGAACCATAAACAGTATTGCAACCAACAGTAAAACGCCAGTCTCCTAGCTATTTCGCTTTTAATAATTGCAGAATATAGCATCTAATTTCTTTTAGATTGCTTTATTGCCAGGCTATGAAGATGTCACAGAGGTCTGAAGGGACAGATCAAGGAGAAACCTTGTGCTGTCCCTATGACAACCCAATATTTATGAATTGAACAGCAAGGCCAAAAAAAAAAAAAAAAAAAAAAGGAAACCACCATATCAAGGTGGACTAAGGCCTGGGTCTCATCTGCGTTCGGTATTCCGCTTGGGGGAATACCGAGCGCATTGGTGAGCAATGAAACCACATGGACCCCATAGACTATAATGGGGTCCATGTGTTTTCCGCACGCTGTAAATGAATAATAAAAGTAAAAGGAAAATAAATACCCACAGAATTTGTATCACAACATGCATAACTAAATAAAATTAGTACTTTATTTATTCTACATGATGATAAATGACAAACATTAAAATTCTGATGCCAAAATTGATGTTTTCTGATTATTTTACCTCTCAAAAAACAAAAAGTAATAAAAACTGATGAAAAGTGTTATGTACCGACAAAATACAAGGTCTCAAAGCTACACATCATTTCAGGATCCATGGGAGCCCTACACACGCTGTTTGAAATGGCAATGATGCTACCTTAGCGCCACTTCCATTTCACAGACCATGTGACATCATGTTTATTGGTCACATGGCCTGATCACAGCTCAGTACCATTCAAGTAAAGGGGCTGAGCTGCGATACTTAACTATACAAACATATGACATATTAGCAAGTACTGAAGAGGCTGCACAGCACGCACCCACGCAGGGGCCCGGGTGTCAAACCTCTGTCAGTCTTTAAATATTTAATGACCCATCTATAGGAAAGGTCATCAATTACACTGGAAAAGCCCTTTAATGAATAATACACATTTTTTTATGTACAAATATCCTGTTGGGATTCTAAAAATGGAAAAATAGTTGTTTCAAAAGTTCCTTCATAACTCACCTTATCCACATTAAAGATCAGGTCAAGCTCACATACATTTTCAAAGCATTTATCCAAAGTTTCCACAAAAACCTGCAAGTACAGAAGAAATGTAAATGAATGGCGAGGTATCAAAATGTTTATTAAGACAATTTGTATGTGCCATAATTTTTGGACTATAAGGGGGATTTCATACGGAGTAATGTGCCGCGTGATGTGGCACGTATACGGCATGTGAAACTTTGCGGGCCGTACACGCTCCCATTGATTTCAATGGGAGTTAGTCTCGTATATGCCACGTTATTTTGCGGCCTTGATTTTGCGGCCCCTATTTTTACCACAAAAAACTGGGAGAACTTATGGACTCGAGTATAAGCCGGGGGGGGGGGGGGGGGGGGGGAGGGGAATGCAGCAGCTACTGGAAAACGTCAAGAATTAAAACGGTCGGAGTTTTTGGGTGCAGTAGATGCTGGGTGCTGGGAAAGGAGAGTGGGTGTTTTGGTTGTCTGTCTGCCCCTTCCCCGAGCTTGAGGACTGGGATTTTTTTCCCCCCACTTGGAATTCAGCCTGACTGAATATAGGGTATCTGCGGTGCTCCTATTAACCCCTTTCCGACAGAACAGGAGCACTGCAGATACCCTATATTCAGTAGACCGGGCAGAGACACAGGGATACCTAATGTGTATGTGTTAGACAGTCATTTTCTACTTTTCTATATATTCTAGGGAAAGGAGGGATTTACAACTTTTATTTATTTACTATATATTTTTTTAAAGCTTTTTTTTTTTCTTCACTATTTTATGGGAGATTCTAAACATTACTATTGCAGCTGGTCATAGACTCCCCCCCCCCCCCCCCAGAAGAAAAAAAACAACTTTTTTTTTTTTTTTTTGCTTGACTAGTATAAGCCAAGGGGGCTTTTTCAGCACAAAAACTGTGCTGAAAAACTTGCCTTATACTAGAGTATATACGTTATATCACTTTTTATTCAAATCAGAAGCAAAACAGTGAAAAAAATGGCACTTATGATTATGTGTTTTTTCCTGCTACGATCTTCACCGTACAGGAAAAATATTTTTATTTTAAATATATACTTTACAACCCAGACAACGCCTTTAAAACAGTGAAAATGTATTTAACAAATCAAAACAGTTATATTCTTTATGGCACTACTTAAATCATATCTAAATAAAAAGTATATAAAAAGGAGTATTCTGACGAAAGTAAACAATAGCATAGCCAAAAACAGATTTCAATCCCGTGATAAATGTCACCCAGGCCTATCCCACAGGATATATGTAATAAGGAAAAAAAAAAAAAAACACCACACACACAGTGTTATTGGAATCAAATGAAACTTATGAATGTAATGATGATTTACCGTATGTACAACTGAAATGAGGCTCTAGTGCCCTGTTGGATCTCCTGTACCTTGGATACAAGATACTGTTGGGTATGGAGGTATACAGATTCTATATGATATCCTGTGGCACAGTGGACGACAGATGTTACAGCTGGGCCTTTAGATCTTGTACAATCTCAATTTATCACAGTTAGCGTCCCAGAATGCCCAATTGGCGATAGATCGGGGAACCAGGCAGGCCAAGGAAGTGTTGCAATGTGGTAGAGCCATTTGTGGGAAATCCTTGTTGTTTATGGGCGTGCATTATTCTGCTGAAAAATGCCAGTTGGAAGTTTTGACATGAGAGACAACACGTCACTGCGTTGCTAGTGTCCCTCGTATCACTACTAGGGGTGACCGGCTGTAGTATGGGATGACTCCTCAGCTCATCACATCAGTAGTTTGGGCAATGTCTTGCTCCAGAGCAAAAGCAGGATTGATGCCTCTGATCCTGGATTTGTCACAAATGATAACCAGCAGAATTGTAGATGCAGCTATGAAGGTTAATAGGGGATCAATAACAGCTCTAACACAGGATCAGTGCAAAAGTTATGGTATATTATATTGTTTATTTTATTGAAATTGGAAACTTTAAAGTAGTTTTCAAATATGAACATTACTCTTTTTCCCTTGAATTCTAAGGGTTGAGATTCGCTATAGGAAATTGTAAAAGTGCTGATGTTGTAAAACATCCTATGGTTTGGTTTACATATAGTGTGTGGCAATCGTTGGCATCTAGAATCCAAAGCGTGGGCCTAAACGTCACTCCCTCACTTAGCGGGCTACTTGAGAAACTAAGATAACATAAGGATATTTATTCACTTTCCTCAACCATCCCCTTTGTTCTCATTACACTATCAGCCAGCATTGTGAAACTTACGATACCGTACAAGTTATGAAACCATACCGCAGCTGTCAAAATACCTAAAGTCTCATATAGACTTTATCAATACCTTGGGAAAATGATTATCTCCTTGGAGATATGTATTAACTCATGATTATCTACTAGCAGTTAACAGAATTATCTTCTCAGATACAAGCACTGGTCATGAGGTCATATGACTTTCCATATCATCCATGATTATTACTTTGATACCGGTCATAGTATCATGTGTCACTGGGATACTAATACAAACACTTCTAGCTCTTGAGAAGAGAAATGAGAGTTTGCTTATGAAACAATACAATAAAAAGTTATTCATTCACAGCTAAATAATCCACCTCCATCTAGCCAAAGCATACATATAAAAGCTATTTGGTCTCTTGAGACTCCACTTCATAAGTATGAGGTTACCATGTACCCACTTCAAATGGGGTTTTGTTGTCACAAAATATAAAGTGTTATTTTTTTCAATGTACTGATCCTTGTGGGTAAATCCATTCCTGCACTATCAAGTATCAGACTTGTATGGCAGGACAACAATACTTGGCAGGATTTAAGAACTGCCAAGCAAAACCTGGAATTTCATGGTTAGCAAGAGTTTACTTAGCATGGTAGGGGCCATATTAATGGCAGGCGGGAGGTAAAAATAAATTTTAAAAAATGAAGAGGCTATTCTACAGTCTACAAATATGCCTATTGTTATTCAGCTTTGGAGCCCCGCTGCTGGTATGTAAATCACTGTTTTAATCATGTGCAAATGAAGGGGACTGCTTTGTTAAAGAATCTAGAGACTTATGTAGGTGTTCATCTCACACCCGATCCGATCCTGCACAACTTCCCACCCGTTTTGGCGTCAATCTATGCCGATAACACTAGAAGGACAGCTGGGACATTTACTTGGTTTGGGAGGTGAATAATCTTTAAAATGAATATCCTGCCACCACGTCTTCACCTTCTGCAGACTTTGCCCATTCATGTCTCTTCCTCCTTTTCTCAGACCCTTTCCTCCATCCAATTGACGTTTATCTGGATGGGCAAACCGGCTAGAGTTAATACGTCACTCCTTTTTCGTCTTAAGAATTGCTTATCGATTCCTGAAATGAAGTTGTATTACCTCGCTGTTCCTCTGGCCCTGATAGTCAACTGTGTAGACATAGTTCTATTAAACCCTGGATCTACATCAAGCAAGCATTTGAGACTGTTCCATTGCAGACAACCCCATGGCTTGAGCCCTCTCTATTGCCAGCCCTCCATTCCCACCCCACCATCAGCCCTATGCTCAGAATCTGCTCCAGATGCCCTATCCACTGCTACTTCCTTCCTCAAGATTGTTGGTTTCACCCCCATCTTGGGGAATCCCAGGTTTCCTCCAGGAATCTTTGACAGAGCATTCTGCAACTGGCATCGCTATGGGATCTACCGTGTATGCCACCACCAAAGTGACAGCAGTTGGTGGATGGCGCCGGCTACCCCATCCTTGACTGCCCCACCTCCCTCAACACCTAGTGCGACATGCAGCTTTGTCATTTTATGAACTCACTTCTGGCCCCGACAGAACTTAGGTCTGTACACAAGTTTTTGGAACGCTTCTGTGTAGGTGACAGTCTACTGCGCCATTCTCTTTCAGTAACATACAAGTTTCTGATTGACCCTCCTAACAGGTTTGTCGACCCTCCCCCTTATGTTGAATTGGGAAGTGGGTTTGTACCTCTCTCCCAGGAAAATTAGAACATATTTTACGTCTCATACACAAGGCTTCTATCAGCTCCAGCTACCAGGAGGCCAGTTTTAAGATCTCGTCCCGATGGTATAGGGTCCCCACAAAATTGCGTATGCTCTTCCTGCAGGCATCCCCGACCATCTCCCTCTGGATTCTGAAAATCAATGAGATTATGCACATGGAAAACCTCATTTCCATCCTGCATGACACAGCTTGAGCCTGTAACAAAATTTGGCTTTACTGGTTGGAATTCCAATGTTCTGGAGAGTAACAGGCGCTTCTGGGCTCTGGGCCTGAACACTGGGATCTGAGCTTTGAGCATGATCTCCCACCATTAGCCTTTCTCTTATCACTGTATCTGACCTTAGTGACTTACAGATCCTTCTACTGTGGACCTGACCAGTTTTGTCCTCCGGGCCCACACATGGTATGTTACCCTGTCCACTCACCCCATTATCCTCCCTGCCAGCTTGCTCTCCCTTTTTTTTCCCCACTATCTCTCTCTCCACTCTCTTTATCTTTTGCTTGTGAACATTTTTGTTGCCTTGCTGACTGTAGCCATCTTGGGGTCCCCTTTGGTGGGTCCAGTCCGCACTGTTTGCATTCATGGTCTGTTTTGGTTGATGTTGTTTAGACAAAATTCATCATATCCCCTCATTTGCATACACCAAATTCCAATTTACATAAAAATAAGGTTCCAAAATTGAAAAACCACAGTATAGCTGTAACCGGTAACAGCTTTAGAATTACTACTACAAGGTACGGTGATCAGGATTGTAACCAATCTACTGCAGGTAGACTTCATCTACAGTGTTAATCTCATCTCAGTGTTTCATGGTCTCTGTCTACTCGGGCTGGACAGGAGGTCCAGAGACAGATCAACATGACTGAGCCATGTGGTTTACAAAACTCCCATAGCAGTGAATAATAACCGTTTTCGTTACTCCTAACCTGGTGATTGGGAGAAGGTGTTGTATTTTTTGGAGATGGGAATGCCCCTTTAACTACTCAGTGTTGCCTCGCCACTTAGTCTCCTATCCCCACTACCCACAGCTTCCTAACTTGCTTACACACCCATGCCCATAAAAGTCTAAGGACTTGGGAGGAGAAGGATGCAGCTGCAGAAAGACACAATTGGTGATTTGATTCCGTTTCATCCCAGGGCTTGACTCACAGCCACATTTCTCAGTACTGCTGTGTAATGTCCCTAATGCTGCTACTGCTGATTCTGAGGGTTGCTACAAAGATATGCTTACAGAAGTGTATAACTAGTGTGGAAGAGGAGAAAGTTTAGCCAACCGGCTCAGACGCAACAGTTTGTTTTTTCATTCCTAGTATCGGCACCTACACACGATGTTGTCGCTTCCAAGGATATTAATGAGAAAAACTTTATTAGCTTTGGCCCAGGGTGCAGCTGACAATGACAAAAGATGCAGCATCAACTTGAAGCCTCTCTGCATCTTGCTATGCTCCGTAGTTCTACAATATTGTGTAGCACTTAATGGGTGCAAAACAAAACTGAGAAGGTATGGGATAATGCTAATCAATAGCATTTCCCTTTATGGCAGACACCACAAGACAGACATGATACTCACACATACAGTATATTGTACGCAGCCCTTGGCAAAATTGATGCGGGGTGGTCTGCTGACATTTACCTACCGTGTAATGCTGAAAGACATGAGGTTATTGTCAGCAGACCCATGGAAATAATTTCTTATCTATGTTGACCAGCAGACTGTTCTGTGCAGAAAATATAGAACAGGCAGTTTAGATTGTAAACCAGTGAAACCAATCCTTCCCCGAGATACGTGGCACAGGATATGTCTGGCAGCTACTTACATGTTTCCACCTCATAAATCACACGCCAGTACGACAGACCCCATTGCGTAATGTGAAGTTAAAGTTATCTGTTCTAGGATACACAAAATAAAGCTTTTTCAAGAAAAAGAGGTGTCTCTATGTAGATTACAATATATAGTATAGGCTACTCATAGAAGTGAGATCTATAAAGTCAGACAAAAACCACATGCACATGAGCAATTTTACATGATTTAAAGAGGCCCTGTCACTACTAACATCTGATTTACATTGCTCATAAACAATTCTGAAGTATCTTTTCTTTTATAACTCCGTGTTGTGTTAGGGCTAGTTCACACGTGAACTGCCCGCGCGGGTTTTGACACCGAGAGACGCGGCGACCCACGTCTCTCTGGTCAAAACCTGCCTGCCGCGACCATCGCGGTTGAGGCTTTCCCCTCCGCTGACGGCTCAAATGAATGAGCCGACATAGGAGGGTGCTGCTGGGGGCGGAAGCCACGCGGCTCAACCGGTGCGGCTTCCGCCTGAAGATAGGGCAGGTCGTTTCTTTTCTCCGCTAGCAGCAGCCCGCCGCTAGCGGAAAAAAGAAGCCTGGCGGTCTGCATAGACCACCATTGTAAGGGGAGGTTTTTGACGCGAAATCCACTGTCAAAAACCTCCCCTGGGCTCACGTGTGAACGAGCCCTTATTCTTCTGTTGTTCCTACTAGAAATGTATGACTAAACTGACAACTGGGTGTTATTATTCCCCTCTCTAAAGAGGTGTGTCCTTGTCAAAGGGTCGGATACAAGCAGGACTGTAAGGACAATGTTGGAGTATAGGGATGCAATCCCCATCTGGTGACGCCCAGTTGTCAAAAGGTGACAATTGCTCTGTGAGCAAGGAGAACAAAGTTTTATTAATTTCTGCCAAAAATTATACAAAAAAAGTACCTCGCACGTGCAAATCTCTCCCTCCATATGCTGCCTATAAGATAACTAGCAGAAGAGTAGCAAATTACAGTATATAAACTATAACTAGATAAAAAACAAAGAAAAAAAAACTAGGTTTATTTGGGGAGCTAAAGACAGCCCCTGGACTGTAATGGAAGCCTACAGGCCATCTATGGAGAACAACAGAAACAAAGGCTGCTGTGAGCTCTAGTAAGAAGTTCAGCAACTTCTCAGGTTGAAGTCTGTGCCCTGAGACACCATGAGTTTTCTATAACTGGAGCAATGCTCGGATGAAACATTTGCTACCACAATAAATTGTCAGCAGGATATTTTTATTGTTTTATGGCAAAGGCAATAAGCATCCCTACTGCAGTAAACTTACAATCTAAAGAGTAAAAGGGATCTGTGAACTGGTCCTAATCATCAAAGCTCGGAGTAGGGGGCAAAGTGCCAAACTACGAAGATTATAAAGATGTGCAACCTTAAAGGGATTTTCTGGGCTTAAATGTGATATATTGATGTCTTAGCCTAAGTCTGATACATGAATGAGACTAGAGAAGGAAGCCAACAACTCTGTCATCTGTGGTGGTCAGAGCAGGTTACTGCAAAGCAGTGTACATTCACTTGAATGGGAGCTAAGCTGCAGCCAATACACATAGAACAGTGCGGTCTAACTCCGACTCCCCCAGGGGGAGTGTCCATTGCTCTAATCCTCAGACAGATCGGAACAATGGAAATTCAAACCAGAATGTAATACAAACTATAGGCTCATAGAGGAATTGTACCCAAGTACAAGATGCTAAATGCCACGCATCAGGCAATTGACGCTGTAGCCCTGATTAACTTGCTGTTTGGATTAAAAAAATAACACACAAAAAAAACCAAAGCACAACCACCTGTTCAGGCAATATGGCCCCTGGAAGATTGTAAGAAACTGATTCACCAAGTGGCGGGGAAGGGGGGGGGGCCTTTTTAGATTTTCAGAGAACTACAAAAGGTTACCGCCCACATGGTGAATTACAGATAGTTTACATATAAGCGGATTGACGGATTTATAAAAATATACAAATTGTTCAGGAGCCCAGCAGAAACAAAGCATTTGGCATTTATTTCTACCTGGTGACAGGTACTACTAAGCCGGCCATACACCAGCTATTAATCTATAGATCGTTGGAAGATTCAGCTGGCCGGATTTATTGGACTATAAAATACTTGATATCTCAGAGTCCTAAGGCAGGTTAGGCCATCAGTGCCAGAGCACCTGACTGCTTTCTCAGTGATCAGGAGCAGCGCTGATACAACCCTCACCCTCCCTGCACCACAGCAGATCAGTACAAGGCAGGAAAGAAGAAGCTGAATGCGATTAATGCAATGTGTTCATCATCCAGTCATGGAGCCCCCTCCATAGCACGTACCTCAGGAGAGAGAGCACTGAATGAGGCTGTAAGCACCTTACATGACATCAAGCATGTCACCAGTCCTATGCTCGTGTGGGAACATATTGTATGTACTATTTTATGCAGGGAAACAAATTTATAGTTGAAGGTAGCGGGTCAGAAAAATGACACCACTAACAATGGCTGGAGTTGTGGCTCAGTTGTCGTTTTCTTGCCTTCCATGTACAAAACTGTGGGTTCAAGACCCCAGGTAAACCGCATGGGAAATTAAGTACAATTAAAATGTAAACACAAGGGGATCAAATCAGGTTGTTTTTTCTTATGTTTAGTAATTACGAGCATACATATATAGAGTGCTGGACTCCTGGTATATCTCCCCCAGGTTTATAACTTATATGTGGCCCAGGGCAGGTCTGGAATACATCTCACCCCAGCTGTGGGTCATAAGCTCTAAATTACCCATAAAAGACTGCAGAGCCTGCACTTGAGGGCAGATCCTGGGAGTGAGAGGAGATGCCTGGGTCTGTCCTGGAGAGCTGAGTTTGGGGAGACCAAACTGGGACTTGTGTTTTGTTTGATTGTGTGGCTGAAAGTAAGCCACAAGTGTGGTTAGCCGGATTCTGTATCAGTTAGAGCTTGGAAGAGCAGGAGTTTTGTTTTGCCTTTTGCCTGACATTAACACCTTCCCGCCGATGGCATTTTTTGATTTTCGTTTTTGACTCCCCTCCTTCTAAACCCCATAACTTTTTTATTTCTCCACTCCCAGAGCTGTATGAGGTCTTAATTTTTGCGGGACAAATTTTTCTTCATGATGCCACCATTAATTATTCTATATAATGTACTGGGAAGCAGGAAAAAAATTCAGAATGGGGTGGATTTGAAGAAAAAATGCATTTCTGCGACTTTCTTACGGGCTTTGGTTTTACGGCGTTCACTGTGCAGCCAAAATGACATGTCCCCTATATTCTGTGTTTCGGTACGGTTCCAGGGATAGCAAATTTATATGGTTTTATTTACATTTTGACCCCTAAAAAAAAAAATTCCAAAACTGTGTTAAAAAATTTTTTTCTAAAAGTCGCCATATTCCGACGGCCGTAACTTTTTTTTTATACGTAAGTGTACGGGGATGCATAGGGCGGCTATTTTTTGCGGGGCCGGGTGTACTTTTTAGTTCTACCATTTTCGGGAAATGTTATTGCTTTGATCACTTTTTATTCAAATTTTTATCAGAATCAAAACAGTGAAAAATCGGCGGTTTGGCACTTTCGACTATTTTTTCCGCTACGGCGTTTACCGACCAGGAAAAATATTTTTATAGATTTGTAGAGCGGGTGATTTCGGACGCGGGGATAGCTAACATGTATATGTTTCACAGTTTTTAACTACTTTTATATGTGTTCTAGGGAAAGGGGGGTGATTTGAACTTTTAATACTTTTTATATTTTTTTTTTATTTTTATTTTTTGCATTTATTAGACCCCCTAGGGGTGTTGAACCCCAGAGGGGTCTGATCACTAATGCAATGCATTACAATGCTAATGCATTGAAAAAAAATCACCCTCTCTTTTGCAGGCTGCATAGACCAGCCTGCAAAAGAGAGGATTTGCAGACAAGCCTGGGAGCCTTGTACAAGGCTCCCGGCTGTCATGGCAACGGGACGTCAGCCCTGGAGCATGCTCCAGGAGCCGGCGATCCCGGGCAAAATGGCGGCGCCCATGCGCCGCCGGGAAAATGGCGCCTCCGACCGCGGCGCCGGGAGGGGTTAATGCCTCCGGCGGGGACCGATCGGAGGCATGAGAGCCGGTTGTCTAGTGCTTAAAGGGGCTCTATCACTGGGAAAAGTCATTTTTATCTAATCACATGCTTGCATAGGCTTTAGAAAGGCTATTCCACACTTACCTTTTGTATGTAGATTGCTTCAGTGGTCTCTGAATAAGTCCGTTTTTATTCATATGCTAATGAGCCTCCAGCCAGTACAGGAAGTTCCCAGCAGCCTCCTCTCTCCCATTATCTTCTATGTGTGTGAAGCAAACAGGAAGTGAGTCATCAGCAGCAGCAGGAGCGGTCTCCCATAGAAGACAATAGGAGAGGTGTGCACCATCTATCGTGCACTAGTCTAATTAGCATATGAATATAAACGGACTTATTCAGAAACCAGTGAGGCAATCTACATACAAAAGGTAGGTGTGAAATAGACTTTCTAAGGGCTATGCAAAGGTGTGATTAGTTAAAAATGACTTTTCCTAGTGATAGAGCCCCTTTAAAGCAGTAGACACCCGGCGGCTATGGCGGCCGCCCGGCTCCCGGGCGGTCGCCATAGTTACAGGCCCGACATGCGCCGTACTATTACAGCACATGTCGGGAAGGGGTTAAGGCTGTAATTTTGTTCTTGACTTGAAGGTTTATTTATTTTGCATGTTTTTTGTTTATTTTTTTAAATAAACCTGTTTGCCCCAGATTTTGTGTCCCTTTCTCTGACTGGCTCGGTCTGCCCCTTTGCTGCTATCAAACTACCTTCCCCACAATATCTATCTAGCTTTCTTTCTATATTAAACACACATCTCACAATACAGATTTGTATATGTATGTGTGTACAGGAGATTACTACAACATGATAAACTTTAATAAATAATAAACTTTAAAGGACTGACATTAAAAAAAAAAAAAAATTATGGGTGAAAGGTTATATGGAGTTGGAATACATTTGGCTTTATAAAGGCCATGTTCCTTGAAAAAGCCACTTGCACTTTTGCTGCAAATTAACACTCGCAAATAATCCTGTCATGGGCTCCCCAGGGTGACATCTCTGCTATAGCGGCGGCCCCATCTGATTACTGCCATGCCCCACTCCCTTCTCTATACACTACTTTATGGAGTACAAAATTTTCACTAGTGTTATTTTTTCTTACCATTTTTTTACAGCAGTCAGTAATTTGAAGGAAAAAAAAAAAAGTAATCATGGTCAATTAATTGTGTGCAAACTCAAGTTTGAGTTAAAAGAAGAAAGGGAAAGGGGGTAGAAATAAACAAAGATAGTGTTATCAGACATTACATGCTTATTGTATAAGGGAATGCATAGTTATGTCAACCAAGCTAGTGAATGTCAATAACATAAATACAGAGGTCAATGATATGCAAGTTCATATCAAGTAAAAAAGGTAATAATAGAAGGGCCATAAACTATACAGTCTAAATGGCAATATTCTGAACCCATTCACACATTCAATGCTTAGTCATGCTATATAGATGTGGAAATCTGCCGGGAGCTTCAGCTATATCATGGTGAAGATACCAGAGCCCCAACAAACACCCCTTAAACTTAATGGTCACTAACGTTTTAACAAAAGCAGCCAGTACGGGACAATTTAAGAAATTTTGTATATCTTACATAGAAAAATACTCTGTCTCAATTGAAAATTAGATACAAGGTCTGCAGAGGGGAGAACTGCAAAATTATGCAGAATACAAGTGATATAATGGCCAGAAATAGTGTGATTGTACTACTAGTAAACGCAAAGCGTAAACGTTAGTTTTCTAAAGATTGCAACTTAGCACCCATTTATAATATAAGTGACAGATCTTTAGAGGTCGGACCACTAGTACTGTCACCAATCATGACAATAGGGATCTCATAACCTAAGTGATTTAAGCAGTGGTTTAACATACACACTACTGCTTGGCCATTCAAACTGTATGGGACTGATAGGAATTCTCACAAATCTGGTAGGTTTAAGTATTAACCTGTTGTGTGCTGCTACATTGTTTCTGCTTCTTCTGATATATGAAGAGACTGGAGGTCTGGTACTGAACACTGAACTACAGTTCCCACAACCACCTATGCCTTCTCCCCAGCACCTGTCTAGGACATAAAACTCTTACTGTGCATGTGCCCCCTATATAGGTTTCTTTATTCATACATTCACTGGGCTTAATAACTGGCCGCATCGATCACAGATGTATGACATGATGGGAAACAACCTTAATTACATTTTTTTTAAAGGATGATACTTAAGGATATTAAATAGTAATAAAAAAAATTCCCCAGAAATACACTTCAACTTCTCATATAAACTTTACACCAGGGCTTTGGAGTCTGAGTCTTGGCCAATTTTGGGTGTAATGCATCTAATTCATTAAAAAATACTTCAAGTAATTAAAAATAATGAATACTGTATATACTAGAGAATAAGCCAAGTTTTTCAGCACAGTTTTTGTGCTGAAAAAGTGCTCCTTGGCTTATACTAGAGTCATTACAGTAACCTTCTGCTAGCAGGCCAGGAACGCAGACCCCACCCCCCCACCGCTCCATCACACGCCGGGTGACGTGGCCACGTAAGTTCAGGCCCGCACCGATGCGTGTCGGCTTCCCGCCGTGCTAGCAGAATTACCGTAAGTACTTCTGCAGTTTGAAATGTACAGCATCGCCACGCTCCTGTCAGCCATTATGCAGGTTTGCCAAACTTCGTTATGCAGGTTTCCGTTTCCTGCCTGAGAAACTGGGCAGGAGACGGAAACCGGCAGGCAGTTTTCAAACTCAAAAGTGTCCGCCGTTGAGCATCTTCTACTCTCCGCAGTGAAACCGTTTTTTTTTTTTTTTTTTTAACCAGACACAAAGTCGGACATGCAGGACTTTGTGTCCGGTATAAAAAACAAAAAAAACGGTTTTGCTGCGGAGAGCAGAAGACGCTCACCGGCGGACACTGAATGCCGGTTTCCGTCTTCTGCTGATAGAAAACGGAAACCTGGAGATCGGGTGTTGGTGTGAACCTGCCCTCAAAGTAGAAAATGACTGTGAAACATGTACACAATAGTGTGTCTGAAAGTGCCCGGTCTACTGAATATAGGGTATCTGCAGTGCTCCTATTCCGTCGGGAAGGGGTTAATAGGAGCACTGCAGATACCCTATATTCAGCCAGGCTGAGTTCCAATTGGGGTGAAAAAGCCCCAGTCCTCAAACTCAGGGAAGTGGCAGACCGACAACCAAAACACCCCCTCCCCTTCCCCAGCATCTACTGTACTCAAAAATCCCAGCCATTTTAATTTTTGAAATTTTCCAGTAGCTGCTGCATTTCCCCACCTGGGCTTATACTCGAGTCAATAAGTTTTCCCAGTTTTTTGTGGTAAAATTAGGGGCCTCAGCTTATATTTGGGTCGGCTTATACTCGAGTATATACAGTAGTTTTATTTTGAGACCAGAGTTGAAGTCAGTGACCTTTTTATGACTCTGACCTCAAAATAAATTTAATTATACAATTTTCAATACTGTATAATTTGAAGAATAGTTTGTTACATATTTACTTTCATAGGAAGTCAGTGTTTTTTAAGGAATTAGAGGAGCTTTACTGCTTCTGTCTGACCAAGGCTGTTAGGCATTTATGAAGAAGTTGGTCTGCAGAAAAAGAGAGGAATCGAAGACGGTGGTTTGGCCCACTGACTTCTCTGCCGGCTTTATATTTGTCTTTCCAAATCTATGTGATACTATGCTGCAGGCTCACTAGTAAGGGGGTAGTTCACACGGAGTCAAGGCGTGTGTATTTTGGCAAAATACACCTGTAAAAATGTGTATTTTGATGGGTTGTTTTTTTTTTTTTACACGTGTAAAAAAAAAAAAAAAAAAAAGTAATTGAAGTCAATGGGAGTCTTATTTTTACACATGTATTTTGCCAAAATACACGCGCGTTTACTCCGTGTGAACTGGCCCTCAACACTGTTGCAAAAAGGTTTGAATATGTAAAATAAATATGTAGACTATTAGTATACACATGCCATCTATTGGACAAGACATATATAGCAAAATATCTACCTTAAAGGCGTTTTCCCCATGAACTTTATAACCATATTTAAAAGGGATTGTCCACGCAAAAACCCTTTTAAACTTTTAAATCAGCTGGGGGCAATGAAAAAAATAAAATTTTAATTCTCACCTGTTCCCAATGCACCGCTGTCCGTCTGGTTTTCTTGCTCTGGCGGCTTCTCCTGGGTTTCTTCCGGAATCCCGCTAAAGCGGCTGATTGGCCTCAGTGGTCACCGCAGACCTCAGGGAGAGAACCTGTGATATCACAGGTAGTGTTATCGCATGCCATTCGCTGACTGACCTCAGTCATCCGGTGACCTCTGAGGCCAATCAGCAGAACTTGGGAAGGGACCCTTCAGCATAAGAACCAGGACGAGCTAGGAGGACACTGAAGCATCAGGGACAGGAGAGTATGATTCCACCCCCCCTCTTCAATGTCCCCAGTTGATTTAAAGAGGACCTTTCACCACTTGGGGCACATGTGGTTTCATACCCTGTGAAAAAGCCGACAGTGCGCTGAATTCAGCTTTCCCGTTCTGTGCCCCCGATAAAGAGCTATCGGTGACGGTACTGTAGCTCTTCACTGTGAGAAGGGACACTGTCAGGAACACCCTTCCTCACAGTAGCATCTATAGCGCTGTACTGTGAGAGGGGGCATTCCTTACTGCCCAGCCATGACGCTGAAGAACACCCCCCCAGTCCTTGTCTGTGGATGAGTACTATCAGGAGGGGAGGGAGGCGTTCCTCACCACTGAGAGTCTTATTAACATGATATCCAAATAGTCAGAAAATATTATGTTATTGCCCTTGGACATGACATACATTCAATAATCACCTATAAAGTGCAATGGCTGCACCATGTATACCAGAGAGGGAAGTCTTTTCTGGCACACAGGGGTTAAACTCCAAGTAAAAACAAGCACCCACTACAACCTTCATATGCCCTAAGATGGCACAGAGGGGGAACTCAAGCAAGGGATACCCCACTATCATTCAAACACTCTAATAGGACACAGAGACAGTTATGGTGAGCTTTTTTCTTTTACGTTTCATAATTATATTCTATAAAGATGATTGGATTAAAACTTCATAACTGAACAGCATACAAGAACATTGGTGTATATATACTAATTCTATTAGACCGAGACAGTAGCTTTTTGCCCCATTACCCACCTCTATTTACTTTATGTGTAAAAAAAAAAAAAAAAAAAGTAGGTCGAAATATTACTCAGGTGAAAATTCACTAGGATTACTCCAATTTCTACAGATTTCCAATAAGACTAGTTGATGGACCCTTAACATTAGGTGTTGCCGGTGTTTGCGATTGAACAATTTCCAAAATTCTGCTCCCATCTCTTAATTAGTCACCACTGCATACATTATGATTAAGGAACAGACGGAAACGTTAATAAGAATAGTAGTTGCTTCTATTACATAACACATTGAAATGAAACTTAATACTTTGTCAGAAGGGAGTGGCACCTCGGACGGGTACAGTCAAGGACTGTGGATCAGCTCAATGGCACACACTAATATTTTGCTGTCACCGATGACGATTATAATACAAAAAATAAAAAGTATGGTTAAAGTGGTGTATAAGTGCTCCATGTGAACGGAACGGTGTTGTGAACATAGCAGCAGCCAAACATGTATTGCTTGGACTGTCAAAGATTGCCATCTTGGAGGAAGCAAAGAAGTGAAGTCCCGATCACAAATACCACCTCTCCACTCACATGGCAGTCTTGTAGTCACTCGCTCCTGATCACTGGGAATCCCAGCAGTCAGACACTGTGAATAGGGGATATATGTCTACATTGGAGAAATCCAACAAAGTACAATTTATTTACTACACACAGTTTTAATTTGCAGTTATACAAATAATGGGGGAACTTTATTAAGCTGATCATTATAGTTTTCTTGCACAAAAGTGATTTTTTTTTTTTACGTACTACATAGATATAGTTGCTTATAATAATTTAGCACAACATGAATAACATTTACCTGGATGAGGTCAAGAATTCCTAGTTCACTTTCTGAGGAATCCACACAGAAAACGAAGTAAAGGGTAGCATAATGGCGATAAATCAGCTTATAGTCGGATCCACCAATTAAACTGCAAAATGAATATAAGAAAATAAATGTGAACTAATGAACAACACTCAGAAGTTCTTGACTAAAAGAACTGAAACATCTTCACTTTGTTAGTAAAGTCTGCTTAAAGGGGCTAGGATAGATGGTAGATGTCTGATCTGCTGGGCGCCATGGGTCCCACTGTACTAATAGAGCAGTGGATGAGGTTTGTGCATTGCTGGTCCATTCAATTCTATACGGCTGCTGGAGATAGCCAAGTGCTGATATCTTTGGCAATCCCCTAGACTTGAATGGAGATGCAGAGAGTTTATTCAACCACTGCTGAATTCAAACAGGGGGGACATGGAACCCCAGTTCTAGAGATCAGTGAGGGTCTAGTAGACAAAAAAAGAAAAAAAAAAAAAAAAATACAACACACCTTTAACTCTTACAAGATGAAGGATTCAAATACCCAAATGTCTAGAGCACTTTTTCAAATACCTCAAAGGGCGATTTAAAAAAAAAAAAAAAAAATTTAAATAAATTAATTTTATGCTTTATATTTTGGTTTGGTTTTGGGCAGGTAGCACAGATGTGATTCTTATTAAACATTTTTATTAAGCTTTATTGAACATTTTTTATATTGATATTCTATCCACAGGATAGGTCATCGGTACTGGATTGGTTGAGGTCCAGATGCAGCCTCAGGAAGCCATATACCGAGCACACAACTGAACTGGAAATCGGGGTGTGGCTGCAGGTGCCACCATTCTAGAGGCTGTTTTATTATTTTCATTTATTACTATATTTCAGATTTATTTATTTTTAAACACTTGCTTTTCCCACCTTTAGCAGTGATGTGTATACTGTGAATGCTGGGAGGACGCAGAATAAGTCCTTGCTCGTCTCCCACATCAGATCTCTGGTAGTCGATGACATTATGGAGTCATTAAAGAGGACCTTTCACCATATCCGGGCACAGGCAGTTCTATATACTGCCAGAAAGCTGACAGTGCGCTGAATTCAGCGCACTGTCGGCTTTCCCGATCTGTGCCCGGTGTGAAGAGTTTACGGCCCGGTACCGTAGCGCTTTACAGTCAGAAGGGCGTTTCTGACCATTAGCCAGAGACGTCCTTCTGCCTCGCGGCGCCAATCGCGCTGTACTGTGGAGCGGGGAGGAACGCCCCCCTCCTTCTGCTCACACGGCTTGTCCATAGACGAGCATTATCAGGAGAGGGAGGGGGTGTTCCTCCCCGCTCCACAGATCAGCGCGATAGGCGCCGTGAGGCAGAAGGACGTCTCTGGCTAATGGTCAGAAACGCCCTTCTGACTGTAAAGCGCTACGGTACCGGGACCGATAGCGCTTTACACCGGGCACGGATCGGGAAAGCCGACAGTGCGCTGAATTCAGCGCACTGTCAGCTTTCTGGCAGTATATAACACTGCCTGTGCCCAGATATGGTGAAAGGTCCTCTTTAAGGGTTTTCATGGCAATGGTCCAACTATAGCAAGTAGGTTTCCTGCATTCGAGTCCCACTGCTGAACAAAATACTCACTTTGAATCCAGTTTTCAGTCTGTTTTTATGACATGTAGCACTATGTTACTGGGATGGGAAGGTTAGGATACACAGGTATCAGGTCACAACCATTATGGCCAGGTATGTCCTTTATAGTCGTGATCATTTCGGATTCATGCCACTTCAGGGAATAAGGCTGACACAACTCTTTAACGGCAGAGTGATGTGTAGAGGTTAAGTAAAACCAAAATAGTAGTATCGAAAAATGTGGCCGGTAGGATCTCTATACATATATCGTTCTAATAAAATAAAACCCTAAAGGAAGATCATTTTATTATAAATTTCTACAAGAAGTCCAAGGAGTTTGATGCTCTCTCCTTGAGCCATGTCTTGAATAGCAATACCATTTCATCAACAGAGATATATGCATGATAAAAATCATGTTGAAGCTTTGTAAAAACAGGAAATTCCAAATCTGATATTACATAATATCTTGCTTATCCACTATCACAGTGGTTATAATTACTGAATTATAATAGTTCTTACAACATATTGTAATAGCCTTAGCCTCCATAAGAACCTCTCTGAAGGTGACTTAGTAGAAGAGTGTTGCCTCTCCACATAAGACAATCTACTCGGTTGGTTGTCTAGCTTCAGATAATACTGTTCACAACAAAACCCACTAATGTCTCAATGTATCACACAAATGTTGATGTCCTGACCTGTCAGACCTACAGTGTAACAGAATGAAGGTCGAACTAGGTTAGAGGCATGGAGAGCTTCACTTCAAACAAGTCATCTACAAATAGAATAAATGTGATTTTTCCATGGGCACATAAGACTAGCACTATAAACACAACTGTGCAAAACATGAGACACCCTCTGTGGTACTGACAGTGAAATGAAGATGACAGGTTCCCTATAAAATTCTAAATCAGCAGAAAACACATTTAAGGTTGTGCCAAGTTTATAAATTATCAACTATCCACAGGATAGGTGATAATTCTCTTATCAGTGACCTCTGGAACCACCTTAGATTACAACAGGGGTCATTTGTACTCCCATCTGAATGGAGCATTGGTTGTACAGGTGTGCTGCCACTCCATTCACCTCTATGACACTGCAAATAATAGCAGAGCTCGCTCTCTTTGGCAATCCCATAGAGATAGACAGTGCACCGGCATACCTGTATGACTGCTGCGCCATTCTCTACCTGCACACAGCAGATATTTCACAGGACAGGTCAGGGGACCACCATTCTCGGCATGGCGCAGGTCCCAGACATGACATCTGTATCTATGATACTCTAACATATCCAAAGAGTGTGTTGCCATGAAACTTGTTTACCAATGTACATGAATGGAGTTGTTTTGTGACACAGAGGGTGGTAGTACAGCAACTTTTGGTCTCAAATATTTTGGCATGGCTCAGTTTGCTTTGTGCCATTGTAACTCTCCATTCACTTACACTACAGGGTGCCACAAGACTCTTTGGTTGCAGGACAGAAGTCACATCCAAGCACTATGTTACTGGGATGGGAAGGTTACAATACACAGGTATCAGGTCACACCCATTATGGCCAGGTATGTCCTTTATAGGTATGACATGGTTAAGGTCATAGGGGGCACAACATGGCTGCACACGGGTTCTGTGCCTTCATACTTCTACCTTCCTCCCTCCAGGAAGTTGCAGACATTGTCATCCCTCTTGGACACCAGGTGGAAGGTCTCCCTCACTATCTGCTGCTGCATCTCTTCAGGCTATAAGAAAGCAGAGCAGACATTAGCCCGGGCAGAGGCAGGCGGGCGGGGAGCGGGCACTACACCGGGCGGCCACTCACAAAGTGCTGGTAGAAGCGCATGAAGCGAGGCTTGCCATGGTTGTTGAACACCAGAATGGCTTTTATCATCCTGACACAGGCAGCGGCTCCGACAACAACACCCTGGCCCTGGCCCGGACGGTGTAACAGCCAATGCGGTCCCCCAGCGGAGCCACTTCCGGTTACATGTGAGCGGTGGGCGCCTCACCTGGAGCAGTGGGCGAGGATGCAGGGGCTTGTGTATAGGGCTGCTGCATAGTGGAGACGAGGATACGAGATATACATGTTGTGTACATAGTAGTGTCGCATACCACCCAATTTACACAGAGCAGAAAGAGGGACAAAATGTGCGGCGTGCTGCAAATTTAGCCCCGCCCTCTTTTATGCTGACTCCGCCCATTCTCGTTCATTTTTTTTTTTTTTCATGTGACCCCACTTAGTATCATCCTCCTACAGTCACCCGTAAATTATATGCCCCCCCCCTCCATCTCTCCCTCAGTTTAATATCCCCCCCCATCTCTGCCCCAGATTCATGTCCCCCATCTCTGCCCACAGATTCATGTCCCCCCTCCATCTCTCCCCCAGATTCATCATACCTCCCAACTTTTGAAGAACCGAAAGAGGGACAAAATGTAGCGCGCTGCTGTAAATTTAGCCCCACCCACTTTTGTGTTGACTCCGCCCATTCGCTAATTTTTCATGTGCCCGCACACAGTATAATCCTCCTACAGTCACCCGTAAATTATATGTCCCCCCTCTATCTCTCCCACAGTTTCATATACACCCTTCATCTGCCCCCAGATTCATGTCCTCTCCATCTCTGCCCCTAGATTCATGTCCCCACATCTCTGCCCCCAGATGCATGTCCCCCCATCTCTGCCCTCAGATGCATGTCCCCCCATCTCTGCCCTCAGATGCATGTCCCCCATCTCTGCCCCCAGATTCATGTCCCCCATCTCTGCCCCCAGATTCATGTCCCCCCATCTCTGCCCTCAGATTCATGTCCTCTCCATCTCTTCCCCCAGATTCATGTCCCCTCCATCTCTGCCCCCAGATTCATGTCCCCTCCATCTCTTCCCCCCAGATTCATGTCCCCCCATCTTTGCCCCCAGATTCATGTCCCCCATCTCTGCCCCCAGATTCATGTCTCCACATCTCTGCTCCCAGATTCATGTCTCCACATCTCTGCCCCCAGATTCATGTCCATCTCTGCCCCCAGATTCATGTCCCCCCATCTCTGCCCCCAGATTCATGTCCCTCCATCTTTGCCCCCAGATTCATGTCCCCCATCTCTGCCCCCAGATTCATGTCTCCACATCTCTGCCCCCAGATTCATGTCCTCTCTATCTCTGCCCCCAGATTCATGTCCTCTCCATCTCTGCCCCCAGATTCATGTCCCCACATCTCTGCCCCAGTGTCATGCCGTCCTCTCCATCTCTGCCCCAGTGTCATGCCGTCCTCTCCATCTCTGCCCCCAGTGTCATGCCGTCCCCTCCTTCATCTGCCCCCAGTGTCATGCCGTCCTCTCCATCTCTGCCTCCAGTGTCATGCCATCCTCTCCATCTCTGCCCCCAGCGTCATGCCGTCCTCTCCATCTCTGCCCCCAGCGTCATGCCATCCTCTCCATCTCTGCCCCCCAGTGTCATGCCGTCCTCTCCATCTCTGCCCCAGTGTCATGCCGTCCTCTCCATCTCTGCCCCAGTGTCATGCCGTCCTCTCCTTCATCTGCCCCCAGTTTCACGTTCCACCTCCACATTACACTTACCTTCTCCTCCGCTCCCTCGCCACTCTCTGTGCGCCTCTCTCGCTGACACATATGCGGCTGAAGCGAGGAGCTGACCTGTGTCAGCTCCTCGCTGCGCGCCTCTCTCTGACACATATGCGGCTGAAGCGAGGAGCTGACCTGTGGCTGAGCTGCCACTGGCTACTGGCTTTTACACGCAATCATCACATCGCGTCTACAAGCCAGTAGTCGGCGGCAGCGGCGAAGCGAGGAGCTGACACAGGTCAGCTCCTCGCTTCAGCCGCATATGTGTCAGCGAGAGAGGCGCACAGCGGCGAAGCGAGGAGCTGACCTGTGTCAGCTCCTTGCTTCAGCCGCATATGTGTTCAACTCAGATCTGCGTCCTCTGGACGCTGCTCTGAGTTGAAATCGGGACATACCTCCCTCCAACCGGGACCGCGGGACATGTCACCCAAATCGTGAATGTCCCGCGGAAATCGGGACGGTTGGGAGGTATGGATTCATGTCCCCCCATCTCTGCCCCCAGATTCATGTCCCCCTATCTCTGCCGACAGTTTCATGTCTCCCCCCCCCCCCCCTTCATTATGTTCCCCTCAATGTTTCACACAAAAAAAACATTTATACTCACCTTCCAACGCTCCCCCGCCGCTCTCTCCACGGTCACTCACATAGTTGTAGGCGTGATGTGACGTCATCATATCTTGTCTACACATGCAGAAGCCGGAGCGCAGCAGTAAGGCAGGAGCTGAGCTGTGACAGCTCCTGCTTTACTCACTTATGTGTTCAACTCATCGGCGTCCGAAACCGGGACATACCTCCCGCTGACCGGGACTGCGAGACAGGACACCGAATTCGCGAATGTCCCACGGAAATAGGGACGGTTGGGAGGAATGTCAATGGTCTGTATACAATGCATAAAACCCAGGTCTATAGGTGCAACCACCAGGGGCGCTATTACAATTAAATGGTTAATCCCTCTCTATCCCGGATACACTAAATCTAGAGTAAAGCTCATTGTAAGAGGGGGAAGAATTTTCACTTGATCATTTTCTGTACCTTTAGTGCCAGAGTGTCCCCTAAAGATTAGAGTACCCCTAAAGAAGATTAGAGTGCTCCCATAAAGATTAGTGTGCCCCTAAAGAATATTAGAGTGTCCCATAAAGAAGATTACAGTGCCCCCATAAAAAAAAATTACAGTGTCCCCATAAAGAAGAGTAGAGTGCCCCAATAACCAATGTCTGAGCCCTTTCAAATGATTGTTTTTTTTATAGACACTCAGGAACATGTATTACACATATATTCTTTCCATACATATTAGTAGTAACACTTTCTATAATAATGGACTATGGGCACGGCCGGCTCTCATACAGCGGTCACTTCTTCCCCATCTACTAATAATGCAGCACTAGAAGTTGCCATAAAGGTCTCTCCCAATCTTCAGGACACTGGACTGTCCCCCATGATGCCAACTCCACAGTGTATATGGCAGTGCAGGGCAATGGAACACTGCCAGGCAGGAGCTACCTGAGGGTCTCACGGCCATGACATCACGTCACCTACGCACGGCCAACTGACATTCAGTTCTTAACTGTCGACGGCGGAGAGAAGAAGAGTTTCTACGGATTTCTTCATATTTTATTTAGCCTTTTGGATATTTTTGGATTGTGAGAGACGACCAGAATGGCGTCCATTGGAAGAGGAGAGGAGAAGAGGGAAGAGGAGAGTGACGGAGAGGAGGAGAAGATGAAGAGAGAAGAGGAGAGTGACAATGGACTAAAGGAGAAGAACAAGAAAAGAAGAAGATCCCAGGATAAAGGATCGGAGGACCTGGAGCTGACCCCTGGCAGAAGCCAAGACGCTGAGACATCAGGCCCCTACCCCGGCCTTACCATCAGCCACTTTATCCTCCACAAGATGTTGGGTAGGGGCAGCTTTGGCAAAGTAAGTTTTATCACTTCTTATTCATTTTGACCCCCATTTTATTTCCTGTTGTCAACATTGCGGGCTGGGTAGATATTAACCCCTTAACCACTTCAGTACCGGGCCAATTTGTGGTCCAGGACCAGACACATTTTAGGTTCATTTTGTATGTGCGGTTTTGAGGGCTGTAACATTTTTCTCGTATGTCTCACTCAAGTAATTTTTGTGTCTTTTTTCGGGGACACATAGGGCTTTATATTTACGTTGTTTTTATTTTCAAATGTGTTTTAATTTTTTTTATATCCGGGAAAATATAAACATAATAGGAGGGAAATTGTGTCTGGTTTTCAATTTATTATTATTTTTTTTAATTTAATAACACGAAGTGTCACTGAAAAACTTTATAAAATAGTTTTTCCTCTCCGTTACGGTAATTTTTTATTTTCTATGGTGTCGTCAGGGGTGGGGCTATAACATTTAATAACAGCGTTTTATTAGCGTATTATTATTAACTTTTTTTATTTTTTATTTTTTTTTTTCAGATTGTGTTCCTATAAGGTGATAAGAGACCTTTGGGGACATCTGATCACTTTTTTTTGTATTGGAGGCTGATTTCCACTGCAACTGAGGCTGGTACATTTAGCCTCAGTTGCAGGAGGAATAAAGCCTCCTGAACGCTGTATACACAGTATACAGAGCTGATCTGGGTCCTGTAGGACCCAGCAGCTCTTGCAAGACGCTGCTCCCGGCAGATCACTTGACCGCCGGGTCAGAGGGCGGCTGCATGATCTCCGTGCAGCTGCTGTGTTCTGACTGGATGTAGCGGTACGTCCTGTCAGAACTAGGCAACCACTATCCGGACATTTATAGTCTGTGGGCGGTCCGGAAGTGGTTAACCCATTAAGGACGCAGGGTACTTTGGGCCTTAAGGCTCAGACCCTGTTTTTCAAATATGACATCTTTTACTTTATGTGAGGATAGCTTCATAATGCATTTACCTATCCAGGTGATTCCAAGATTGTTATTTTGTGACACATTGTAGTTTATGTTGGTGGTAAATTTTGGTCATTATACTTTGCGTTTGTTTGTTAAAAAAAAAGGACAATATACTGAAAATTTCATAAAATTATCAATTTTGAAAGTTTCTGTTATTCTCGTGAAAACAAAGACAGTCATAACACACAAAATTCTTCCTAATTAACATTTCCCATATGACTACTTTATATTGGCATTGTTTCTTCAATGTCCTTTTACTTTTCTAGGAAGTTAGAAGGCTTATAACTTTAGTAGCAAATTGTCAGATTTTCAAGAAAATTTCAAGATTTTGTTTTCTAGGGACCTATTTAGTTGTGAAGTGACTTTGAGGGGCCTATATAATAGAAAACTCCCATAAATGACCCCATTTTTGAAACGGTAGTCTTCAAACAATTTAGAATTGTATATAGGAACTTTATTAACCCTTTAGGTGTTCCACAGGAATTAATGCAAAATGAAGGTGAAATTTCCAAATGTCACTTTTTTATGCACATTTTCCATTTCAAACCACATTTTTCTGTAATAAAGAAGGGGTTAACAGCACAACATACCATAATATTTATTTCTCTGATTCTGCAGTTTGTAGAAATATCCCATATGTGGCCCTACTGTGCAACGTGACTCAATACGTGTCCTCAGAAATCAAAGAGCACCTTTAGGGATTTCGGGCAGCAATTTCATTAGGATGGTTTTTAGATACCATGTTGCATTTACAGAGCCCTAGAACAGTGGTGTAACTACCGCTATAACAGCAGAGGCAGCTGCCACAGGGCCCGGGACATTAGGGGCCCGGTGACAGCCGCTACCGCTGCTATCATTATACTCGGGGATCTTTTCGGACCCCCATGTATAATGATCGGCGGCCCGGGAGAGGTAAGAAACGTAAAAAACACTGTTACTTACCTCTCCAGGATTCGGGCAGGCTTTGGCCTAAACGTCTGACATCACATGACCCCGGCCTGCGTCCCGGGTCATGTGATGTCTGACATCATTGAAGATGGACCACTCCGGAGGCCGACAGTGTAGGAGACGGCTTCAATAGGCTTCCAGCTGTCATAGCAACCGATCGTTGCCCTCTGGTGACGTTCAGGAGCGCGGAAAATGGCGGCACCCATGCCGCCTGCACAGTTTTACACGCTGCGGTCGCGTTTAACCACATTTTGTAAAGGGTTAATAGCAGCGATCGGTGCGGACACTGACCGCTGCTGTTAGTGGCATGTCCTGGCTGTATTATACAGCTGGAATCTGCTGTGTATGGAGAGAGCTCAGCTCGTGAGCTCTCTCCATACATCCCCATGCAACCCATGACGTAATACTACGTCAAAGGTCGCTAAGGGGTTAATTATATTCTAGGTCTATGGGGCGACTGTAAGGACACCCAGAGACTTTCCTGCCCCCATGACCACTGTTGTAGGCCCCATATCTCATCCGCTCTGTGTATCACCATAGTTAGGTTTAGTGTTAATATAAAGGGGTACTCTGACTCATGGAGGATCTCAGGATCAGAGCTGTGGGGGGCGGACTGTTTATATCCATGTCCTGGTCTATGCTATACAATACATACATTGATCCAATGTAAATAAGGCTCTATTCTGATCATATAATCCATATCTTGCATTTTTTTTATTTGCACAGAGACATAAGTATGGTAGATTACCCTTCTGTGTAGAAAATGGATCCATTTTCTTTTTGAACATTTACCTCTATGTATACGGACGACCATCTGTTGGCATTCATTAACCCCTTAGCGACCCTGGACGTAACTGTACGTCATGGGTCGCATGGGGATGTATGGAGCGAGCTCACACGCTGAGCTTGCTCCATACACGGCAGATGCCGGCTGTATCATACAGCCAGGACCTGCCACTAACAGCAGCGGTCGGTGCCCGAGCCGATCGCTGCTGTTAACCCTTTACACACTGCGGTCAAACGTGACCGCAGTGTGTAAACGGCGCCGGCGGCATGGGCGCCGCCATGTTTCGCCGATCGCCGCCCTCCTGAACGTCACATGAGGGCGGTGATCAGTTGCTATGACAGCCGGAAGCCTATTGAAGGCTTCCAGGCTTGTCTCTGCATGAGATCTATTAGACGATGTCAGAGGCATCGTCTAATAGAAGTGCTGCGATTTTCCTATTCACTGCAATACTGTAGTATTGCAGTGAATAGTATGGGCGATCAGACCCCCTAGGTTTCAAGGTACCTAAGGGGTCTGATCATAAATGTAACAGAAGAAAAAAAAAAGTTTTTAAAAGTATTAAAAAAATAAAAAAAATATAAAAGTTCAAATCACCCCCCTTTCCCTAGATTAGCTATAAAAGTAATTAAAGAACATTAAACATAAACATATTAGGTATCCCTGCGCTCCAAAATGCCCGAACTATTAGAATATTAAAACATTTATCCCGTACTGCGAACGGCGTAGCGGCAAAAAAAATAAAAACCGCCAAAAAGCGTTTTTTTCAACACTTTGCCTCCTATAAAAAATTGAATAAAAAGTGATCAAACCATCAGATCTTTCCCCAAATGGTATCAATAGAAACGTCATCTTGTCCCGCATAAAAAGACACCACAACCAGCTCCATACATGGAAATATGAAAAAGTTACAGGTGTTAGAACATGATGACACAAAAATTTTTTTCTATTTTGCAAAGTTTATCATTTTTTTAAAAGTATCAAAACATTTCAAATACTATATAAATTTGGTATCACCGCGTTCGTACTGACACGTAGAACACAGGTAACATGTAATTTGTACCAAACAGTGAACGCTGTAAAAATTAAACCCATAAGAAAATGGCGCAAATGCATTTTTTCTCCAATTGCACCTCATTCTGAATTTTTTTCCAGCTTCCCAGTACATTGCACAGCATATTGAATGATGCCATTACAAAGTACAATTTGTCCCGCAAACAATAAGCCATCATGTGACTCTGTGAACTGAAAAATGAAAAAGTTATGGCTCTTGAAATGTGAGGAGGGAAAAACGAAAATGCGAAACCAAAAAATGGCCGGGTCCTTAAGGGGTTAAACTGATCAGAAAAACAGATGAAAAAAAAAAAAGTGATCTAAATTGAGCCAAATGCTGATCCCAAACCGATCCACCCAGCCATCTTGTGCCTATCCTGTTCATCCCCATATGGTAATAGTAGAGACCCCCTTTATGGCCTTTCCATACACAATCCCAGAGCTGACACTACATGATGCGTATGAGCCCCTTTTCCTTTTTGATGTAACAACCATTTTCTATTTGTCTCCTTCAGGTTTTCCTGGCATCAGTCCCTGGCCGACAGACCTTCATGGCCATCAAGACCATCGAGAAAAGAGAGGACGATATGGAGACCAGCCGGAGAGAGCAGCAGATACTCGCCGCTGCCAGAGAATGCCTCTTCATATGCCACCTCTATGCCGCACACCACTCTGAGCAGCGGGCATACTTCATCACCGAGTATCTGTCTGGCGGCAGCCTGGCGGATTTGATAAAGATGTGCGGCTGCCTGAACATCGACAACGTAAGGTAAGAAAATGGGGTAAATACCGGGAAGGGGGGGGGGGGTTAGGGGGAGAAGATAAAAGATGAGGTCGAGGGTTGTAGTCAGGGATTTGCTAACACTGAGATTTCTCTTTGTTCTTCCCATGAGATTCTACACGGCAGAGATTATTTGCGGACTTCAGTTCCTACATGGACACGGCATCGTCCACCGGTAAGAACTTTCTTCCTTCTATGTCTCTCCTTTACATTCTGGATTTCATGCACCCAGCTTTCCTAGGGTCCTGCCTGGCTATTCTGCCTGGTCTTGTATTTACCCATCCCCGTCTCCATTGTCACTGGGAAGATCGTCATTTTCTTCTCTTATTTCATTACAGTGCTATCAAGCCAGCGAACATTACGTTGGATGCAGAAGGCCACACCCGCATCATCGACCTGGGGCTGGCCCTAGATGGAATCACCGCCTCCACCAAAATCTGTGGCCTGAAGGGCACCTTCAACTATATGGCCCCAAAGGTGCATTTCAAACCAGGATATGGCATAGCAGTGGACTGGTGGAGCTTAGGAATCATGGTGTCCGAGATGGCTAAAAATAGGAATTAATAGGAAAAAAAATGTAGTTACAAAAATATAAAGATAAGATAAATGTATAAGAAACATAAATAGTAGACTAGAAATCTAGATAAAAACTAAAAAAAAAAAAGATATATCTTATAGTTCACACATAAACACACATATAGAATATATACATATATACAGTATACACACGCTAGCTTAGTATAGAAAAAAATAGGATAATATGTAGTTTTAAAATGATAGTACAAAAGAAAAAAAAAAAAAGATATAGGTTATAGTTCACACACACATATAGAATATATACATATATATACGCTAGCTTAGTATAGAAAAATAGGATAATATGTACCGGTAGTTTTAATATTATAGTACAAAAAAAATGGAAAAAAAATTTTCAATAAAATATAATTTATAGATCTCATACACATATACACTAGGTTAGTAGACGTCGCTAAAAATAAAACTTAATACATAGTTTTAAGATTATAGATTGGAGGGAAATATAAAAAAATTTAAATAAAATATGTTAGACAGAACACACACATATATATATAGTGGCTCAGTAAGTAAAAAAAAATAGCATAATATATTGTTTTAATGCATAGTAATAAATAGTACAATATAATAATTATATATAATATCATACACATACAGACATAATATAATAGGACTATAGTAATATAATATGACCCCGCCCCATCTATAAATAAGATTAGTATCATACACATACATATAGACATAATATAATAGGAATATAGTAATATAATATGACCCCGCCCCATCTATAAATAAGATTAGTATCATATACATACATATAGACATAGTATATATAATAGGAATATAGTAATATAATATGACCCCGCCCCCATCTATAAATAAGATTAGTATCATACACATACATATAGACATAGTATATATAATAGGCATATAATAATATAATATGACCTCGCCCCCATCTATAAATAAAATTCTCCCCTTTACCTCTTACATCTTTGTCCTTGTCTTTATTCTCATTGGATGTCCTTGTAGTAAATCTTGTACAGGCCTCAATGTGCTTTCCCCAGCACTCGGGATCTTCAGGGGTTTCCAATCTCACTTAAGTCATTTTACCTAGAGATGTCTATAGGTGGTGTGAACAGAGCCCCAAAGGGTTGTCAGCTCTTTACCATCCCTTCCTGTAACCTGTGGTCGGACCTGACTGCAGGCGTTCACATTCCCTACAGCGCCTCTAGAGGTAATGAAGTATAACACACTTCTCACTAACATCACTGGGTTGTGCATGGACATGTTGGGTCTTCTAGAACAAGAGGCTCTGCTTTTAATCTTTTTCCATTCTCGGTAATAGTTGGGGGTCCTGGCTGGAGGACCCCCCCTCTATTATCTCAGAATTCCCTGGGTCAGTATGAAAATGGGTTTTCTAAGAGAGACAGTAACTTTATTGGTTATATCATAAACAGTGAGGGTTTGTTACAGCGTATAAACCCAGAAGTCACGCTGGGTTCACACCAGCGTCCGGTCTCTGTACTCCGGTTTCCGTCTTCTGCTGGCAAACCTGTCAGACAGTGTCCGGCTGTGAGCGCCGGTGAGCGTTTTATGCTCTCCACTACGTTTTTTTTTTTTAAACCGGACACAAAGTCCTACATGTCCGACTTGTGTAGCTATGGCTTGTGTCACGATGGTGAATGTGGCCTCCGCTTTCACATTTACTTGCACATAATCCCCATGGCTTCTTCTTATTGCAACATAACATAAAACTTCTACACACAAGCTTTACCCTTTAAAGGGGATGTCTAGTTTCAGACCAATAGTTAGTGATACGTTATTGTTCCTCTAATTGTAAAAAAAAGTACAATTTTCCAAGATCTCTGCTTGTTGTCATTCATTCTGTTACTTCTAGCGGATAACAATCAGTCCATGGTCATGTGATTTACATCCAGGTGCACAGCTTGTTACCAGGCAAATGTCTGATTACTGCGCTGTGACTGTAAGGCCTGGTTCACATCTGCATTCGGTATTCCTTCTGGGGAGTCTGCTTGGGGAAACCTATACACATTAAAAAACAGTTACCTAAGGAAACCTCACGGACCCCATAGACTATAATGAGGCCTGTGTGGTTTCCGTTCGGTTTGCACACGAAACATGCAGAGAGAAAAGTACTATGTTCGGACTCCCCGAATGGAAGCCCTAATGCAGATGTGAATGGGGCCTAATGAGCTGGGCACCTGTGTGTACATCACATGACCATGGACTGATTTTTGTCCACTGGAGCTAAGCAGAATGAGTGACAGCAAGCAGAGATCTGGAAAACTGTCAGGAATTGACACTGAAAGTTTTTTGAAAAATTGTACAACTTTTAATTGTACAAACTATAACATTCATCTCTCAATATTGTCCTGAAGTCCCCAGGTTATTTTGGCATTAACCCTTTCACTGCCAATCACGTAGCTCTACGTCCTCCCAGGGTGTCACTTGCATAGTTGAGGACGTAGAGGTACGTGCTTAACTTCTGATGCCCATATCTCAGGATTCGTTTGGCCTATGAAGATAATTTTAGATTCATTTTAAAGATGAGAATCTCATCTTTAAAATGACACCAAGTTCTTCATGTTAACCCTTACTGTGCCAAAGCGATTCACTGTTGAAAATGCTATTGGGGATTTAGATCTCATTGAAGATCTCAATTCCCGACAGTGTTTTTAACAGCAATTCGCTAAAAATCTGTAAGGGCTATTATGAAGATCTTGGTGTCATTTTAAAGATGAGATTCTCATCTTTAAAATGAATCTAAAATTATCTTCATAGGCCAAACAAGTCCTGAGATACAGGACTTTAAATTGTCCACCCCCCTCCTGTCTCGGGAAGTATTAGTGAAACAGGAAGGGGAGAAGGACTTGCAGCTGCAGCAGCGTGCAGGAGACACAGAGATAGAGAAGCTTTTTCTCTAATCTTTGTGGACAACCTCTATGTGACCCTAGGAGGAGGGGGAGGAGGGATTCAGTCCCTATTTCCCCCCTCCTGTCAATCAGATAGCATACTGATTTGCTGTCTGATTGTCACATACAGGTATAATATAATTCCCCCTGAGCTTTACTAGTGGGGTATTCTTATGTTATACTTCCTGAACACAACCAGGAAGGTTATTGGCGCTGTGACCCAGACATTTACTATTGTCCAGGTCACAGCGCCAAAAAAAAGTCGCACCAAACACTTACACAACACATACAAAGTCATGAATAAAGTTTACATTTCACCCAATCCCTGTCCATATCTGAGCTTTCTAGAGTAAAATACGCCTCAAGCAATATCCGTTACATGCTAAAATAATAGTAAAAACTATTATCACTAGAGATGAACGTACAGGTTGCTAAAATTTTTATAGGGGGATGGAAAATAATAATTTTATGTAAAGTCCTATTTAATTTGCATGCACAAAATGGGATGGCGCATTTCTGCGATTTTGGCGTTTCTTTAACACCCGCTCCTGTAAATATATACATGTGTGGTATGTATGTACTCCTCATATATTGCAGTTTTTTGGACAGTACATTATGTTTGCAGAAAGGGATTGCTTGAGCCGGCACTTTAGTGGCAAATTTGAATTTATTTTCAATTTTTGCTTGCAATCTCTGTTTGCCGCAACATTGCATGAAGGTGGTTGTATATATGAACTATTAAATTGTGTTTTTATATACGGTATGCTGTGCAATCTCAAAAAAGTTAGATTTTGGTATCACAGTCACAGTTTGGTAGGTGCAGTATAGCTTTATAACATATTAGTGAATAACAGCAAAATCCTGCCTATCTTCTGTATTAGGGTTTTTGGGAGTCCGAGCTCTTGTTGTAGTTGATGTTTGCAGTACATATAGTATATATACACATTGTATACACCTTAACTTATTATTTTAGATGTATTTTGTATATGAATCTGAGATTGAACATGAGTTTTAGGTGCAAATATGTGTTTTAGTGCATTTAAAAAAAAAATGTTTTGTGTTTGTCACTAAGTTGCATGAAGGTGGATGTGGCTATTGATGACCCATTGAGATATATGTAATCTTCAGGTTGTCTACTTTCAAAAAATATATAGGGTTTAGGGGTTCACTTGTTTTTCATGGTGTGTAATCCCTAGATTTTATAGGGTGATACTTTTTTAGCATTTCCAGCTTCAAAGCAGATTTTTGTTCCTTCCAGTTCTAGCAATTTTCTGAAGACATGTGCATGCGGGTTCAGGCCATAGTGATATGTATGAATTCTGCACATGTTGAATTCTTATTTTAAGGAGGTTTGGTACATATAATTTATTGTTTGATTTCCAAATTTATTTGCATTTTTTCATAAAACATTCACTTTAAATCAAAATTGCATGAAGGTGCCTGTTCGTATACAGTACCATGTTGCATTGAGACAATGCTGCAGGTGTCTACTTTAAGAAAATATATAGGTATGGGGGGGGGTTGGATGCTTTTTTAATGTTGCAATTTAGCTTTGATTTATCCATCTCAAAACTGTGAAAATTGCTCTGGCTACTGGAGGTGCAAAATTTCCAGAGACCCTTGGCAGCGAAAAGGTTAAGGCGACAGGAATGCTTTTCTTTTTTTT
Source organism: Leptodactylus fuscus (assembly GCF_031893055.1). Classification (NCBI taxonomy): domain Eukaryota; kingdom Metazoa; phylum Chordata; class Amphibia; order Anura; family Leptodactylidae; genus Leptodactylus; species Leptodactylus fuscus. The sequence continues at coordinate 65,927,339 of NC_134269.1, forward strand.
TTGGAATTGCCGTGTCCACATAGCCATAACTTTTCATCCATGTAAGGCCTCGTTCACACAGGGCAAATGGGGGCGGATTTTGGTGCGGAATCCACGTCATAATCCACCCCTTCACAATAGCGGTCTATGTAGACCGCTAGCGCTCTTTTTTCCGTGAGCGAAGTGATCTGCCCTTTCTTCAGGCAGATTCATTCATTTGGGCCTACGCCGGACTGGAGTGCCACGACTGTCGGAAGTCGTGGCAGGCGGATTTTGGCCATATTCTGTACAGAATCAGGACCAAAATCCGCCATCCGCGCCCCATGTGAACGGGGCCTAAAAGGTCTTATTTCTGATGTATCCTGGGTGTCAGACCACCACTGATCTGATCCTGATGACCATTGGTGTAACTACCGTGGAAGTAGCGGAGGCAGATGCCACAGGGCCCAGGACATTAGGGGGCCTGGCGATGGGGCCACTATGGGGTATAAAACTGGGTGATGGGGCCACTATGGGGGATAATACTGTGTGCAGGGGCAACGATGGGGCATAATAGTGCGCGCAGGAATGGGGGGGTTGGTCGGGGTCTTCGGCGTCAAAGGTTCACCACGGGGCCCCGCCATTCCTAGTTACACTGCTGATGACCTATCCTTTTGACCTTTCCCAGGTGTCAGACCACCAACAATTTTATCCTGATGACCTGAACTAGATGTCAGACCACCACCAATCTGATATTGATGACTTATACTGAGGTTAGGTCACCTGTATTAAAGCAGTCCCCAGCCCAGAAAACCTCTTTAGCTATTAATAACCTTTTCTGGGAAGTCGAGTCAAAAAATATTCCTCTACTGATATTGCATTATAAATTTTGCAATACATTATCATGTTACTATTATTTTATAGCTCAGTACAGTATCATCAGTGCCAAATATGATTTACTCCTTTTGCACAATAACAGCACACCTTACGCACACACCTTATGTTGCTGTAGTGCACTTTTTTTCTGTGACAGTTATTGTAATAATGTTTAAAGTCATGATTTTCTAGACAATAGGTAGATGACGCCCTCTACTGGGCAGGGATTAAACTGAGAAAATGGCTTTACAAGTTAAGCTATAGTTCCACAACCATGCTAAAGAATGGCCATGCAAAATGTCTTGGATTCCTCATAGGACTGAGTCTATGTGCATCTGTGAAAACAGGATATGTGAATAGGCCCATATACAGTCACGCTTTTGAAAATGGCAGTCACGTGCACATTAAAGATTCTCTGAATAGTCTTGTCAGAAGAGTGTCCTGTCTGTTTGACATACATTTGATTTGACCAACAGAAGAACAAAGCCTCTTTTGGCATTGCTCACCTGGAAGCACGCAGCTTCATTCTGTAGTAACAGGAGTCTAGCATCTATCTACAAAGCTGCAGCCATAAAAGAAGCTAGGTGGGTGCACTAACACTGGGTGCACACAAGCGCCAGGCTCGGAGAGCTGGACCGCTACAACAGCACAGGCTGGCGGACCTCATTGACTATGGCACTATTGGGTGTCTGCCATTATGAAAACATTTTACTTTCTGCTGAATTTTGGCGATCTCTGCAATGGAGCCTCTGACGCAGATGTGACCCCAGCCTCATCTGTATAATGTACTTTATTCAAACAAAGATGAGCAGGACATCGGGAAAGCAAGAACCACTGAAAAATGGACTGTCTTCCACACTGAGGAACAGATTACTGAGTGTTATCTCACACCCTGGGGTGTACCTCACTGGCTCATTCTATACTACTGCAAAAGGTCTTCTGTATAATATAGCAGTTTTATAGGTCAGCATTTAATGGGTTTTTTTTATTATTTTATGGGGATTTTTCTTTTTCAATGTTCTATTTGTCTTTTGTAGCACTCCCTGATCACTTGACATAAGCTGATGTCATTCAGCACATGCTCATCACCTGCCCTCCTTTTTGATAAGGCTACCCTAGTGGCTACCAGGAAACTAAACAATACAGGTTATCATGCAGCCAAGAATTGCCCTGAAATGTAGATATTCTATATTTTTGAGCTATTTCAAAACTGATTTTTAATTGACCTGGGATTTTGCGGAAAAGCTGTTTTTCTTTTTGTTACAGATTTTGCTGCATTTTTTTGAGTCAAAGCCGGCAGTAACTCGCTCGAAAGGTATTAAAACTTCCTTTATATTTTGCAGTCGCTCCTGGGTTTGGCTAAAAAGATACAATAAAATCTGTAACACAAAAAGCAGCTTTTCCACAATGTGAGATCTCAGCATTAATCTTTTGTTTTCATGTCAGGGGATACAGTGGGGCAAAAAAGTATTTAGTCAGTCACCAATAGTGCATGTTCCACCACTTAAAAAGATGAGAGGCGTCTGTAATTTACATCATAGGTAGACCTCAACTATGAGAGACAAAATGAGAAAACAAATCCAGAAAATCACAATGTCTGATTTTGTAAGAATTTATTTGCAAATTATGGTGGAAAATAAGCATTTGGTCAGTAACAAAATTTCATCTCAATACTTTGTTATATCTCCTTTGTTAGCAATGACAGAGGTCAAACGTTTTCTGTAAGTCTTCACAAGGTTGGCACACACTGTTGTTGGTATGTTGGCCCATTCCTCCATGCAGATCTCCTCTAGAGCAGTGATGTTTTGGGGCTGTCGCTTGGCAACACGGACTTTCAACTCCCTCCAAAGGTTTTCTATAGGGTTGAGATCTGGAGACTGGCTAGGCCACTCCAGGACCTTGAAATGCTTCTTACAAAGCCACTCCTTCGTTGCCCTGGCGGTGTGCTTTGGATCATTGTCATGTTGAAAGACCCAGCCACGTTTCATCTTCAATGCCCTTGCTGATGGAAGGAGGTTTGCACTCAAAATCTCACGATACATGGCCCCATTCATTCTTTCATGTACCCGGATCAGTCGTCCTGGCCCTTTTGCAGAGAAACAGCCCCAAAGCATGATGTTTCCACCCCCATGCTTTACAGTAGGTATGGTGTTTGATGGATACAACTCAGTATTCTTTTTCCTCCAAACACGAAAAGTTGTGTTTCTACCAAACAGTTCCAGTTTGGTTTCATCAGACCATAGGACATTCTCCCAATACTCTTCTGGATCATCCAAATGCTCTCTAGTAAAATCAGACGGGCCCGGACATGTACTGGCTTAAGCAGGGGGACACGTCTGGCACTGCAGGATCTGAGTCCCTGGCGGCGTAGTGTGTTACTGATGGTAGGCTTTGTTACATTGGTCCCAGCTCTCTGCAGTTCATTCACTAGGTCCCCCCGCGTGGTTCTGGGATATTTGCTCACAGTTCTTGTGATCATTTTGACCCCACGGGGTGAGATTTTGCGTGGAGCCCCAGATCGAGGGAGATTATCAGTGGTCTTGTATGTCTTCCATTTTCTAATTATTGCTCCCACAGTTGATTTCTTCAATCCAAGCTGGTTGCCTATTGCAGATTCAGTCTTCCCAGCCTGGTGCAGGGCTACAATTTTGTTTCTGGTGTCCTTTGACAGCTCTTTGGTCTTCACCATAGTGGAGTTTGGAGTCTGACTGTTTGAGGGTGTGCACAGGTGTCTTTTTATACTGATAAGTTTAAACAGGTGCCATTACTACAGGTAATGAGTGGAGGAAAGAGGAGACTCTTAAAGAAGAAGTTACAGGACTGTGAGAGCCAGAAATCTTGATTGTTTGTAGGTGACCAAATACTTATTTTCCACCATAATTTGCAAATAAATTCTTACAAAATCTGACAATGTGATTTTCTGGATTTGTTTTCTCATTTTGTCTCTCATAGTTGAGGTCTACCTATGATGTAAATTACAGACGCCTCATCTTTTTAAGTGGTGGAACTTGCACTATTGGTGACTGACTAAATACTTTTTTGCCCCACTGTAGGTTTGTTTGGAGCTCTGTTGCAGATTTATCAGTATGCATCACTCTTTTTTTTTTTTTTTTCTAGCAAAACAATGAACCCTGTTATGAGTTATTGGGGAAGTGCTGCTGTCCACGGTGTGAAGATCTGTCACAGCTTTGAGTCTGTTTTTCAGCTCCTATGACAGAACAGTTGGGATTATAAATTTACATACCCTCGGCAGAATATGTGAGACGTATTATTTTTAATTAATCAATCAATATTATTATTGATGTGTTTAAAACTAACCTGTTATACACCACAAAACAGTGTAAACATTACATAGATCATAGTGATAAAATTATTAAAGGGATTGTATAGGCTAGTGGTTCCCAACCTTTTTTGTACCAGGGACTGGCTTCAAGCAAGACAATCTTCCCAAAGCCCGCAGGATGGGGCTTTCATCATATGGGGCCAGGGTTATAGTTGGGCTCCACTGTGTGGATGGGAAGGCTCTCCGCTGGAATGCTCTGCGGGGCAGGCGGGCGTGAAACGAGCATCTGAGTGGACATGGCGAATCGCTAGACACCAAAGCTGGATACTTTGTGCTAGGCCACATTGCTATGATAATAACGTGTAAACTATTGGATAGCGCGGCATCCTTAGCAGCTACAGGATGTCTCTCTACCAGATAGTTTATACGTTACCATAGCAATGTGGCCTAGCAAAAGAATCCAGCTAAAACTGAAGCCAGCTCACTGCCCATAGACCAGCAAGCAAACAAAAAAAAAAAAACAACGTCCCGGTCCTGGTCCACAGACCGAAGGCTGGGGACTCCTGGTCTAGGCACTGTGACTGTTTTAATACTGCTACTATCCATAGGATAGGTCATCAATATTTGATTGGTCTGACAGTTAGAAGCAGAAGGTCGTGTCGGTTGTATAGTGGAAGCCACAAAGGTCTGCTCTCACTCACCTGAATAGGGCTGAGTTAATGCTGTGATTGCCAGTACAGCTGATCAGTGTGGGGTCCTTGTGTCAGGCCCCACTGATCAATATATATAAATGATCCATCCCGTAGAGAGATACATTTCGTTAATATAATTTATTGCCCTTTTGCAGTCGTCTTTGATTTATGTTAGAAGCCCTTCATTTCTCATGTGGTATAGTTGTCCATTCCACTTGGTTAAATGCCCCTAGATCCTGTAAAAACATTATTGTTTATCTAGCGTGAACTGCAGGTCTGGATTATCCACAAAGTGGCTCAATGATGTTGAGGTCAGGAGATGGAGATTGCCACTTCAAAACCTTCAGTCACTAAAGGGTCAACATGACTTATATTTCAGATTATTGTTGTTTCTCATGCACAGCTTCATTGCTCAAATTCTCCCCCAATATCTTTTAATAAGATGCTACTTTATTCTGCCATAATTTTTCACTAAATCCCTGTGTGGTGATGTATCATCCATCCGTCCTAGATTACCCAAAACCATTGTACTTTCAGAGAATCTCAAATTATAGAGGTAGCGTTAGGGTTTACACCCTAACATGTTATCCTGCCATCACAGTATAGAAAAAAGGAGGCAACGAGTGCGCTGGTCCATACGTAGATTTTTTTAGTAATACAATGCATTTGCGTGTGCACACTTGTTCTCGAAACACGTTGTGCTAATAAAAGAATGTGTTTGGACCGGCGCGCTCATTGCCTCCTTTTTTGTACACTGTGATGTTTCTGACGTGTGAACTTCGTTTACCATGTTCCTGTGGCCAGCTTCCGCACACTGGGATCCGCATCTCCCATGGGAGTTACATGCATGCCTAGTGGTTGCTATTAGCTCTTGGTACAGTTTTTTTCTGTTTCCTCCTCGGTCATGTTATCCTGCCAGTTACCTAAAATCCTTCTTGGTCTATCTGACTGGGAGCCAATATCCACTTGTTCATCATAGTTGCAATGGATCAGCATTTTCAAGTCTAAGGAAATCTTTTTATATCCTTTTATTTATAAAGCTGAGCTCCTTTTGCTCACAGACTCTTTGACATTCTTTTGATTCATCCATGCTTCACTAACCAGCAAAGTCAGTGCAGCCTATATAAAATGAACAAAGTTTCTCAAGCGCTAAGGGTTCTTTCACACAGCTGACTTCGGGCCAAGAAACGCTGTCCATGTAGTAGCCAGATTTACTGGCCCAAAACACAAAATGCTGCTTATTTGTACAGAACTTAACATGTTCAGTTCAACTGAGCTGGATTTGGGTAAGTAAATTTAACCAATATACAGTCCAAGTTCCCATCCCAAACTCAGCTGTGCGGAGCAGCCCTACAGGTGGTTCCACACAATGTACTGGATGTAGCTATAGCTCAATGCAGCTCTCGGGCCACTAGTGCTTTCATTTCTCAGCAAGTTAGGGTTGGTTCACACTAGTGCTTGTATTCCGTCTGCAAGGAGTCCGCATGGAGACCACCCCGAACGGAATACCAACGCTAATGCAAGCGCTGTGCAGTTAAGCACACGGAGCCCATAGACTATAATGGGCTCCGTGTGCTTGCTGCGCACTGCCCGCACAATTCATTCGTGCGGGCAGTGCGCGGCAAGCACATGGAGCCCATTATAGTCTATGGGTTCCATGTGTTTTGCAAGCACATGGCTTGCAATTGCGATTGCATTCCGTCCGGGGGGGTCTCCAAGCGGACTCCTTGCGGACGGAATAGAAGCGCTAGTGTGAACCAACCCTTAAAGGCCAATTAACTTGAGATTTATATAATTACTGGTCATGAATTTTACTGTTACCACGTGGCCATTAATGACATACCGCTGGATTTAATTTGTGATTACCTGATGAAGGGGGAAAGACACCCTATATACCTGGACACAGTTGTAACTGCACTCAGTTCTGGTCCCACAGGAGGCACCACTAATAAGTGACACAATGATTAATTCCAGGCTATATATCATTACTATGGAGGTGGCACACTATGTACCTGGACGTAGTTATAACTGCACTGAGTTTTGGGACCACTGGGGGCACCACTAATAAATAAGTGACACAATGATTAATTCCAGGCTATATATCATTACTATGGAGGTGGCACACTATGTACCTGGATGTAGTTATAGCTGCACTCAGTTCTAGGACCACAGGGGGAGTCACTAATAAATAAGGGACACTGATTAATTTCAGGACATTTCTCATACGTATTTTTTCCTTATTAAGTGGTGATTTCACTTACATTCTACATTTAACAGAATTACTGGTTTACTGCAATATTGACAATTAGCAGTGGTGGTTAAAGACAGGAAAAAAAAATAGGTACGAAGGCCAAACATGTTAATATCTTATAACATTATTAACCCAAAACCCAGGAGTTTAGTTGAGAAGAAAAAATGTAAAATGATAGTTAAAGTAGTGATGTGTTTCAGCACAGAATGTAGCCAAAGGCATATCTGAATAAAGAGAGTGTAATGTGTGTGTACATGATTTATTTACTTTGTATAGTTTTATATAAAAATATAATAAAAGATTATCCTCAAACCAATACATTGTAGTGCAGGCATTCGTTTTTTGTTTCAGAACCATGAAATTAAAAAAACAACAACTGATAATCTAAAATACAAAGAATAAATTTGACAAAGCAAAAATGTTTCCTCAATGCAGGACACAGTCACGAACTAAAAGTACAGACAGCATTGTATATATGAAATACTACATGACAGTAAAGTACCACCCTTATACACTGAGTATGGCAATGCAGCACCAGTCTGCTACCAATAATGCTTCCCAGTGAAAGCAAAGGTATAGTCCATGAAAGACTGGCACCTATAACGCAAGTGCAGTGCTGGCTCGAAATGTACCACAACTGCAGAGGAAATGTGGTGGAGACCACCTCAGCAACATAGAAATATAGCCATAATCTATAACCCCATCACTGGCACATAAATCTAACTAAAACTAAACATACCATACAAAAAGCATAAGGATATGTTCACTTGGCGAAAAATGGTTTCTGCCATGCAAACTACCGCACGGCTAGTTGTAGCGGGATGTCGGTGCCGTGCATCAGCATTCCGCTGCGACACCCCATTCCTGATTAGGCCCAATTGAATGGGCCTAAACAGGAGCGTGTCTTGAGCCGCAGACGCTGTGGCTGAATCAGCCACGGAATCCATGACAAGATAGGTCATCTCGCTTCTTTTTTTCGCTATTAGCTAAAAAAGCGAGCGGCTCCCATTGAAGTCAATGGGAGCTGTTTTTGTAGGCGAATTTTGAGGCGGATTTGTTCTCGCTATCAAAGGAGTGGGTATGGAGTGTCAGTCCAAGGAATGACCACGAATGCCAATGGCAAAACAGCACAAGACGGTCAGATGTGTCGTACACAGAGTCATAAATGTAGTCATTGATCACAAATAATCCAGCAAAGAAATGCTTGCTTGATCTGATCAGCTTGGGAGGGCTGGGACATATTCTGGTACTGTGCTGAACCACCAGCGAGTCCTTAATCATCCTGTAAAATAAATATACAAACATAAGGCAAGTTTAGGTTGAAAGTTTATGTAATAAGGTTTCTAAATATAAAGGCCATAACGTGGTTAAACTGCCCCAAAATAAAAGTAGAGTCTCCTGCCTAACCATTTCATGTTAAGATTGTATAGAACTGTACCCGAGAAATGTCAAGTGGCTTTTATTACTGTCAAGAATCTTAGATGTGGAATTCATTTTGACACATCTGCTATATCATTAAGAGACTGGCACGTGGGAATATAAGAACATTTTAAGAAAAACAGTAACATTTAAGAATATGACAAGAATAAAAGAGATATATATAGCTTTAGTTCTCAGTCGTCATTGCTAAAGAGTGGCCAAAGAAGGGTTACATGGTCCGTCTCTCAATATACTGGCTGCGTCATTGGAATCCAAGGACTAAGGGTAAGTTCACATGGGTTTTTTTTGGTCAGGATTTTGAGGCCGTATCTGCCTCAAAATCCTGACCAAAAAGACGTCTCCCTTTGAAATCAATGGGAGCCGGACAGGTCTTTTTTCCGATAGCCGGAACAAACCAAACAAAAGAAGCGAGATGCTAATTCTTCAGGCCGATTTGCCTCGCGACATCCGCCTGAAGACACTCCCTCCTGACTAGGCCCATTCATTGGGCCTAATCCGGAGCGGAGTGTTGGACTGGATGCCGGTGCACTGCCCCGGCATTCAGTCGTGGTTACCCGTATTTTGGATCAGAACTGGAGGTGTCCTCCGCCTCAGGTTTCCGGTACAAAATACCCCGTGTGAACTTACACTAAGACTTTTGTAGAGAAACAAAGTCTGGGGATTCTATAAAAAAGAAAAAAAATGACTAGCTGCTATGTGTAATAACTACTCACATTTACTGGCATCATTTTTAAGGCACTTTAATGGCCATAAGAGATCTATTTTGTTATACATCCTAATGAATCTAAGTGATTTATAATGGAATTCACCAAATCCTCTTTAGTATTACCAGTAATAATATCATAGCAGAGCACGCTACATACTGTATAAAATGACTTGATATAAAGGCTCAAGCACTTGGCCATATTACAATTCCATTTTTGTAATAGGGCTTCCATAGTAGTGCAAGAGACCTTTACCATACCTTCAAATGTCTGCAACCTCCTAAGAAAAAGAATAGTGCCATGTTCCATTATATGGTGTATGTAGGATCATGTTCTCACTAAGCAGCACTGCTTCTCCTGAAGGACAACTCTGTATATACCAGATCTGACTATTATGTTTGAATATAGTCCCATTAAATATGTGATTTTAAATGTAGCACAACATTTTATTACTGTATTTACTCGAGTATAAGCCGACCTGAATATAAGCCGAGGCCCCTAATATTACCACAAAAAACTGGGAAAACATATCGACTCGAGTATAAGCCGAGGGGGGGGGGGGGGGGGAGGAATGCAGCAACTACTGGAAAATTTCAAAAATTAAAATGGCCGGAGTTTTTGGGTGCAGTAGTTGCTGGGTGGTGGGGAAGGGGTGTTTTGGTTGTCTGTCTGCCCCTTCCCTGAGCTTGAGGACTGAGTTTTTTCCCCCCACTTGGATTTCAGCCTGGCTGAATATAGGGTATCTGCAGAGCTCTTATCAACCCCTACCCGATGGAACAGGAGCACTGCAGATACCCTATATTCAGCAGACCAGGCACTTTCAGACACAGGGATACCTATTGTGTATGTGTTTCACAGTCATTTTCTACTGACTGGTCATAGACACTCTACCGCCGCCCAACCCAACTTGAGTATAAGCCGAGGGGGGCTTCTTCAGCACAAAAACTATCCTGAAAAACTCGGCTTATACTTGCGTATATACGGTATATACTAACAGGCAACAATATTACAAAGTGCTAAAATAATAGTGTCCTCTATTGCATCATGTGATGAACAATCAAGCTATGTCCTTCCACAGACAAAGACAGGAAATCTGAAGACTATAAAAATATCTCCAACTGGTTCAAGTAAACAGAACATGCAAATTCCTATGTAGACAATGCTTTTGAGGAAATATGTATTCACTAGAATTGCAGCAAGGATTGTTCACCTCTGTACAGCGTATTATAGGTTGTGCGGATAGGTAGCATAACACCCACAAAATGGATTTCCTTACTGTGTCAATTTAAGTGCCATTTAAAACTGGATACCATTTTTAGGAGTAATGCTCATATTCAATATGAAGATACACAAGTTATCTATATCTTCATGATACATACATCTTATGATTCAGTTACATAACATAAGGGCCTGCTAATATGCTCCCATCCTAGAGGATAAAATGTACCTCATAAGTGCCAACAATTGGACTTTTTTGGCATATATCCCCAAGTCATATTGTAAAGTCTGTTAGGGTATGTTCACACAGAAATTTTTGCAGGAGGATTCTATCTTGAAAAACCCATTGAAATCAATGGGGAAATGCTGAAAAAATGGGATACGGTTTTGATGCGGTTTTTTTTGCATCAAAACTGCAAAAAACACAATGTAAAAAAAAAATATGTAAAAAAAAAAGTTTAATTTCTGAAGCAGATTTGCAAAAAAACTCCCTGTGAACATAACTTTAGAGTTGGATATAATACTGTATATAATTTATATAATAGCCACCTTCAACCGATATCATTAAAGAGGCAGCTTTGGATGAGAGCCAGTTTACGTACCTTTTTGCCCCCATATATATTTAAAAGTAGCCTATCCCTTTAATAGTATATTGGACACTGGTAAGTTGTTATAGTTTTCATACCCATTCATCATCTTCAGCTCCATCACCTTGACCACGGGCCTCAGGTGCGGGATCAGCACTGTGAGATTTATTGGCCATTATGTTGTCTGTCCAGGAAGCACCAGTCGGAGCATCTCCAGCAAAATTACATTTTGTCACTGTTCCACTGTCAATTTTTGCTAAGGAAACTAAAGGACAGAAAAGGTATCACTTTCGACCGTCATTGGCAGTATTGATGCAGCAGGGAGATACACCATTATTATTAAAACACATCACCTGAAAGCCAAGTGTCTGGCTATAATATGATACTGTTTTTTTGTTTGTTTCTTACGTTCCCTTATCTGGCCATATAGACACAGCATGAATTTGTCATTGGTGGAATGTCAGCAAATTCTGCATCTAAATCCAAACAGAATCCTGGGTGTCCGAGCATGGCGTATCTAATTGTATGGAAATTCTGACTACTGTGACAAGCTTACATCATGCAAAAGATTTGTTGTTTTTTTTCCCACTAAGACAATAAACAGACAATAAATATTCTATTAGTCTGGGTAAAAATATCTGGTCCTCAGTCTGTGAGAGAAACAATGCGAACAAAAGACAGAATAACTTATAGAGGACTCTTCACCAACTCCAATTCTTTGTATCGCTCGATAAGTGTCAATCCATTGATTCTGGTGCTGTTGGAATTTTTCTCTAGTCCCTATTAGAGATGAGCGAACACTGTTCGGATCAGCCGTTCCGAACAGCACACTCCCATAGAAATGAATGGAAGCATCTGGCATGGCGACCGGCCGCTGGCAAAGTGTACGTGACAGGTGCTTCCATTAATTTCTATGGGAGCGTGCTGTTCGGAACGGCTTATCCGAACAGTGTTCGCTCATCTCTAGTCCCTATCATTCCCAAACAGTCATTACTGATAGTTTCAGCACCCAATATCCTAAATAAGCTCTCTACTGTTAAGTGGGTGGTCCCTGTGTTTGCTCCAGCCCAAGACTGCTCCCTTGACAGAAAGCCTATTTAATACATTGGGTCATGAAACTAACAGCACTGATTGCTCAGGGATGGTGAAGGCTGGAGAGAGAGAAAAAAAGGCTATCTGTACCAGAATAAGTGGAGCAGCACCTACTAAAGGATGCAAAGAAGGAGAAGTGGTGGAAGGTCTTCTTTAATAATATGCTATCCAACCGGGAAACTACAAGCTGTTTATGTAACAGCTATAGGAAACCCGTTAATGTATATGGTCATGTAATTACAGCAGCCTCTGCACAAATTCAATCAGCCTCCGTGTAAGAGGTTCAAGACTGTAGGGATGAGGGGGTGAAAAGTTTAATGAGCTAGCTTGAAAAATCTGTGATCTGTGAGATCTTGATCTATAAGTGGTGTGAAGGTTTTATTTCTCATTGGTAGTAAACTTGAAATATCCCAGCAAAATAATTTACTGAACCTGCATAATCTACCCAAAAAGCATAAAAGTGGCTTCTGTAATGACATAAAAGTAAGGCTGTAAAACTTATGGAGCTATACACCAGAATACCACTACTTGTTGGTTGCAGTTGATAGATTAGAATTTATGGTGTCCTGCATTGCAGGCTTGATATTGGCTAACAATAATGCATTCAACAAGACATGGAGAATGCAGCATGCTGGAGAAGATAGAAGATACTCTTACTAGAGCAACAATCTTACATATAAATGGTCCATCTCCCAAGGTTTTCACACGTAACTGTTCACCAAACTCCAGTTCAGTTTTCTCCATTTCAGCTTCTGGTAGCCAAAATGCCACACCATCTCTGGGGGTAAACCTCATACTGATTTTTAGCAAGTCCTCCTTGTTAATAATATGTTTAAGCTCCTCTGTCTGTAGTCTGTCTGTTTCACCTTTCGCTTCCACCTCTAGTGAAGAAGATCGTAAAGTCAATTATGTAAAAATCATTGTGATAACTCATATTTTAATATACAGTAGTAGAGAATTAGCTCAACACTTTCACAACCAATGAAGCATGTAATGTGGGTATATTTAATTTTTTTGTTCATGTAGTGGCCCCATAAGAATTGTCCAATTTTGCACTGGTATATTTTGTATATCGTTTGTGTGTGTCCCTAGGCGTCATGTGATCATGTGTATCTCATTTCAAATATCAGTGAAAAACCTGCGATCGGTTGTTATGGAGACCTGAAGTAAAGCTGTGTGTATGTGACTTTGTGTAACAGTGTCACCCACAGTGCCATGCCCCTTTAAGGCTGACATAAAGTAGTGAAGAAAAATGGCAGGGTTGCTATGGAATCCTTGAGTAAAACTCTAATATGTGGTACTCTGTTAAAAGCCATGTATCTATTCCTCCAGCGTGTGGTACTGTGTGCTGACGCACGTATCTATTCCACTGGCATGTGTTACTGTGTGGAGTGGTGCGTATCTAATCCTCTAGCGTGTGATACTGTGTGCAGTGGCGCGTATCTAATCCTCCCGTGTGGTATTGTGTGCATTGGTGCATATCTAATCCACTGGCGAGTGGTAATGTGTGCAGTGGCACATATCCAATCCTCTGGCATGTGGTATTGTGTGCAGTGGCGCATATCTAATCCTCTGGCGTGTAGATTTGTGTGAAGACGCGTGTATCTAATCCTCTGGCGCTTGGTACTGTGTGCATACGCGCGTATCTAATCCTCTGGCTTGTGGTACTGTGTGCAGACATGCGTATTTAATCCTCCAGCGTGTGGTACTGTGTGCTGAGTTGTGTATCTAATCCTCGAGCGTGTGGTACTGTGTGCAGACGCACGTATCTAATCCTCCGGTATTGTGTAAAGATGCGCGTATCTAATCCTCCGGTATTGTGTAAAGATGTGCGTATCTAATCCTCCGGCATGTGGAACTATGCGCAGACGTGCGTATCTAATGCTGCGGCATGTGTAACTGTTTATAGACGCACGTATCTAATCCTCCGGCGTGTGGAACTGTGTGCAGACGCGCGTATCTAATCCTCCGGTATTTGTGTAAACATGTGCGTATCTAATCCTCCGGCATGTGGAACTATGCGCAGACGTGCGTATCTAATGCTGCGGCATGTGTAACTGTTTATAGACGCACGTATCTAATCCTCCGGCGTGTGGAACTGTGTGCAGATGTGCGTATCTAATCCTCTGGCATGTGGTACTGTGTGCTGACTTGTGTATCTAGTCCTCCAGCATGTGGTACTGTGTGCAGACGCATGTATCCTAACCCTTCCCATGTGGTATTGTGCAGTGGCACGTATCTAATCTTCCAAGGTGTGGTATTATGTAAAGACGAGCGTATCTCATCCTCTGGCGTGTGGAACTGTGCGCAGACGCGCATATCTATTCCTGCGGCATGTGGACCTGTGTATAGATGCACGTATCCAATCCTCTGGCGTGTGGAACTGTGTGCAGACGTGCGTATCTAATCCTCCGGCGTGTGGTACTGTGTGAAGATGTGCGTATCTAATCCTCTGGCGTGTGATATTGTGTGCTGACCTGTGTATCTAATCCTCTGGTGTGTGGTACTTTGTGCAGACACGCATACCTAATACTTTGGCATGTGGAACTGTGTGCAGACGCGTGTATTTAATCCTCTGGCGTGTGATACTTTATGCAGACCTGTGTATCTAATCCTCCAGCGTGTGGTACTTTGTGCAGACGCGCGTATCTAATCCTCTGGCATGTAGAACTGTGTGCAGACGCACGTATCTAATCTTTAGCCATGTGGTACTTTGTGCAGATGCGCGTATCTAATCCTCTGGCGTGTGATACTGTGTGCTGACCTGTGTATCTAATCCTTCAGCGTGTGGTACTGTGTGTAGATGTGCGTATATAATCCTTTGGGTTGTGAAACTATGTTCAGACCTGCATATCTAATCCTCTGGCATGTGATACTGTGCGCTGACCTGTGTATCTAATCCTTCAGTGGGCGGAACTTTGAGCAGATGTGCGTATCTAATCCTCTGGTGTGTGAAACTGTGTGAAGAAGTGCTATCTAAATCTCTGATGTGTGTATCTCAGTTTGTATATCAGTGTTGGATCATACATGTGGAGTGACCGTGTGTATTGCACTTGGAATAGGAGTGAAAGACTTGCAGGTTTGTTTTGGCTAATGGGGGGTCAGGGTGTTGGGAAAGCTGTATCTCCAGAACGGTACGTCTGAGTGAGTTGGATTCTTGTCTTAAACCTTCCCGGACACCTTAAGTATCTATGTGCCAAATTTGGTGAAGATCGGTCCAGTCGTTTGGTCGCGCATAGAGAACAGACACACAGACAAGAATTCATTTTTATAATATAGAGAAGATATAGATTTAGAATAATACCAGACTGACGCTAGGTTCACACCTGCGTTCTGGTCTCCGTTCTGTGGTTTCCGTCTTCTACATGCAAGAAGACAGAAACCACAGACCGGGTCCGGCCGTGAGCGGCGGTGAGCGTTTTATGCTCTCCGACGCGAAACCGGATTTTTTAATCCGGACACAGAGTACTGCATGTCCGACTCTGTGTCCGGATTAAAAAACCCGGTTTCGCGGTGGAGAGCATAAAACGCTCACCGCCGCTCACAGTCGGACAGCTTTCTCACCCATTTATTTGAATGGGTGAGAAAGACTCCTGCAGGTTTCCGTCTCCTGCTCTGTTTTATGCAGGAAACGGAAACCTGCATAACGGAATGTCGGGCGCAGATGTGAACGAGCCCTTAGTACTCTAGGTGCAGTATTCAGGGCACAGCAGACTTTTTTCTTCCATTATTTTTTTCTTGTGGTGTTTTGCACCCCACTGCCTCTCTTTAAACTTGGGTGCAAAACACCCTAGTTCTTAAGTCTGGTGGATGATATCCCCTATCCACAAAACTTATGGCTGAAGAACCTCTTTAATATTTCATGTCCAAGAAGTCTCATCAACACACTGACTCCAAAATATTATGTAATAAACAATCACCTATAATTTGCATATGTCTTTTTTTCTTTACTGGAATTCATAATAGTTGCGTTTCAGGAAAATACTTATTTTTGTAGTTCTTTATAATAATAAGATTGTATAAACATATATAGATGTAATACCTACTGTAAGAAGACAAGAGATAGCCAGTGTTCACCTTCTTAGTATCACTGAAGTTCGGCTCTATTTCATTCCCCTTACTATCAAACTTCCTCCTATGTATCTTGTTTGGTCTTAAGTAGAGAATGTACCATCGTTCCTAAAATCCCACAAGACAAAAAAAGATGGTCAGATAAAATTCTCCTAAAGTCAGAGAATAAGATGATCTCTTTTAAGAGGACCTTTCACCTCCTCCACTAATTCTAGTTCTTAGCATCTGTTAATAGTCACTGCTCCACTGATTCCAGCGCAGTTAGAAGTCCTTAGGCTAAGTTCACACTTGAATTACGTGTAGCCAATAAGCTGTGGAAATTTCGCTTTAGAGTTAAGCACATATGTTATATAGATGCCATTATAAAAAAATAATAATAATACATTCCAACTTTTGACTTTCTGTCAAAAAGCCACAGCATTTTTTGCAGGGATTGGTTGAATGGGGCCTTAGCCTAAAATGGCAGATATTTCACATACAGTCCTATGAAAAAGTTTGGGCACCCCTATTAATCTTAATCATTTTTTGTTCTAAATATTTTGGTGTTTGCAACAGCCATTTCAGTTTGATATATCTAATAACTGATGGACACAGTAATATTTCAGGATTGAAATGAGGTTTATTGTACTAACAGAAAATGTGCAATATGCATTAAACCAAAATTTGACCGGTGCAAAAGTATGGGCACCCTTATCATTTTATTGATTTGAATTCCCCTAACTACTTTTTACTGACTTACTGAAGCACAAAATTGGTTTTGTAACCTCAGTGAGCTTTGAACTTCATAGCCAGATGTATCCAATCATAAGAAAAGGTATTTAAGGTGGCCAATTGCAAGTTGATCTCCTATTTGAATCTCCTCTGAAGAGTGGCATCATGGGCTACTCAAAACAACTCTCAAATGATCTGAAAACAAAGATTGTTCAACATAGTTGTTCAGGGGAAGGATACAAAAAGTTGTCTCAGAGATTTAACCTGTCAGTTTCCACTGTGAGGAACATAGTAAGGAAATGGAAGACCACAGGGACAGTTCTTGTTAAGCCCAGAAGTGGCAGGCCAAGAAAAATATCAGAAAGGCAGAGAAGAAGAATGGTGAGAACAGTCAAGGACAATCCACAGACCACCTCCAAAGAGCTGCAGCATCATCTTGCTGCAGATGGTGTCACTGTGCATCGGTCAACTATACAGCGCACTTTGCACAAATAGAAGCTGTATGGGAGAGTGATGAGAAAGAAGCCGTTTCTGCACGTACGCCACAAATAGAGTTGCCTGAGGTATGAAAAAGCACATTTGGACAAGGCAGCTTCATTTTGGAAACAAAAATTGAGTTGTTTGGTTATAAAAAAAGGCGTTATGCATGGCGTCCAAAAAGAAACAGCATTCCAAGAAAAACACATGCTACCCACTGTAAAATTTGGTGGAGGTTCCATCATGCTTTGGGGCTGTGTGGCCAATGCCGGCATCGGGAATCTTGTTAAAGTTGAGAGTCGCATGGATTCCACTCAGTATCAGCAGATTCTTGAGAATAATGTTCAAGAATCAGTGACGAAGTTGAAGTTACGCCGGGGATGGATATTTCAGCAAGACAATGATCCAAAACACCGCTCCAAATCCTCAGGCATTCATGCAGAGGAACAATTACAATGTTCTGGAATGGCCATCCCAGTCCCCAGACCTGAATATCATTGAACATCTGTGGGATGATTTGAAGCGGGCTGTCCATGCTCGGCGACCATCTAACTTAACTGAACTTGAATTGTTTGTCCAAAATACCTTTATCCAGGATCCAGGAACTGATTAAAAGCTACAGGAAGCGACTAGAGGCTGTTATCTTTGCAAAAGGAGGATCTACTAAATATTAATGTCACTTTTCTGTTGAGGTGCCCATACTTTTGCACCGGTCAAATTTTGGTTTAATGCATATTGCACATTTTCTGTTAGTACAATAAACCTCATTTCAATCCTGAAATATTACTGTGTCCATCAGTTATTAGATATATCAAACTGAAATGGCTGTTATAAACACCAAAATATTTAGAACTAAAAATGATTAAGATTAATAGGGGTGCCCAAACTTTTTCATAGGACTGTACATGGTCACGGTGGGAGTTTGTGGTGAGAATGCCCCACTGTACAGCCAAAAGGGACTGACATTCAAAGTTGTGTCATTATTACTAACACCTCAAGGGTCATGTATTGAAAATAGGACTGAGTGTCCCTTGCAATCCATCCCCTATATATTTGTATATACTGCGATATATAGGCCATTTAGTTCAGGAAGGACTATGTTTGTGCACAAAGACCTCTCCTATTATATACAAATCAAATTCCTATATTGGCCAAACCAAAAACATGTGTCTATAGATGTGTATTTAGAGACCTCAGTTATAATATACTGATCTGCATGTATGCTACAGACGCAGTGTAGAAAGACCCTAATACATATGTGGGTTGTGCTGTGCAAGTGCTATGTATTGGGGCGGATTGATGAAGGGGAACTGTACAGAACAGATTCTACTTGTCCTATTTTTTAATTGATTTCTAATGTTAGCTTCAAATAAAACTGCATCAAAATGGCATGTGTGAAAACTCTCAAAGTGTACTGAAGGAAAATATTCTTCATCTAAGCTGATTACCGAAGTAGGAACAAAATTCAATTCAGAGGAATAGTGGCACTGCCAAAGCCATCTGAAATCTAGGACTCATATAAAGAGAGTGGAAGACATATTCTTATTAGTGTGTGGATGGCGGTAGGTGAAGCTGTAGTCAGCTCGAACAGTCCAAAGCCCTTAGTGCGAGATGTGATTTCACTTGTCAGAAAGATCATTACACAACTTCTTCTTCCCCAGCTCTGGGCATGTATTTTTATCTGTGAACAGACTATACTTTCACGCTCCATTTAATCTCTTTGGTTTGATCTCTGTATCGCTCACATCCTGTTGGGTATCAGAAGTATGGGAAGACAAAGGCTTAATACATATAGAAATAACATAAAAAATAAAGGGCTAAAACAAACATCAGAAAATAAAAGCAGCACATCAGACAAGTGAACCCCAGGAACTGAGCAGCGATTGCATGTAAGCAGCGGAATTGATCTCCGTAGCTCAGCGGCACGGTATTCACCATGCCGTCTACAAACTCGTGTAGATGTAATTGTACAGCTAAAAAAAAAAATCAATAAAACATACTGCCGCTTGACTGCAAGACATCTGAAGTATAAAAGAGAACTATTTGGGTAAGACTAGGCTCCTTAGCACAATCTATAAAGCCCACTCCCATCCTTCTTAATCAATATTCCAGCTGCAGATAAGGAGCCGAATTCATAGAACGTGCCTGCAAACTAATACAAAAACTGGAGCCTAGAAAATACTCGAACAGAGGGACAAAAAGGTATACAAAAAATAAAACACTGCTAACAGGCAGCCATTTTTTTCCTCAGCCTTTGTGTGCTGCAATATGGGCTCTGCTGGGTGCCAAATGTACAGAGCCCTAACATAAAAGAATTGCTTCTAGGAGAGAATAGCTCTATACATATAGCACACGACAGAATGTGCCACTAACCTGATGAAAAAGAAGCTGTGTATGTGTATGCCGAGAAGGCTGCGAAAAAGGATGGCTGAAATAATCAAAAGTTTATACCCACAATTTGTCCTGTAAGTATATACTGTGTACTGTCTGCATGTATCACACTTCAGCTTTTAGTGAGGGGAAAAGGGAAGGCGAATGTACATTCCAATAATGTCATGATCCATCATGGGATGGTGCATCTTTAAAATCTGGGTCCAATTTCCAGCACCCTTAGAATGAGCTCAGTGAAAGGGCCACAGTATTGTGGCAACCTCAGCCGCCACTCCATAGTTTATTAGGCACAACACCATCTGCTTTGTTGTGGTACTGGTACCTGGTTCTGCATGTTACAGCAGGTTAGTCATAGTCACTCGGATCTGTGTGCAGTACCGGGCACAGCCACAATACAACGTATGGAAGTGTGTGTTGTAATGAGGAGGATGCAGAGATCATCTCTGGCTTACAATTGGTAGGGTTGCAGGATAGACCATCAATTGTAAATGCTAAGAAATCTCTTTTAGGTTAAAGCCCCAAGTAGCATCCTGCAGCAAAAAAAGCAGTGGACTTTCTGCTTCAATGATAGCTATAGGGAAAGCACCAACGTTTATGTAGGTGTAATAGACATACATACTTCAATTTCCAAAACCGCAGTCGGTTTTGGATATCACAGCTTGTCCGCAGCATGTATTTTCCCACACTTTGGGGGTGGGATTCGCTAACATCCCATCCACTATGCAGTGACTGTAAAAACACTGCATATTTTTCTGGCACACGGCCTTAAGACGATTGTCCATTATCAGCAAAAGGGAGCTGCAAGTAGTACTTGGAACTCATGTAATAGGTAGTCAGACCAGGTCCACCAGAGCGAGAAAGACTAAACGGCTACTTACCTTCTTCCCTTTGATGTCTGTTATAGTATGGCGAGAGTAATCCACTAGCGTCCCTTCCAGAAGTATGCCTGGTCCACTACAGAAACCAATAAAACAATGTGATAATAAACGCCAGAGATATGTAACCTCCTGGAATCAGATGAATCTAAGTTTTAATCTTTTATGGACCTGTTTATTATGAGCATTAAAGCTAAGGCCCCACATTGGAGAAAAGAAACTTTTTTTGTTGCTGTGCTTTTTTGAGTCAAACCAAGGAGTGGCCACGAAAGGAATAGGAAATATATAGGATGTAGTTACACTTCCATCTGCTAAATCCACTCCTGACTTTAGCTCAAAAAACGGCAGCAAAATCTGCAAAAGACTAAGGCTAAGGCCCTCTAGGGACATCCCACAGCCAAAAAGTGTTCCCGCAAAAAGTACGGCGGCAATGCATCGCGGTTCTTCCCGCAGTGTTTTAAACAGAAAGTTTGCTGAGTTTTCCTCCACGGATTTCTGTTACAATTATACCTATGGGGAAACCGCCGGTGTTTCTATAGATATAATTGACATGCTGCAATTTCCAGAACCATGCCAGTTTTGGATATCGCGGTGTGTCCGAACCCCAGTTTCTACTGCAAAGTGGGCATGGGATTCACTTTGTACTGTAAAACGCTGCGGGAAAATCGCGGTGTTTACGGCCCGTGAGGTCCCGGCCTAAAGAGGTTTCCATGGCCACCTACCCTCATTTCTGGCCTCAAGACCCTCAAGCTTGTGCTAGTCCGTGCTGGCACCTGCTGGGCTGGAAGTGAAGTGGCTGAGGTAACTACTGTTGCCAATCACGGGTGATGTCACTGCTAATACATCATATGTGAGTGGGAGTCAAGTGACTGGCAGCAGTGGTCACCCGAGCTCTTTCATTTACAGCCCACCAAATGCCAGTACAAAATGCGAAACCAAATTCAGAGTGGAAGACAGAGTAGGTGAGTTTTTCCTCTTTTTTTTTATTGACAAGCCCACATCAACCGCATGATTACATCACTAGGGAGCAGTGGTTGTTATTGGCTGTGGCGTCTAGGGGTTAAACTACCAAATCAGAGTAATATCTGTTATAGGAAGCTAAAGCAGCAGTAGGGGCTTTGCAAGGTCCCATGCATGAGAAGAATCTGGCCAGAAGCTCCAAACCATACATGGACCACATTTCATGGCCTGAACCCAGTCAGAAGACCAGGACTCCCTGAATCATAGTGATCTCCACCTCCTCGCGGTCCTACTGTCCTCACTATATACAGTACAGGGAAGGGCAGTGTAGGCTGGGACTACTAGTGTAACAGATCATGGATATCTGGAGTCTAACAGGTAATACCCAGGTTTCAATTCATTTATACATTTCTAGGAGGAATAACAGAGGAACCGCGCAACGCAGATTTCTGAGAAAAGATGCTCCACAATTGTTACTATATACAGACATGTCAGAGGAGATGACAGATCCTCTTCTATTCCCACTACCTTTGGGTACTGCCTTTGAAATAGAAGTTTCTTTGCTTTGTTAACTTCTTTCCCATCACCAGATTTCTTACAAGGAACCGTCGCTGCCTTCCTGATCGCTATATACACAGTGCTCAAATGGCGAAGGGAAATGTGTATACAGTATATAGAAGCCAGGGCCTCCTCCTAAATCTATTGGGTGTCCTTTCGCTATAATAGGAACCTATGCCGGGTAGAACTGGTGTACATTACTATACTCATGGCATAAAACTGGTGTCCGTTATAATAAATCACTCGGGGTCCCCACTCCGCCAAAATTCATGCAATGTGGCAGGAGAGACGCCAATAATATCCCAAATGACGTATACTCCCCCCTCCCCCTTCAGGGATAAATTGTAGAAAAAATGCAGGAAAAATTCTGTATAACTTAAAAAAAAGCCATAGATAGGGGGGAAACATAAAAACACAAAGTAATACGGGGATTTCCAAGCTTTTTATTTTCAATAAGGTGGCCCAATAGGAAACTTTTACCAGTGTCCCCCAATGTTTACAGTGCTGTAAGGTATGACATCTCCATCATGTGGCCCAATCCTGTATTATCGCAGCCGGTAGCGCACTAGTTGCAGCCCCTTCCTATTCCCCCCTGTATGCCCGGGCTGCACCTCCTCCTATATCAGCCTATATAGCCGGCACACAGCGCTGTGCCCACTCCTCATACCTCTGGTATATCGCCGGCTGCCACTCCCCGGGCACCCTCTCATCATGCACCGGCTTATTCTGCAAGGCACTATCGTGATAGATCCGGCTCATCGTGACAGTAGTTCTCCACACTCAGGCCGGAAAGAGAGCACTCAGCTGCTGAAGGAACCAGTGCAGTGCTCCGGGCCATGGAGGTGACAGGAACTGTGCATGTACATAACACTACGGCAGACGTGTACCCTGTGTATACTGTGTCAGTATATAACTCAGTATGTAAGCTGTAATGTTATATATCATTAACTACTAGCTACTACAATAATAGAACACCCCCTCCACTGCGTGCACATGGTACAGTCTGTAATGATATTCCCTCCTTCCTGGGAGTAAAGCGTCAGTAGTGGGCACAGTGTCATGTCTGCAGGTGAGGGCAGGAGGGTGGATTGTACACTGTATATACATATATTCAGATGGTATACAGTGCATACAGCTACATAATATATACAGTATATTATATATACTCAGTTATACTCATTTGTTATACAGTGTATACCGCTACAAAAGTTACACATTCTATACACCTTTATATACTCATATGTTATACAGTGTATACCGCTACAAAAGTTACACAACCTGTATACATGTATATACTCCTGTTATACAGTGTATACAGCTACACAAGTTACACAACCTGTATATATGTATATACTCCTGTTATACAGTTACACAACTCCCATAAGTTAAAATACTTTCTCTCCATTTAAAACTGAAAATTAGCAAACTTTACAATATAGTGATTCCAGTTTTGTGCCTTACTATTGGATATGCATCCTCCGCTGCTCCTATAACACAGTCACATTCATTTCTTTGTGAATGGGGGCATCAAAATATGGATCATTTTCTATTTTTGTTTGTTTTCACAGATCCCTCCATATACTGTAATGTATAAGGGATCGGTGAAAATAGCCACCTCTCAGGGGCAAACGACCATGAAAAATGGTGGAGTAAATGTACTGTAGGCTTAGGACAGCCGTACACATTAGCCAAGATTTACTAATAGCATGTTTCCCTGAAAATAAGGCCTACCCCAAAAACAAGCCATAGCATGATTTTTCAGGATTTTTGGAGACTGTCTTATTTTCAGGGGGAAACTCAGTAGTGTAAATTTACGCTGGGTTCACACCTGCGTTTGGGGTCTCCGTTCTATGGTTTCCGTCTTCTGCATGGCAGAAGACGGAAACCATAGACCGGGTCCGGCCGTGCGCGGCGGTGAGCGTTTTAGGCTCTCCGCCGCGAAACCGGATTTTTTTATCCGGACACAGAGTACTGCATGTCCGACTCTGTGTCCGGATTATAAAACCCGGTTTCGCGGCGGAGAGCCTAAAACGCTCACCGCCGCGCACGGCCGGACATCTCTCTCACCCATTCAAATGAATGGGTGAGAGAGACTCCTGCAGGTTTCCGTATCCTGCCTGTGTTTTAGGCAGGAAACGGAAACCTAAGTACGGAGTGCCGGGCCGCAGATGTGAACGAGCCCTTAGACAGACAGCCTGATTTATCACAGTGTCTGATTCTGGATGATGTTGTTGGGAGGCAGGGACTCCTAGCAGCTTAGATAACTATTTTGATAGGAGTCATTCCCAGTATAAGTTGCAGGCCAGTAATTCTAGCCAACACACGGACCAAGTTTCACGGCTGAAGCTTGCTCGTATGAATGCGCCCTAATACTAATGTTACTGTCACAACTACAACCACAGTCTCACGATGCGAAGTTTGTGCAGATGTTGCAAGACAATACAGTGATCTTTAGTTGTGTGTTAGGAGTCACAGCCAGATATTGCTGTGTAACCTCAGTCCAAGGCCGGTGGTCCCACGAAACGTAAACTCCACAACAAAAACCACGGGGCCTTAGCCTTTTGGTAGAGTTTGCGTAGTCTGCTCAAGTTCAGACTGACAACAATATGAGGAAAGCTTCTGAGCTGCTACGGTATGCAACATACAGAAAACTGTCATACCTAGAGGAACCGGTGACCCCAAATATGCCAAAATGTGTATGTTAGACGTTTTAATATGTTGCTATACACTATTTTTCCATAGCATTTTCAACTAAAAAAGAAAAACTATGGAAAATACAGTGACAAACAGTTATAACGGTTTGGGTGCTATGACATGTATGCCAGAAAACTGCTTAGAAGTGGCACATCTTTGGCACATTATCTTTTTTTTTGCAATAGATGCACCACTGGATGGCGTAGATTTCAGTTCTGGGATAGACTAAAATTAAGAGACTGAATAATTCTTGTACAAAGGGCTCCAGTTGTGGGCAAAAGGAACTTCACCTTTAGGCTAAGGCGGGCCATAGCGGGCCGCAGCAAAAAAAAAAAAGCAATTAAAAAAAAGATGGCAACACATTTCAGTTTTTCCTGACCGATTTTTAAAGAAAGTCCACAGGAGTTTCCTCTTTGCAGAGACTGTAAAACGCTGTGGTTTTTTCCATGGCGTTTATGCCTTGTTGGGCCCCCGGCCTTAAAGGGTTGTCCAGAAATTACATATTTTTGCGAGGAGACAGGTGTAGAATAAAATAAAAAATCATACTCTCCTCTCCCTGGCTCTCTGATGTCCAGCAGCTCCCAAGGGCTTGTTCCAGCAGAATTCCTTGCCACATGTGACTGCTTAGGCCAATCAGAGGGCGAAGTAAAGGAACCGGATTTCACAGGTGATGTACTAGTATGTAAGTGACATCTGGGGTCCTTTCATTAGGCCACTGATTGGCTTCAGTGGTCAAGTGTGGCGAGGACTTCCACCGGGACAACTCTGGGCACGACTGGACAGTGTCCTGGGACACTGGAGTGCCAGGGACAGTTGAGTATGATATACACTATGTATCTGGACACCTGGCTGAAAATGACTTACAAGTTTGTGGCGCCCAACATCGGTAATGCTGGAATTCAATATGACGTTGGCCCACCCTTAGCCTTGATGACAGCTTCCACTCTCGCAGGCATACGTTCAATCAGGTGCTGGAAGGTTTCTTGGGGAATGGCAGCCCATTCTTCACGGAGTGCTGCACTGAGGAGAGGTATTGATTTAGGTCGCTGAGGCCTGGTACGAAGTCGGCGTTCCAAAACATCCCAAAGGTGTTCTATAGGATTCAAGTCAGGACTCTGTGCAGGCCAGTCCATTACAGAGTTGATATTGTCGTGTAACCACTCCGCCACAGTCCGTGCAGTATGAACAGGTGCTCGATCGTGTTGTACGATGCAATCGCCATCCCCGAATTGCTCTTCAACAGTGGGAAGCAAGAAGGTGTTTAAAACATCAATGTAGGTCTGTGCTGTGATAGTGCCATGCAAAACAACAAGGGGTGCAAGCCCCCTCCATGAAAAACACAACCACACCATAACACCACCGCCTCTGAATTTTACTGTTGGCACTACACATGCTGGCAGATGACGTTCACCGGGCATTCGCCATACCCACACCCTGCCATCGGATCGCCACATTGTGTACCGTGATTCGTCACTCCGCACAACGTTTTTCCACTGTTCAATCGTCTAATGTTTACGCTCCTTACACCAAGCGAGGTGTCGTTTGGACCTGTGTGATGTGTGGCACCCAACCACCTGACCACGTTCGAAGTCCATGAGTTCCGCGGAGCGCTCCATTCTGCTCTCTCATGATGTCTAATGTCTACTGAGGTCGCTGATATGGAGTACCTGGCAGTAGGTGGCAGCACAATGCACCTAATATGAAAAACGTATGTTTTTGGGGGTGTCTGGATACTTTTGATCACATAGTGTATATATATTTTTTTATTTCACCTTCCCCCAGCCTCCTGGTAAAAATCTGTCATTCCTGGGCATCTCCTTTAATAAATCCACATAAGCTATAAAACCATTAGGACCTGCTTACATGTTTCAGGTTTACCACAAACCCTTAGTCACAGCAGTATTAGTCATGGTCCAGCGTTTCTCTGTGCAGCGAAGTGTGTAGAATATCTGAGCTGGACATTTGCCCTTGTTTTCCTAATATTTCAAGCAGAACCCCGGGTCAGCAGATACATTGATTAAGAATGGAAACCTCATTCTTAATAAAGTCCCTCTGAAGTATAACTATAGTAAATCTGATGGAGCAATGAGTTCCTGCCCGAACCTACCTTGATCCCCACCCCAATTCATTTCACTGTCTTAAAAAGTGGTGAGTGGGATGGAAAAATCATGAGGTGTTGGATCTTTGGAGTCAATAGAGGTCATGCATCAAAGATGTGCCATTTCTATGCCAGTTTTTTTTACGTATATAGTATTCCTCTTTGTGTAAATTTTATCTAAAACAGACAAAAACTCTAGGTCTTGTCTATTGTGAAACAAACAATTCCCCCTTTGATTTTAAAGAGACTTTATGTTTTTTTCTTACAGGTAATTTTGATGGATCCTTCTTGGTCAGTCGGATACATTGAGTTGGTTCTGCCAGGTTGATATGCACAAGGTACAGAAAACAAAAGCTTGTCTTGCAGGTGCTTCAGCACCCCTGTACTTACCATTGTTAGGACATTGCATAGTGTGACTGTCATTCAGACAGGCGTTCTTGTATTTTTGGTTTGTGACCCTGCATATCTGCACTCCTTGGGGACCTGTTTTAGATGCAACAGGTCATGTTTGAGGACTCGCATTGTCATGACAACCTTTCAAGTGATCACATTTGCGTCCTCCTTAATTGTACGTTTTCAGCAATGCTAATGAACACTATTTTATGGTTCATTTTAATGAAATGTTTTATGTTTTGCTCCAGAAATTCACCCAGCGGTTGGCTAGGTCAGATCACTTCATCTTCTATTGTGCATATATCTCCACTCCTATTTAATTGTATAAAATGTAATTTCACTAGACGCAGCAAACAAAAATGGTCTAGAGATTAAAAAAAAAAAACTACACAAACCTTATGAAAATAATCATAATTGTTTCACAATGGGAGGTTTTTTGTTCATAAGGGTATGGTCACAGACAGTAGATTTAGGTGACCACTTAATAGGTGGCCATGATGAGTCTTTAAGAGCAATAAGTATTGTTTCCAGGGGCATCTTCACCTTAGCTAATTGAATATGTGACGCCCCCTCCCCACACCCATTATGTCTTTATGGAAAGCGATTGGAAGCCTAAGGCTATGTTCACAGCGCTGATCCATCATGCTGATTCTAATGGACCCCTTGTGTTTTGCCTCTCATTGTACCCGAGTGATTTTGAGGAATTTTCTTCATGATGATTTGAAATTTGCGGTACAAGTTCATTTTGCAAAAATGAAATGGATGGACAAAACCGGTGCAGACTTGGTGCCTAAAAGTTATATTTTATGCCCAAACTAGTGTCATCACATTAACAAATATGGGCCAATTTCCAGACACTGTTGTGTTTGACTAAAGGGTGGACAACATCATCAGCTAAAAGCATAGACTTCATTGATCTATATATTAAAAAAAAAAAACTACCATACTTGTCCAGCAGGTGGAGCCAAAGACTTTTCACACTCAGACACTAACATAGATGTGTGTATCAATCTGATTCTAATCAGTGGGCCCATTGTGGATGCTTTATCATTAGAGAAAGCCTCTGGGATTTAGCCTAGATTCACATATAATTTGTCAGATTATTAGCACCTGCTCTAGGAGTTTGACAGAAACATTAGTAACACAGCATATAAGGTTGCATAAAGACATAAGTCCATCAAATCCAACCTATAAACCGGACAGTGAACGGCGCATGTATGCGGTCTGCAAGCATCAGTCATTGTCAGGTACAGAGCAACTCTTCTTCTTATACTGCTTTAGTATGATATTTTTAGTATGTACATGATTGTATGCACATATGGCTGTGTTTTCTCTTCAGTATATAGGGTTTTCATGATTATTTGTGATTGTTATCACTGGCCCATTACTCCATTTAGGCTGAGGCCCCATGTTGCAGAAACGCAGCTTTTTATGTTGCAGATTTTGTTGCGGTTTTTTGAGCCAAAGTCAGGAGTAGATTGAGCAGAAGGGAGAAGTATAAGAACGTTTCATAGAGTACCCATTCCTTTTGTAGCTATTCTTGGCTTTGGCTCAAAAAACTGCAACAAAATCTGCAACAAAAAAACTATGTTTCAGCAATGTGGGGCTTTAGCCTGAGGCAAAGGCCCCACTGGGCGGAAATGCAGCGCTAAACTGTGAACACATCGCGGCTCTTCCCACAGCACTTTCAACAGAAAGTTCACTGAGTTTTCCTCCGTGGACTTTCTGTTACAATTATATCTATAAGAAAGTCGCCGGTGTTTCTGTAGATATAATTGACATACTGCAATTTTCAAAACCGCAACGGACACATCGCAGTGTGTCCGCACTATTTTTTCCGCAAAGTGGACATGGAATTCGCATGAATCCCATCCACTTTGCAAGTACTGTAAAATGCAGTGATTTTTAATACGGCGTTTCCACTGCGGCCAAATCGCAGCGTTTCAGGACAGTGGGGCCCTAGCCTTAAAGAGATATTTCCATCTTAAGCTACGTTTCCACGGAGTAATGCGCCGCTCATTCTGACATGTAAACATGTGTCAGAGAGAGCACTGTAAAACAGAATCCCACTGACTTCAATGGGTGCCATCTTACGCGCGCTACACATTGAAATCAATGGGTTAAAAAGCCTCTCATTGATTTCAATGTGTAGAGCGCGTAAGACGGCACCCATTGAAGTCAAGAATGAGCGGCGCGTTACTCCGTGGGAACAGGGCCTTAGGCTGCGGCCCCACGTTGAGGAAACACAGCTTTTTTTTTGTTGCGTTTTTTGAGACAAAGTCGAGAATGGCTACATAAGGAATGGGAAATATATAGGACGTTTTTATACTTCTACCTTCTGCTCAATCCACTCCTGGCTTTGGCTCCAAAAACTGCAACAAAATCTGCAACAAAAAAGCAGTGTTTCCGCAACACGGGGCCTCAGCCTAACCCTTCGTTCACATCTGCGTTTAGTAATCAGTGTGGGGAGTTCGCATGGGGACCCCCCAAACAGAATACCAAACGCAATTGCAAGCGCTGTGCAGTAAAAGCACACGGACGCCGTAGACTATAATGGGGTCCGTGTGCTTGCCATGCGCTGCCCGCACGAATCTTGTGAACAGGAAAGTAGATTGTGAACTACTTTTCTGTCTGCATGTTCTGTGCAGAGATCTGGCGGCGAGCACATGGTCCCCATGCGGACTCCCCTGAACGGAATACCAACGCAGATGTTAATGAGCAGGCACGGACATGACCTGCTCTCTGCCTGAGTGTGAGGGAAGGCTTCTGGAGCAGCGCTGCTCCAGTGGCCTCCCCAATCCACCGCTCGGTGCGAAGGCAGTCCAGGACAGCTTGTCCTAGACTGGCTTAGGTAAGTAAAAATGCCGCCCTCCCTGAGGCCCTGGCATAGTGCCGCCTGAAGCAGTCGCTTCAGGTTGCCTCATGGGAGGTGCGGCGCTGGGTTCGGGTGTCAGACTCCAACAGATCCCATAATAATGAGGTATCCTGTCATTATTATGAAAACACCATTTGGGTCCATAAAATCCTTTTAAGTTTGTTCATTCAGATGATCCCTCCATGGATTGACCACATGATGGCAGATCTTCAATTTGTGGGTATGGCTTAGCCTAAGTTTTGACCATTTGGATAAACATCTGGTTACACGTGATTGCTATAGCTCTTTGGGAAATAGTCGTCACTTGAAGACAACATCTGGCCGCATGCCTCCATGATAGATTCATACTGTCTCATTCCTTTACATGTGCATATAAAAGTTCTTTTATAATTGGCCGGTTGCCCATATCTGCAGCAGTACCCCAGCATGTGTAACCAGCTGAAGACACTGATAAGCGATATAAAAGACGGATTTCAATATTCAACACTTCTCTGATCTTCTGTGTCATCTTCATCAATACGTATGTGACCTGTATCTCTATCATCACTTGTCTGTTCATTAAGATGACATGTACAAGTCTGAGTGATCATTGATCTAATGACCCTCATTATCCTGCCACATAGTGCTTAGCCTGCTCTAACAGCAAAATAATAGGTACAACGTTGCTATTGCCTTAGTCATCCCAGCGAGCAAACCTGATTTCCTGTAGAAGGAATAGCAGCCACTTATAAGCATCTTCTGTCAGCTGTCATTACTTTTTATACTTAAAAGCGAGATATCTTACATATTGTACCAAGGTAAAATCTAATCCAGTCATTGACAGCTCCTGTAGTTTTGTACTACTACTTGGAACATTAGATATACTCTAATGTTTTAACAAATCCAGAATGTATTTGAATAATATGATGTTAATATGAATACTGTAGTAATATAATACTTTATAATGTGGTCAATAAGCAGGATGCTATATAACCTCTTCTTGAGGCTGAGGCCACACATTACAAAAAGCAAAAAAAAAATTGTTTTGCTGTAGTTTTTTTTAGCTAAAGCCAGAAGTGGCTTCAAAAAGAATGGGGAATGTAAAGGAAGCTCTTATACCTCTCCCTTCTGCTCAATCCACTTCTGCCTTTGAAATTGAAGAAGCTGATCATCGGGGGTGCCAAGAGTCACACCACACTGATCTGATATTGATGGGCCTATTCTAA
Source organism: Leptodactylus fuscus (assembly GCF_031893055.1). NCBI lineage: Eukaryota > Metazoa > Chordata > Amphibia > Anura > Leptodactylidae > Leptodactylus > Leptodactylus fuscus. Next base: position 65,958,748 of record NC_134269.1, read on the forward strand.
GGAAAATGCAGGATGCCAGAACATACCTTCAAGAGAATTTTGTAAATATGGGACACAGCAGAGGACTGTAGAGTAACTAAGTTTGCCAGTATATTTGCTGTTAATCTAAGGCCCCTATTTCTCAAAACACAGTCAGCCATTAATGAAGAAGATGGTGTGGAAAACCAGAGGAGCCTGAGTCTACAAGTTGGCTTGCCAACACATGCATGGGAGTGAAGAAATCCAGCAGGTAGTATAAAGAATTTTATCTATGTGTTTATTAAGATTTTCCGAGTCTATCACCCAGAAAAAGATCACTGTGAAACATTTGCCATGTTTTCTACCTGCCTGGTCTAGGTTTATACTGTCCTAAAGGGGTTGTGCCATTAGAGACACTATATCCCCACAGGACTGGGGACAAGTATCACACCGATGGCAGTCAAACCACTTGGTCCTCCAGTGACCAGCACAACGGGAGGACCAAAAGTCCCCCTAAATTCTCCCTGTGAATGAAACTCCAGTGCACTTATATGACTGGCTCTCCATTTATTTAGATGGAGATATCAGTGAATGGAGCTGGCTCTTTGACTCCACATTCTCCTGATCGTTGGGAGAGAACCAGAAGTTGGACCCCCAGAATGTGACACTTCCCCTATCCTGTGCATAGGGGACAAGTGTCTAGTGACATAACCTCTTTAATTTTACACAGTAATAATAAATGTGCCCCATTGTGTCATAGGTGAAGCAGAAAAATGGGCTTGGGAAAAATTTGTATAAACAAATTGAAAAATCTGGCCTATATGATCGATTCAATAGTATAGTTAAGAATCATCTTGTTAAGGGAATGCCAGCTGAATACTGTACTCAACCTCTCCAGTCCTGCAACTCTATTAAAACAAGGGGACATTGGGACCACCAATCTCATAATCCAGGATCACCCTGTGAATAGAAGGACACATTTAATACATGTTATAGCCACTTTCAGTAAATAAAAGTTTATAAAACTTTATATATTTTTATCTAAACTTTGCTAATGAAAGTATAGAAAGTTAAATAGCATAGTTTCCTTTCCATGTATATCCCTACTTTATAGCACATTGCGTTTGCTAAGACCTACTAATAATGACTTGTTATGGAGTGCATATATTCAGTAGCATCCATAGAGATACAGTACACTATAACATGTGGTGTGCCAGACATGATAAACCAATTAACAAGTTATGCTTGTGTTTTCTTAGCATGGAGCTGACGTGTCAATGTGTCATATTTCACTATCCCGAAACAGGTGGTTCAGAGGAAAACACTGTGGAAATGATAATCCGACGACTCCACGAGTCAAGGACCAAAATCTACATCTGATAATGACATGTTTTCTGTGCAATACGTCTGGCTAATAGGAGAAAATATCACAGAAATGTTTCTGGTAATACTTTATATAATGAGCCACCACACCAGACTGGAGACAAGCAGCGCCCTCCTACAATAATGCCACATGTACAGTCATGGCCAAAAGTTTTGAGAATGACACAAATATTATATTTTCACATGATCTGCTGCCCTCTGTTTTTTATGTGTGTTTGTCAGATGTTTTTATCACATACAGAGATATAATTGCAATCATATTATGAGTAACAAAAGCTTATATTGACACTTAGAATGAGTTAATGCAGCAAGTCAATATTTGCAGTGTTGACCCTTCTTCTTCAGGACCTCTGCAATTCTCCCTGGCATGCTCTCAATCAACTTCTGGACCAAATCCTGACTGATAGCAGTCCATTCTTGCTCAATCAATGCTTGCATTTTGTCAGAATTTGTAGGTTTTTGTTTGTCCACCCATCTCTTGATGATCGACCACAAGTTCTCAATGGGATTAAGATCTGGGGAGTTTCCAGGCCATGGACCCAAAATCTCTATGTTTTGTTCCCTGAGCCATTTAGTTATCACCTTTGCTTTATGGCAAGGTGCTCCATCATGCTGGAAAAGGCATTGTTGATGGCCAAACTTCTCTTGGACGGTTGGGAGAAGTTGATCTTGGAGGACATTCTGGTACCATTCTTTATTCATGGCTGTGTTTTTAGGCAAGACTGTGAGAGAGTCGATTCCCTTGGCTGAGAAGCAACCCCACACATGAATGGTTTCAGGATGCTTTACAGTTGGCATGAGACAAGACTGGTGGTAGCGCTCACCTCGTCTTCTCCGAATAAGCTGTTTTCCAGATGTCCCAAACAATCGAAAAGGGGATTCATCAGAGAAAATGACTTTACCCCAGCCCTCAGCAGTCCACTCCCTGTACCTTTTGCAGAATATCAGTCTGTCCCTGATGTTTTTTCTGGAGAGAAGTGGCTTCTTCGCTGCCGTCCTTGAGAACGGGCCTTGCTCAAAGAGTCTCCGCCTCACAGTGCATGCAGATGCACTCACACCTGCCTGCTGCCATTTCTGAGCAAGTTCTGCACTGCTGGTAGGCCGATCCCGCAGCTGAAACACTTTTAAGAGACGGTCCTGGCACTTGCTGGTCTTTCTTGGGTGCCCTGGAGCCTTTTTGCCAACAATGGAACCTCTCTCCTTGAAGTTCTTGATTATGCGATAGATTGTTGACTGAGGTGCAATCTTTCTAGCTGTAATACCCTTCCCTGTTAGGCCATTTTTGTGCAGTGCAATGATGACTGCACGTGTTTCTTTAGAGATAACCATGGTTAACAGAAGAGAAACAATGATGCCAAGCACCAGCCTCCTTTTAAAGTGTCCAGTGGTGTCATTCTTACTTAATCATGACAGATTGATCTCCAGCCCTATCCTCATCAACACCCACACCTGTGTTAATGGAGCAATCACTGAAACGATGTTAGCTGGTTCTTTTAAGGCAGGGCTGCAATGATGTTGAAATGTGTTTTGGGGGATAAAGATCATTTTCTAGGCAAATATTGACTTTGCAAGTAATAGCTGTTAAGCTGATCACTCTTTATAACATTCTGGAGTATATGCAAATTGCCATTAGAACAACTGAAGCAGTAGACTTTGTAAAAGTTAATATTTGTATCATTCTCAAAACTTTTGGCCATGACTATATGTAAGATAAGCATATTGTATATGGGCATTAGGCAGTGGGATAAGCTTGATACAGGTCATAAATTCAGGAAACTTCTAGTATTCCTGTTCATTAACAGTAGGGATACATTATATATAACTCATATCTGCTGCAGAAGCTCTTTATGATCCTACAAGGGAACCTCATATTAACTCTGCAACACAGATTCTGCTAACATTACACTATATTTCAAGTTAGTGGGGTCCATCAGGCTCTGATGATGTATACCATATACAATATCTGTCAGAGCATTACAGTTCGGTTTTGATTCGATGCCACAACAAAAATGTGAACATAGCCTAAGTATTTCTTAGGATTGTTCATCATTTAGAGGGGTTTTCCCCATGAAAACTTGCAGATCAATGGGAGTTCCACCATTCAGACTGTCACTAATCAGGAATATAGGGGATGAAATTCTCAATGGAACGGTGGTAGAGCAGCAAGCGTACAGCTCCACTCATTTCAGTGGGAGTGCTGGAGATAGCTGAGCACTGTAGTTCAGCTATTTCCAGCACTATTTATTGAAATTCATGGAATGGTGGTTAGGGGATAACTTTTACAAAACAAACTGAGGATATAAATGGTAGATGTACCTAATTGTGTTCAGTAAACAAAAAGCGGCCATTTTTCTTGTGGTCTATGGGCATACGCAGTCTGCTCTGCCCGAGGCCTAGAAGGTTGAAACCTAGCTCCAGAAGAAGACACGCAGAGAAGCAGGTTCCTGAAGAAGATGGAGGTGTCGCTGGAGAGTTCTCTCGCAGCATTGGGGATGCCCCTAGTGCTGTTTGAGTGCTGGGGCCCGCCCCCAGTGCTGCAAGATAACTCATTTGCATACCGAAGAAAACCGGGATTTCAACCGAATGGCAGTGCGGAGAAGACATCTAAAGGTAGGAGAAGAATAGCCTTTCTTAAGGCTATTCCTACATGTTATCGAGGTAAAAAAGGCATTTTAATGGTAGAATCCCTTTAAGGTTTCAGATGGCACAGGCATATTGTGTTTTTTGTTGAAAATTTACCAAATCATAGTGGGAAAAAAACCTGCAGATTTTCTGCTCAGGAGAAATTGTAGAAACCTCCATGACCAAGTTTCATGATGTGTGAATAAACCCTGAATTGGTAAGAGATTGAAAGAGATTTTGCAGCAGCTGAAGCAAAAGAAGCTTTGTTTCAGTAATAGAGATGAGCGAACAGTGTTCTATCGAACTCATGTTCGATCGGATATTAGGCTGTTCGGCATGTTCGAATCGAATCGAACACCGCGTGGTAAAGTGCGCCATTACTCGATTCCTCTCCCACCTTCCCTGGCGCCTTTTTTGCTCCAATAACAGCGCAGGGTAGGTGGGACAGGAACTACGACACCGGTGACGTTGAGAAAAGTAGGCAAAACCCATTGGCTGCCGAAAACATGTGACCTCTAATTTAAAAGAACAGCGCCGCCCAGGTTCGCGTCATTCTGAGCTTGCAATTCACCGAGGACGGAGGTTTCCGTCCAGCTAGCTAGGGCTTAGATTCTGGGTAGGCAGGGACAGGCTAGGATAGGAAGGAGAAGACAACCACAACAGCTCTTGTAAGAGCTAAATTCCAGGGAGAAGCTTGTCAGTGTAACGTGGCACTGACGGGCTCAATCGCCGCAACCCAGCTTTCCCAGGATCCTGAATGGAATACACTGTCAGTGTATTCCCGTATACCCGATATATACCCCCGATACCCGTTCCAACGGTGTGCCCCCCCACCTTCACCCCAGAAATACCCTGCAAGTCCCCTAGCAATAGAATTGGGGCTATATACACCCACTATTTTTGCTACTGCCATATAGTGCCATTGTCTGACTGGGAATTCAAAGAATATATTGCGGTTACGTGCACCCACAATTTTTACTACTGGTATACAGTGCCAGTTTCTGACTGGGAATTCAAAGAATATATTGGGGTTATAAATACCCTCATTTCTTGCTACTGCCATATAGTGCCAGTTTCTGACTGGTAATTCAAAGAATATATTGGGGTTATAAATACCCTCATTTCTTGCTACTGGTATATAGTGCCATTGTCTGACTGGGAATTCAAAGAATATATTGGGGTTACGTGCACCCACAATTTTTACTACTGGTATACAGTGCCAGTTTCTGACTGGGAATTCAAAGAATATATTGGGGTTACAAATACCCTCATTTCTTGCTACTGCCATATAGTGCCAGTGTCTGACTGGTAATTCAAAGAATATATTGGGGTTACGTGCACCCACAATTTTTACTACTGGTATACAGTGCCATTGTCTGACTGGGAATTCAAAGAATATATTGGGGTTATAAATACCCTCATTTCTTGCTACTGGTATATAGTGCCATTGTCTGACTGGGAATTCAAAGAATATATTGGGGTTACGTGCACCCACAATTTTTACTACTGGTATACAGTGCCAGTTTCTGACTGGGAATTCAAAGAATATATTGGGGTTACAAATACCCTCATTTCTTGCTACTGCCATATAGTGCCAGTTTCTGACTGGTAATTCAAAGAATATATTGGGGTTACGTGCACCCACAATTTTTACTACTGGTATACAGTGCCAGTTTCTGACTGGGAATTCAAAGAATATATTGGGGTTACAAATACCCTCATTTCTTGCTACTGCCATATAGTGCCAGTTTCTGACTGGTAATTCAAAGAATATATTGGGGTTACGTGCACCCACAATTTTTACTACTGGTATACAGTGCCATTGTCTGACTGGGAATTCAAAGAATATATTGGGGTTATAAATACCCTCATTTCTTGCTACTGGTATATAGTGCCATTGTCTGACTGGGAATTCAAAGAATATATTGGGGTTACGTGCACCCACAATTTTTGCTACTGGTATATAGTGCCAATTTCTAACTGGGAATTCAAAATGCGCAAGGCTCCCGGAAAGGGACGTGGACAAGGCCGTGGGCGAGGTCGGGGGAATGGTTCTGGGGAGCAAGGTAGCAGTGAAGCCACAGGGCGTCCCGTGCCTACTCCTGTGGGGCAGCAAGCATTGCGCCACTCCACAGTGCCAGGGTTGCTTGCCACATTAACTAAACTGCAGGGTATAAACCTTAGTAGGCCCGAGAACCAGGAACAGGTCTTGCAATGGCTGTCAGAGAACGCTTACAGCACATTGTCCAGCAGCCAGTCAGACTCTGCCTCCTCTCCTCCTATTACCCAACAGTCTTGTCCTCCTTCCTCCCAAAATTCCCAAGCTTCACAGAACAATAACCCCAACTGTCCCTGTTCCCCAGAGCTGTTCTCCGCTCCTTTCATTGTCCCTCAACCTGCCTCTCCACGTCACGATTCCACGAACCTAACAGAGGAGCATCTGTGTCCAGATGCTCAAACACTAGAGTCTCCTCCATCTCCGTTCGATTTGGTGGTGGATGACCAGCAACCCACCCTCATCGACGATGATGTGACGCAGTTGCCGTCAGGGCATCCAGTTGACCGGCGCATTGTGTGGGAGGAGGAGATGAGACAGGAGTTGGAAGAGGAAGTGGTGGATGATGAGGACACTGACCCGACCTGGACAGGGGGGAAGTCAAGCGGGGAAAGTAGTGTGGATGTTGAGGCAAGTGCAGCACCAAAAAGGGTAGCTAGAGGCAGAGGCAGAGGTCAGCAGCTTAGGCGAAGCCAGGCCACACCCGGAATCTCCCAAGATGTTCCAGTTCGTACCCAGCCCCGAAAAACTCCCACCTCGAGGGCACGTTTCTCAAAGGTGTGGAGTTTTTTCAAGGAATGCGCCGAGGACAGATATAGTGTTGTCTGCACAATTTGCCTCTCGAAATTGATTAGGGGCTCTGAGAAGAGCAACCTGTCCACCACTTCAATGCGCCGTCATTTGGAATCCAAGCACTGGAATCAGTGGCAGGCAGCAACGGCAGGACAAAGGCCGCCTGCCGTTCACGCCACTGCCACTGCCTCTGCCTCTGCCACTGCCACTGCTGACTGTGCTGGCGATGCACTCCAGAGGACGAGCCAGGACACCACTTCATCTGCCTCCGCCACTTTGTTGACTTCTCCCTCATCCTCCCCTGTTCCTGTCTTATCTCCTTCTCCTGCACCATCAAAGGCACCATCAGGCGCTTCTTTACAACAACCCACCATCTCTCAGACATTGGAGCGGCGGCAGAAATACACTGCTAACCACCCACACGCGCAAGCCTTGAACGCCAACATCGCTAAACTGCTGGCCCAGGAGATGTTGGCGTTCCGGCTTGTTGAAACTCCCGCCTTCCTGGACCTGATGGCAACTGCGGCACCTCGCTATGCCGTCCCTAGCCGTCACTACTTCTCCCGGTGTGCCGTCCCCGCCTTGCACCAGCACGTGTCACTCAACATCAGGCGGGCCCTTAGTTCCGCGCTTTGCACAAAGGTCCACTTGACCACCGACGCGTGGACAAGTGCATGCGGACAGGGACGCTACATTTCACTGACGGCACACTGGGTGAATGTAGTTGAGGCTGGGACTGCTTCCCAAACTGGCCCGGTGTACCTCGTCTCCCCGCCTAACATTCCTGGCAGGGACACGAGAAGAACACCCCCCTCCTCCTCCTCGTCTACCGCCTCCTCCTCTGCCACCGCCTCCTCCTCCGCCACCGCCTCCTCCTCCGCTGTTAGATTGACCCCAGCTACGAGTTGGAAACGTTGCAGCACTGGCGTTGGTAGACGTCAGCAGGCTGTGCTGAAGCTGATCAGCTTGGGGGACAGACAGCACACTGCCTCCGAGGTGAGGGATGCCCTCCTCGATGAGACGGCAATATGGTTTGAGCCGCTGCACCTGGGCCCAGGCATGGTCGTTTGTGATAACGGCCGGAACCTGGTAGCAGCTCTGGAGCTTGCCGGACTCCAACATGTTCCATGCCTGGCCCACGTCTTCAACCTAGTGGTGCAACGTTTCCTAAAGAGCTACCCCAATGTTCCAGAGCTACTGGTGAAAGTGCGGCGCATGTGCGCCCACTTTCGCAAGTCGACAGTAGCCGCTGCTAGCTTAAAATCTCTCCAGCAACGCCTGCATGTGCCACAACACCGGCTTTTGTCCCCACACGCTGGAACTCAACGTTTCAGATGTTGAATAGAGTGGTTGAGCAGCAGAGACCTTTGATGGAATACCAGCTACAAAACCCTAGGGTGCCACAAAGTCAGCTGCCTCAGTTTCTCATCCATGAGTGGCCATGGATGAGAGACCTTTGTGACATCCTACGGGTGTTTGAGGAGTCCACAAGGAGGGTGAGCTCTGAGGATGCGATGGTGTGCCTTACAATCCCGCTCTTGTGTGTTCTGAGAGAATCCCTGATTGACATCAGGGATAACTCAGATCACACAGAGGAGTCAGGGATAGCATCCGATCCGTCACAACTGGAGAGTAGGTCCACACATCTGTCCGCTTCATCGCGTTTAATGGAGGAGGAGGAGGAGGAAGAAGAGTTGTCCGATGATGTGATGGTGATACAGGAGGCTTCCGGGCAACTTCGAATCGTCCCATTGTTGCAGCGCGGATGGGTAGACATGGAGAATGAGGAGGAAATGGAGATTGAACTTTCCGGTGGGGCCAGAGGAGTCATGCCAACTAACACTGTGGCAGACATGGCTGAGTTCATGTTGGGGTGCTTTACAACCGACAAGCGTATTGTCAAAATCATGGAGGACAACCAGTACTGGATCTTTGCTATCCTTGACCCCCGGTATAAAAACAACATCTCGTCTTTTATTCCGGTAGAGGGGAGGGCCAATCGCATCAATGCTTGCCACAGGCAATTGGTGCAGAATATGATGGAGATGTTTCCAGCATGTGACGTTGGCGGCAGGGAGGACAGTTCCTCCAGTAGGCGACCAAGTTCTCACCGGTCCACACAAACGAGGGGCACACTGTCTAAGGTCTGGGACACCTTGATGGCACCCCCTCGCCAAAGTGCCGCCACAGAGGGTCCTAGTGTCACCAGGCGTGAGAAGTATAGGCGCATGTTGCGGGAATACCTTTCCGACCACAGCCCTGTCCTCTCCGACCCCTCTGCGCCCTACACGTATTGGGTGTCGAAGTTGGACCTGTGGCTTGAACTTGCCCTATATGCCTTGGAGGTGCTGTCCTGTCCTGCCGCCAGCGTCCTATCTGAGAGGGTGTTCAGTGCAGCCGGTGGCATCATCACTGACAAGCGCACCCGTCTGTCAGCTGAGAGTGCCGACCGGCTCACTTTGATAAAAATGAACCACCACTGGATAGAGCCTTCATTTTTGTGCCCACCTGTGTAAAGCACCCCAACATGAAACTCCATGTCTGTACTCAACCTCTCCAATTCCTCCGCATCCTCATACTCATCCACCATAAGCGTTGCACAATTCTGCTAATACTAGGCTCCCTCCAACATGATTTCCCCCAACTCTGCTGGTTAGAGGCTCCCTCAACCCTGATTTCCACCAACTCTGCTGGTTAGAGGCTCCCTCCACCCTGCTTTCCCACAACTCTGCTGGTTAGAGGCTCCCTCCACCATGAATTTGCCCAAACTGGGCTGGTTAGAGGCTCCCTCCACCATGAATTGGTCCAAACTGGGGTTTTTAGAGGCTCCCTCCACCATGAATTTGCCAAAACTGGGCTGTTTAGAGGCTCCCTCCACCATGAATTGGTCCAAATTGGGGTTTTTAGAGGCTCCCTCCACCATGAATTGGTCCAAACTGGGCTGGTTAGAGGCTCCCTCCACCATGAATTGGTCCAAATTGGGGTTTTTAGAGGCTCCCTCCACCATGAATTGGTCCAAACTGGGCTGTTTAGAGGCTCCCTCCACCATGAATTGGTCCAAACTGGGTTTTTTAGAGGCTCCCTCCACCATGAATTGGTCCAAACTGGGTTTTTTAGAGGCTCCCTCCACCATGAATTGGTCCAAACTGGGGTTTTTAGAGGCTCCCTCCACCATGAATTGGTCCAAACTGGGGTTTTTAGAGGCTCCCTCCACCATGAATTTGCCCAAACTGGGCTGTTTAGAGGCTCCCTCCACCATGAATTGGTCCAAATTGGGGTTTTTAGAGGCTCCCTCCACCATGAATTGGTCCAAACTGGGGTTTTTAGAGGCTCCCTCCACCATGAATTTGCCCAAACTGGGCTGTTTAGAGGCTCCCTCCAGCATGAATTGGTCCAAACTGGGGTTTTTAGAGGCTCCCTCCACCATGAATTGGTCCAAACTGGGGTTTTTAGAGGCTCCCTCCACCATGAATTGGTCCAAACTGGGGTTTTTAGAGGCTCCCTCCACCATGAATTGGTCCAAACGGGGGTTTTTAGAGGCTCCCTCCACCATGAATTTGCCCAAACTGGGCTGGTTAGAGGCTCCCTCCACCATGAATTTGCCCAAACTGGGCTGTTTAGAGGCTCCCTCCACCATGAATTTGCCCAAACTGGGCTGTTTAGAGGCTCCCTCCACCATGAATTGGTCCAAACTGGGCTGTTTAGAGGCTCCCTCCACCATGAATTGGTCCAAACTGGGTTTTTTAGAGGCTCCCTCCACCATGAATTGGTCCAAACTGGGGTTTTTAGAGGCTCCCTCCACCATGAATTGGTCCAAACTGGGGTTTTTAGAGGCTCCCTCCACCATGAATTTGCCCAAACTCTGCTGGTTAGAGGCTCAATCCACCCTGATTTTCAAAACAAATGTTGGTGCCAACCTCAACTTACTACAAGGGCCAAATTCACTGCTGGTGACAAGCTCTCCTCACTGCAAGTGCCAAATACACGTTTCAAGGTGTTTTCCTACTGTCAGAGAGGTGGTATTGAGTGTGTAAAGTGTGTAGTTGTTAGGCTGTGATGTTGGGGTAATAGAGGGTCTTTGGTGTGTTAGATGCCCCCAGACATGCTTCCCCTGCTGTCCCAGTGTCATTCCAGAGGTGTTGGCATCATTTCCTGTGGTGTCATAGTGGACTTGGTGACCCTCCAGACACGGATTTGGGTTTCCCCCTTAACGAGTATATGTTCCCCATAGACTATAATGGGGTTCGAAACCCGTTCGAACACACGAACAGTGAGCGGCTGTTCGATTCGAATTTCGAACCTCGAACATTTTAGTGTTCGCTCATCTCTATTCAGTAACTGTTAGCTCAACATCATGTTAGAGTCAAGAGAAATGGTGGGTGGGTGAGCTGTGGACAGTGTCTGGTGCTGTTTGACAGCAGAAAATACAGGTTCACATCAGTAGATAAATGACACATTACTAGTACCAAAACCAGAATTATTTGTCCATTTATAATGTATCATAGGAGCTTGTTGTTTCCTATCACATGTGAAACTCCTAACAAGCATTCAAAAATCAATGTATTATGTGTTCGGCTTATGACCTACTACTAGTATTATGTCTCCTACAGCTTTAATGTGCATTTAACTCCATATTTCATTAACATTCATTACATTTTGTCCTATCACTTTAAAATTTGTAGTCTTATGATTTGGCTCAGGAACAATACCGTACCACACTGCCAGTATGAGCGGCAAGGGAATGCCAAACACTGTCTTCATTAATGTCAGGAATGGCTTTTATGTTGTCCAAATATACTCCACACACTTTTGTCATTAGCGCATAGGTTCAGTTCTATGGCTGTAATAGGAGAAGCCTAATAATGCTGCTAGCTGCTAGTATCTTCATGAATGCACATTGTGAAATCTCCATCCACAGAGTTCTTTCACACAAAGGCTAGTGAGAATAGAGCTGTTATGTGCTAGAAGGATCCTATTCTATTCTAAACAATGGGCTCTACCCCACCCCTGTTTGCAGGACGGCCCCAACGACCATTGGACTAGACAGGAAAAAAATAAAATAAAGGAGTTCTGCAGAACTAATGTTAGCATAATGACAGTATAGATAGCCACTCAAGTGCTCAGACAATAGCCGAAATGCACACATCATTGTCTGATATCACACATGACAGTTTCTACTTTTTAATCTTTTAGATTGTAGACCTGGCTCATACTTTTCTTGTCAGCAGTAAATGTTATCATCCCTTTAATCTATCAATGGAAAGTGTCTGACATGTCGGTAACTTGCTCTATGGCCCAGTTCTGATGCTCACATGTTCATTGTAGGTACTTTTGTCAGTAAACGGGGGTCAGTATTGGCACTTTGGTTTACTGCTAAACATTCCTATATGGGCAAAGTTGCAATGTACTGTGTGTTCTGACAGCTTTCCATTAGTGTTAGGATTAACATTTTCAGTAATGTTATAAGGATAAGCCATCAATATTAGAAAGTTGACTGTTCCCTTGCTTCCTAACGTGTATATGTGTAAACTTGGTGCAGCTACGACTTCAGCACAGGCTGGAAGATACACATCCAAGTGGTTCGCCCCCGGCTCAGGTATACTGTTGTTATCAATATACTGTGACCATGTAGTGATAGATACCAGCTATACATAGGGTTCTGCAGACCGTATAGGAGAATACAGTGCAAGAAACATTAAAGGGATCCTATCATTAGAACTCAATTTTTTGTCCCTAACATGTAGGAATAGACTTAAGAAAGGCTATTCTTCTCCTACCTTTAGATGTCTTCTCCACACCGCCGTTCTGTAGAAATCTTGGTTTTCGTCGGTATGCAAATGAGTTCTCTCACAGCACTGGGGGCGGGCCCTAGCGCTCAGACAGCACTGGGGGCGTCCCCAGTGCTGCGAGAGAACTCTCCAGCACCGCCTCCATCTTCTTCAGGAACGGCGTCTTCTTCTGGCGCTGGGAGTCAAACTTCTAGTCCTTTTGTCCCAGTGCAAGAGACACAATGCTGTCATTGCCAGGAAGCAGACGTCTTGCTTGTGGCATGGCATCTTGTAAGCCACAGGCCTGAACTGTGTTATGACTAACCTAAAAAATTAACTGTCTTATGGCTTACAAGTTACAGTGTCAGACAAGTAAGCCAACTGTTTCCTGTTCTACTATGTATTACAACTGTATCTGTTTCCCTGCAGAGGTGTAATGTGAAGCTCCTGAACCACAATGCAAACTTTATAGTGGGGCACTTTCCTACCTTTAGAAAAGTGGTGTATTTAATGTGGCAGAGGAACCTTTAAGATCCCCTCAGGGTCCAATAGCCACTACTATCACTGCACCCACTATAGCTACGCCCCTGGTCCTAGGAGATCAGTCATTTCCCCTCTCCCCATATAATCCTTTTTCTAGCTGTAAGACAACTGTCTGAAGGAGTAGCCTCATTCCATTGCTCTGTTTGCTAAGTGATGCATGGACTGAAAATTCTTTAGTTATTGCACTAAGCCGGTCAACCAGCCCTTTCACACACTACTCATGACATATGGACATAAAAAGTTCTTCCATGTGTCAAGCACAAAGGGGGCTGCTTGGACTTAACTAGAGGATATAACTGAAGATTGGGGCACTGTGGATAATAACCATATAACAGTAACTTCTATAACTTGTTGGGCTGGGGGGGGGTTTGGAACAATAAGCAGATTTTTTTTTTATTTTACTGGAAAACCATTTAAAAGCATTCAATGAAAGAAGGTCTTCAGAAGTCTCAATTACTCTCTGATGACCCTTCCCCTTGTAGAAAGTGCTTTGCTTACAGTCTCCTATGAATTTAAGTGTAGTTTTCTTGTGTCATAGAATTGAGCACTTGTTGTAATGGCAAGTTAAGTGAAAAATTTGATAACCATGTTTTGTATTTAGCTGTGTGTGCAAAATATAGAATATTTGCTGCTCATTCTGTTATACCAAAGCTATCATTGGGCAGTCTAATCAATACTGAAGTATATTTGTGTTGAAAGTTAAAAGAATGGCATAATAATACCTTTGCAAAAGCATCATTGAACTATAACTCCATCTGCAATTTAAAGAGTTATTGCCTTTTTAGCCTTTCATGGTAATATGGAAACTGTATAAAAATACTATTTCTGTAACTCCCAAGTAGTGCCATTAAAGGGAATCTGTCAGTTTGATTTATACTCCATAGCACATCTCGTGTTGTTTGTACACCTCCTCAATCTGAAAATGAACTTTTATTCCATATTAAAATTAGGTGTTTCAAGTCACGGGGGTGGAGTGCTAAAGGAACCAGTCAGCTACACCCAACACAGTCCCTAGACGTCATCAGCAGAATGGCCATGTTGTGCCGTGCAGGTTTCGATCCTTTTAGCTCTTTACCACCTTGACTTGACTATAGAATAAAAGATAATTTTGAGAGGATGGACGCAGTGCTTGGGCATTATAAGGACACTTGTACAATAGATGTGGCAGATTTATTAAAAATGGTGTTTACTTTGCCAGTCTTAATAAAGTCTCCCATAGGTGCAAGTCCTGTCTGAATGTTAAGGAGTCACAGACTCTTAAAAAAAGACAGATACACTCCCATGTTCCAGAATAGAAATCTACACCAGAACTGGTACAGAATTCCTGTATAACTTAAGGTTACCTTTTTGTATGAACCCCTGCATTAGAAGTTTCAAAAGAGTGCATGGAGTGGGCTCAGAAGCTGAACTTTCCCCATATGCAGCAGGTCTCAGTTGTACAGTGGTACTTGAAAGTTTGTGAACCCTTCAGAATTTCTATATTTCTAAGTATGACCTAAAGCTGCATCAGATGTTAACGTAAATTCTAAAAGTAGATAAAATGAAACAAAGATATAAAGATAAAAAAATAGATAAATAGAAAAATATATAAAAGATATAAAGAAAAAAGATCTAAAGATATAAGTAAAATTTAAAAAAGATACAATTGTATCTATTCATGTCTTTTTTGGATGATGTAAGCAATCAAGCTGGGGCTTTTTTTTTTTTTTTTTTTAAGAGGGAGAAAAAAAATAAGATTGAAAATGTGTAATCTACACTCACCGGCCACTTTATTAGGTACACCTGTCCAACTGCTCGTTAACACTTAATTTCTAATCAGCCAATCACATGGCGGCAACTCAGTGCATTTAGGCATGTAGACATGGTCAAGACAATCTCCTGCAGTTCAAACCGAGCATCAGTATGGGGAAGAAAGGTGATTTGAGTGCCTTTGAATGTGGCATGGTTGTTGGTGCCAGAAGGGCTGGTCTGAGTATTTCAGAAACTGCTGATCTACTGGGATTTTCACACACAACCATCTCTAGGGTTTACAGAGAATGGTCCGAAAAAGAAAAAACATCCAGTGAGCGGCAGTTCTGTGGGCGGAAATGCATTGTTGATGCCAGAGGTCAGAGGAGAATGGCCAGACTGGTTCGAGCTGATAGAAAGGCAACAGTGACTCAAATAGCCACCCGTTACAACCAAGGTAGCCAGAAGAGCATCTCTGAACGCACAGTACGTTGAACTTTGAGGCAGATGGGCTACAGCAGCAGAAGACCACACCGGGTGCCACTCCTTTCAGCTAAGAACAGGAAACTGAGGCTACAATTTGCACAAGCTCATCAAAATTGGACAATTGAAGATTGGAAAAACGTTGCCTGGTCTGATGAGTCTCGATTTCTGCTGCGACATTCGGATGGTAGGGTCAGAATTTGGCATCAACAACATGAAAGCATGGATCCATCCTGCCTTGTATCAACGGTTCAGGCTGGTGGTGGTGGTGTCATGGTGTAGGGAATATTTTCCTGGCACTCTTTGGGCCCCTTGGTACCAATTGAGCATCGTTGCAACGCCAAAGCCTACCTGAGTATTGTTGCTTACCATGTCCATCCCTTTATGACCACAATGTACCCAACATCTGATGGCTACTTTCAGCAGGATAATGCGCCATGTCATAAAGCTGGAATCATCTCAGACTGGTTTCTTGAACATGACAATGAGTTCACTGTACTCCAATGGCCTCCACAGTCACCAGATCTCAATCCAATAGAGCATCTTTGGGATGTGGTGGAACTGGAGATTCGCATCATGGATGTGCAGCCGACAAATCTGCAGCAACTGTGTGATGCCATCATGTCAATATGGACCAAAATCTCTGAGGAATGCTTCCAGCACCTTGTTGAATCTATGCCACGAAGAATTGAGGCAGTTCTGAAGGCAAAAGGGGTCCAACCCGTTACTAGCATGGTGTACCTAATAAAGTGGCCGGTGAGTGTATATTATACTTATACAGTCCTATGAAAAAGTTTGGGCACCCCTATTAATCTTAATCATTTTTTGTTCTAAATATTTTGGTGTTTGCAACAGCCATTTCAGTTTGATATATCTAATAACTGATGGACACAGTAATATTTCAGGATTGAAATGAGGTTTATTGTACTAACAGAAAATGCGCAATATGCATTAAACCAAAATTTGACTGGTGCAAAAGTATGGGCACCCTTATCATTTTATTGATTTGAATACTCCTAACTACTTTTTACTGACTTACTGAAGCACAAAATTGGTTTTGTAACCTCACTGAGCTTTGAATTTCATAGCCAGGTGTATCCAATCATGAGAAAAGGTATTTAAGGTGGCCAATTGCAAGTTGTTCTCCTATTTGAATCTCCTCTGAAGAGTGGCATCATGGGCTACTCAAAACAACTCTCAAATGATCTGAAAACAAAGATTGTCCAACATAGTTGTTCAGGGGAAGGATACAAAAAGTTGTCTCAGAGATTTAACTTGTCAGTTTCCACTGTGAGGAACATAGTAAGGAAATGGAAGACCACAGGGACAGTTCTTGTTAAGCCCAGTAGTGGCAGGCCAAGAAAAATATCAGAAAGGCAGAGAAGAAGAATGGTGAGAACAGTCAAGGACAATCCACAGACCACCTCCAAAGAGCTGCAGCATCATCTTGCTGCAGATGGTGTCACTGTGCATCGGTCAAAAATACAGCGCACTTTGCACAAGGAGAAGCTGTATGGGAGAGTGATGAGAAAGAAGCCGTTTCTGCAAACACGCCACAAATAGAGTCGCCTGAGGTATGCAGAAGCACATTTGGACAAGCCAGCTTCATTTTGGAAGAAGTTCCTGTGGACTGATGAAACAAAGATTGAGTTGTTTGGTCATACAAAAAGGCATTATGCATGGCGTCCAAAAAAAACAGCATTACAAGAAAAACACATGCTACCCACTGTAAAATTTGGTGGAGGTTCCATCATGCTTTGGGGCTGTGTGGCCAATGCCGGCACCGGGAATCTTGTTAAAGTTGAGGGTCGCATGGATTCCACTCAGTATCAGCAGATTCTTCAGAATAATGTTCAAGAATCAGTGACGAAGTTGAAGTTACCCCGGGGATGGATATTTCAGCAAGACAATGATCCAAAACACCGCTCCAAATCGACTCAGGAATTCATGCAGAGGAACAATTACAATGTTCTGGAATGGCCATCCCAGTCCCCAGACCTGAATATCATTGAACATCTGTGGGATGATCTGAAGCAGGCTGTCCATGCTCGGCCACCATCAAACTTAACTGAACTTGAATTGTTTTGTAAAGAGGAATGGTCCAAAATACCTTCATCCAGGATCCAGGAACTGATTAAAAGCTACAGGAGGCGACTAGAGGCTGTTATCTTTGCAAAAGGAGGATCTACTAAATATTAATGTCACTTTTCTGTTGAGGTGCCCATACTTTTGCACCAGTCAAATTTTGGTTTAATGCATATTGCGCATTTTCTGTTAGTACAATAAACCTCATTTCAATCCTGAAATATTACTGTGTCCATCAGTTATTAGATATATCAAACTGAAATGGCTGTTGCAAACACCAAAATATTTAGAACAAAAAATGATTAAGATTAATAGGGGTGCCCAAACTTTTTCATAGGACTGTATATAATTATAGTGTGGACCCTAGACTATGCCCACTTTTCTCTACTTGTATTCAGGGCCAGTAGGACTCTGTGTGACACAGTACAATATATCCTGGCACACAATGTCCTGATGCTAGACTAAAGTGCCTGATGTGGAAATGGGGGGTCTTTCTGGGTCTGCGACAGGTACAACCCCTATAGTCATGCTACTGCTGATCTGGAACCTCTACCTAGGTCCCACACAACTTCAGGTTGGAATCTCCAAGTGTTCTATAATAGTTACATTGCTGTATTTGTTTTCTCTATGAATAATGATCTTTGCTAAATTTTAGATAACTGTCAAACTGAAATCTCTTAATGGAAATTAAATTAAGTATATTTCATATGTGGGTATAAGAAACTTTACTGTAATTATATTTTTATTTCTTCCCTCTAATACAATTGTCTTTTATGTTTATCGGTGCCGTGTAAAGTTCTTGTATGCACAGAAGAAAATGGAAATAAAGAATAACATACTGAGTATTTCTTCTTGTCCATAATTGTGCAGACAGGCATAAATGACAACAATGAACCGTCCTCAAATGTTCCCTTTAAATCAGAAGAACAGTCAAAACATTACAACAAGTACAGTATTAAACATCCACGAAAGGTTTAATCCTCTGGAAAACCCAATGGAACCAATGCAGAGCTTCATTTCTGGTTTATGTCTTAATGCTTAAAACTATGAAATCCCAGTTTTACGTTCTTATTATTTTCATTCTTATTTGTTTTATATGTCCTAGGTCAGTGTTGGGGGAAAATAATACACATAATTGTACAGAATCTTCTTTACATTGTAACAGGTCATTGCATAGTTCTGTCATTGTTCTACAAAAGCAAATCTGCAATGTACAAGTATGAATATCCATGTGTTGGGAACAACCAGTAGTTTGTGGGCACTAAAAACTAGTCAGAGTTCAAGATTTCTTGGCTCAGAATGAAGCTATAGAGCAAGAGCACCACATTTTGACCTGTCCCACATCCAGTGCCTTCAGGTAACCTATGATTCTGCCCTGTTTTTCAAGCCAATTATCCAATCCCTTCTTCCTGCCACCTCCAACTCAAACATCTCTCATATCTATGAAATCTATTGCCCCTTGAATGGAAAATGGCCAAGAAACATATCCCATTCCTTTTACCCATCGGCTATGTGAATGTAGTTCAACTGTGCAACCTCCATGATTTCCCCCATGCATACTCCATACTCTGGAGCTCGCTACCCCAACACAACTGAGTGTCCCCACTATCGAAACCTTCATATACACAAACGGAAAACCCCCCCTCTTCATAACAGCCTACAACCCACAGTAATGATGCTGCCACGGTATATCTACCCCAGATTCCTGACATGTGTGGTCCAGGGCGGATCTTCAATAAGCTGCAGCACAGGTGAGAGTCATAGGCTTGTTACTGGGCAATAAAAAGCTGCAGAGCCTGCACTTCAGGGCAGTTCCTGAGGAAGAGTGGAGGAGCAGGGTTCTGTCCCAACACCCTGTTATCTGGTTCTCACCAGTGTGAGACAGTGTTCAACATAGCCTCTGTTTTGTTTTGGCTGTGTGACTGGTAGTAAGCCACTTGTACAGTTACAGTACCTTTATTTAGCTAGTGCTCAGACGAGCAGGTTTTGTTTTATTTTTGCCTGAAGTTAAGGCTGTATTTTGTTTTGCTCATTTTGTGTCTGAAGTCAAGGTTTATTTATTTTCTTGTTTTTTTCTAAATAAACAGTTTGCTGCATATTTTGTGTCCCTGTCTTGACTGTTTGGGCTTGCATCATTGCTTCTACCAAGCTATATTCCCCACAACTAACACCTTCACCAGTTGAACCCATCCAGCCACCCTTGCAGACTGTAAGCCCAAGGGGGCAGGGTCCTCTTTCCCACTGTGCCAGTTAATTCATCTAGTTACCGGTAGCTTTGTGTTTATTGTACTTGTTCATGTGTGCAGTTCCTGGGGCAAACAAGCACCTATTCTATTGTGCCATCTCACTTCCATGATTTTTGGATTCATTGCCATATGTGTAAATTTGAAAACTGAAGAAATCAGAATGGGGTGAAATTGGTGCAATTGCAATTTTGTCCCCCATTTTCTTGTGATCTTTGTTTCACTGCATGGTAAAAATTACATGTTAACTGTTAGTCAGCACTATCATGGAAATGTCAAATTAAATAATTTTTATTTATTTTATGTTTTAATACCATACATATAAAAACTGTGCAAAAAAATGATTGATATATTCCAACACTCAGAACTGTTTTATATTTCTGCCTATGGAGCTGCAAAAGGTGACATTTTTACAGGACAAGCTGTAGTTTTATTGATATCATATTGAAAAATGTATAATGTTTTAATCACAAAAATTGGGCATTTTAAATTTTTTGTAATGACATGCAACGTATGAGTATAAAGTATTTTTATGTTTTGATGATACTTGTCTTCTTTTTCTCTTTCATTTTATATGTAACTTAGGAAAGAGAATGGATTGAATTTTTATATATTTTGTGGTTTATTTTAAATTAATATATATATTGTCAGGGGTTGCTAGGTGGGGTGGCATAGACACAAAAGTCCAGATTCTTTAGTCCAAAACAAAGTTAGAGTTTATTTTCACTCAAAAAGGTAGTTCAGCAACAAAAGGAAACAATACAAAAATAAATACCTGCCCGGCTAGGCTCTAACTAAACATAAGAATACTGTAGGTTACCTCACCTAGAATAACAGAAATCAAAAGCCAGTAGAATCATTCAGGACACAGCTCCAAAAATATGACCTCTCTGTTGGCTCTCCAGCCAAGGTCTGTTGCCCCCAGTCTGCTGCTGGAGCAACTTCTTAAGCCTCCTTGACGAGGAGACTCACTGCAGCTGAGTCGCTGCTGGAACATCCCCAAAGTGTAGACTGGAGGAGGGTGGAATGACAGGTCCCACTACCAACCTACCTGCCATTCCTAAAAATACAGCCCAGTAACCGAAACTCTGAAATAACCCTCAGCAGACAATAGTTATCTGCTGAGAAACGTTCTTTCTGGAGTTTTCTCATCTCACCCACCTTAGTAGTCTGGGTGAGATGTACACCCCCTCCATTACCTGAACAGCCATCGGCTTACTATATATATATATATATATATATATATATATATATATATAAATTCTGATATATTGCTGATACCATGAACTGTAATATTGCAGGACTGCAATCTATAGGACATTTGGTGTGGCTTGGTAACCCTTTGGCTGCCTGAAACCAAAGTAAAAGTGGAGGTAACCACTTGAATACATGGTCACATATGACCACAGCATATGAAAGGTTAATGGGCTATGATCATGGTTTTGTTTGATCACATACAATGCTGATTGTGATGATGCTGTTGCTGATGGTGTTGGTGTGTACAGCAGCAGACTTTGGCTATGGACCCTCTCAGCTCCTGAGCAAGTGCCATTTTTAAAATCCTTTACCCCTCGTTTACATCTGCGTTTCATAATCCGTTCAGGGAGTCCGCATGGGGACCCCCCGAACGGACTACCAAACGCACTGGCAAGCAGTGTGCAGTGAAAGCACACGGACCCCATAGACTATAATGGGGTCCATGTGCTTGCCGCGCGCTGCCCGCATTAATCATTCGGACATGAAAGTAGATCACAATCTACTTTTCTGTCCACATGTTCTGTGCGGACACTGGGCGGAGAGCACATGGACCCCATTATAGTCTGGAGTCCGTGTGCTTTCACTGCACACCGCTTGCCATTGTGTTTGGTATTCCGTTCGGGGGGGTCCCCATGCGGACTCCTCGGACGGATTACCAAACGCAGATGTGAACGAGGGGTAACATCCATTGTACGTGTAAGGTATATGTCACTAGTGGGTTAATTCGTGTGGCTCACTGTTATCACTCTGTGGTGCTATAAAATGTCTTGTGTTGCACATAGTTGGTAAAAACTAAGTGTTTGTTCTGTGTAACATTCCACATATGTATGAATAGATCGCATTAATTATCGCATAACATTGAATAATATTTCCCAGTATTTTAACCAGCATCACAAAAATATTTGAGTAAAGTTTAGCTACAGAACAGAAATGCAGTTCCTTTCATGAGCTTGTCTCGGTGCGAGCTGTTATCACCCCACAGAAAACTGTAAAAGTCAAGGAAATAAAAGTTTTGCTGTGACTTGTATGTATAAGTTGCTGTGCGTGCCTTCTAGAGCAGAATGACTCAGCATGGACGACCAGCTATAATTCTCCATGAGA
Organism: Leptodactylus fuscus; assembly: GCF_031893055.1. Lineage (NCBI taxonomy): Eukaryota > Metazoa > Chordata > Amphibia > Anura > Leptodactylidae > Leptodactylus > Leptodactylus fuscus. The sequence goes on from NC_134269.1 coordinate 65,980,767, forward strand.
AATGTTGTTCATTGTCATCTTGTGCTGGGGATTAACCATTGCAACTTCCTGAAGAGAAACAGCCTCCTTACTAGAGTATCCTCCAGACGCTGCTTCACTGTACAATAAGGCGTTGGCTATGAATTCTGATGGACATGTACAGTATTTGTATTGTAAATTAAAACGGAACAAAATTCACCCTTACCAATGATCACGGTGAAGTCAACTCCTTTTCCTATGGATATTTTATAGATCACGGGCCTTCCTTACAAGGATCAAGAACTTTATGAGCGACCAGTGAAGTCTATTGTTTCCATGGTGACAGATGTTGCTTATGAAGGTCAAGTAATCATAACATGTCTTTTATTTTTTTAAAGTTTGGTGTATTTTTAGACGTTCCCTTCATTCCGCAGCTTCCTGTACCCTTGAAAACATAACATAGGAGTTTCAATCCAACGTTGCTACCAGGTCTATAGCCATGTTTACAGTTATGACGTCTCCTACAGGAATCCTCTTGATTTTAATAACATGCAAGTAACTTTTTGCCAAAAATTTATACTAGACACACAGATACATGTACAGATGTAGCAGTGTTTAACTTCACTTTCTGCAGCATGATAACTTATCACAGAAGATAAGTCAAGGTAAACTTTTCTACATCGATAGGTCTCATAGTATAGTGATATTAACAACTACATTATTTTGTCTGACAAACCAAAATTAAATGTAAAAAAAAATGCAATGTTATGTGTCAGCCACAACCAAGAGGGGGTCAATTATAAATAATAACATAATACAGTTGGAACAAATTCATGTGGATATAACTATTGTATCAGACACTTTCACTAGCTTATCTAGTCCATAAGATTTGGAGGCAGCTCTGTTTATCAATTTTATGTCCCTGTAACACAGGAATAGCATTAAGAAAGGCTATTCTTCTCCTACCTTTAGATATCTTCTCCGCGCCACAATTCGGTAGAAATCCCAGTTTTCTTCTGTATTCAAATGAGATCTCTGACAGCACTGGGGGCGGTTTACAGCACTCAAACAGCACTGGGGGCGTCCCCAATGCTACAAGAGAAATCTCCAGTGACGAGTCTATCTTCGCCTGGAATGGCCTCTCCCTCCAGCTTCTTCCGGCTTCAAACTTCTAGGCATGCGCAGTTGGCTCTGCCGTCGAGCTTTGAGCAGAGCCAACTGCGCATGTCCGCGGCCATTTTCTTGTGGCCACTTACCCCAGGTTACTGTGTAGCAGCCACAAGAAAATGGCCGCTTGCACCACTTTACTGTGTAAGCGGCCACAGGAAAATTGCCACGGGCATTGCATACTACGTTTTTCATGTGTTAAATGGATGTGAAAAGCATTATCTGAATAGAGTCTTAATCGGGATCGGGTGTTGCTTCTGGGCACCCCAAAAACACATTGGTGGGTGAATTTGTCCTTGAGTGTGTGTATAAGAAACAGAAAGATTAGATTCTGAGCCACATTAAAAGTTAATAATAATTTTTTTTAAAAAAATACACATATGGGCAAGGGAACACAACTCGAAAAAGGCAGGGAGAAAGGTCAAAAGCAATTTCAGGAAATAATATTTTACTTAAAGGGGCTCTATCAGCAAAATCATGCTGATAGAGGCCCACATATGCGTGCATAGCCTTTAAAAAGGCTATTCAGGCACCGTAAATGTTAAATTAAACTACCCCCCCCCCCCCCCCCCGTTTTAAAATAATAACTTAAAAAAGAATGTGATTTACTTACGGAACGTGCACGCTGGGCGGGCATTCAGGGTGTGTCTTCATCTTCTTCCCCGCCTCTTCTTCCTCCGATGTCTTCGGGTCCCGTCCTCCTCCGGTGCTTGCTCGCGGACACTGATAAAAAAAATATAGCCCGGGCGCATGCGCAGTAGCCGTAGTAGAAGCCGCGTGCTACTGCGCATGCGCCCGGGCTATTTTTTTTTATCAGTGTCCGCGAGCAAGCGCCGGAGGAGGACGGGACCCGAAGACGTCAGAGGAAGAAGAGGCGGGGAAGAAGAAGACGGCGCACCCTGAATGCCCGCCCAGGGTGCACGTTCCGTAAGTAGAGAACATTCTTATATAAGTTATTATTTTAAAACGGGGGGGTAGTTTAATTTAACTTTTACAGTGCCTGAATAGCCTTTTTAAAGGCTATGCACGCATATGTGGGGCTCTATCAGCATGATTTTGCTGATAGAGCCCCTTTAATGAGTAGTTGAGGCTTGAACCAAACTTCTTGGACGTCTGGGATAAGCATGTATCCTAAGATAAAAACTAAATAATAAAATATGAACTAGGAGATTTTTTCTGCTGTTAGAATCTTTTGTGTTTCTACCTTTCTAATACATGTGACTCTTAAGACTTTCCCATAGAGGGCAGCAAAGATGGGATAAGTATTGGTGCAGCAGGTGGAAAAAAGAATTCTAATGTATAATGCATGTCTAGCCAGTTTCTTGACTCTATAACTACTTTTCCTTGTGTCAGCTTTATATTGATTAATGCAAAGGATTACTAAGTACAAAAAAATTGTATTGAATAAGTTAAAATATACCATTGCCATCTGAGACTCCCATTGCTGTCAACACTAGGCTGAGTGATAGGAAAACTTTTATTTTGCTGAGATTATTTTTCACAGTTGTACTCTGATGTATGGACACTGGGAAGGCCTTATTGTATTATTGGGATTTAAAAAAAAGTATAAGTGGAAGTATTTTGAGAAATTATTCGTCATGGTGAGTACAGTTAATTAAGTTTTTTTATATAGTATATAGCTAGAGGTACAATTTAAAGTGGCACATTTAAAGGGGATTTACCACAAAAAAAATATCCTTTATGTATAGAACAGAAAGGTGTTGCTCCCATTCACTTCAGTAGGATAGTACCCAGCTATCTCCATCTTTTCGTGTTTCTGCATTATGTGAGCAGATCCCTTATTGTATCACTACAGTAAATACTGTATCCTTAATACTATAGTTACTGTGAAAAAGTATTGGCCAAAGATGTCAATCTCTTTAAGTATATTGTCAGCACTTAAAGGGATCCTATTATTAAAACACAATTTTTTGTGACTAACACCTAGGAATAGCCTTAAGAAAGGCTATTCTTCTCCTACCTTTAGCTGTCTTCTTCGCGCCACCATTTGGCAGAAATCCCAGTGTTCGTCCGTATGCAAATGAGTTCTCTTGCAGCACTAGGGGCGGGCCCCAGAGCTCAAACAGCACTGGGGGCGTCCCTACTGCTGCGAGAGAACTCTCCAGCGCCGCCTCCATCTTCTTCAGGAACGGCCTCTTCATGTGTTTTCTTCCAGGGCTGGTGGTCAGACTCGTAGGCCTCGGGCGGAGCCGACTGCGCATGCCGACAGGCCACAATAAAATGGCTGCTTACTTACTGTGTAAGCAGCCATTTTTCTTATGGCCGCGGGCATGCACATTCGGCTCTGCCCGAGGCCTACAATTTTCACCACCAGCCCCAGAAGAAGATGCGTGAAGAGGCCGTTCCAGACGAAGATGGAGGTGGCGCTGGAGAGTTCTCTCGCAGCAGTGGGGATGCCCCCAATGCTGTGAGAGAACTCATTTACATACCGATGAAAACCGGGATTTCTACCAAACGGCGGCACGGAGAAGACATCTAAAGGTGGGAGAAGAATAGCCTTTTTAAGGCTATTTCTACGTGTTAGTCACAAAAAATTGTGTTTTAATGATAGGATCCCTTTAAAATGCAAGCACTCTTTAGACCCATTTATCATTAGTACAGAACCCCTTTAACTATTGCTTTACCACTAAGCATTCTTCGTAATTGATCTGATAGAAATCATATACTCTATGGACAATGTTGCTCTTGCATTTGAACTCGGTACTGAACTTACTGCTGCAAGGCAACCATGCTAACCACTGAGCCAAAAAGTTACACAGCAAACTGACTAAACAGAAATTACACGGAAATGGTTTTGGAAAGTAGAAAACCCAAGGTTTGTTCCTTTTGCTGACATCTGCAACATTATAAACATAGCTGGAGGTACACTAATAGAAAATGTGACTGCTTGAAGCTCGGAAACTTAAGGGAGAGGAGGAAGCACTTGAAGTGTTTATATACACTTATTTTTTTCTAACCTTTAATTCATCTGTAGTGTTGGTGTAGGTTCAGCCACAGCTATTTTAATGGCAGATGCTGAAATCTCCAGAAATGTTGTGTTTTCTCATAAATAAAGCAATATGGTATGGTATTAGCATAGAAAAATGTCATTATGTGATAGTACGAAGAAAATCTGTTTAAAGGGGGTGTTCGGATAAAAAATAGAATCTTTAACCTGCTCAGGGTGCTGTTAATAAATAAATAAATAATAATAAATAAAATAAAGCCATACTTGTTCTTGAACTTAGTACTTAACTTAGTGCTGCAAGGCAACCATGCTAACCACTGAGCCAATAAGTTACACAACAAACTGACTAAACAGAAATTACACAGAAATGGTTTTGTAGAAAACCCAAGGTTCGTTTCTTTTGCTGACATCTGCAACATGTTAAGTATAGATGGAGGTACACTAGTAGAAAATGTTGCTACTGACCAATTCCCCATTGTTCTCTACTTCCATGGGACATGCAATTGGTTGCGGTGGCCATATGTCCCATTTCTTCATCTCAACACTGGGCCAAGTAGTAGAGACCAGTGAGTGAACTGGCATCAACGTAACAGAAGAGTCATTGAGGTAAGTATGGATGGTTTCTACTTTGTGGTGACGTATCTGATCTGACTGCAGCCGTCACATGTTCTACGTGGACACATCTTCATGAGATCAAGAAGTAGCATCACAATGGGTGTGGTGGGAGATCAATGAGGTGACTGTTTTTTGGGGGTTTTTTTACATTAATCCGAGCATGTTTAAGGGCTAGTTCACATGGAGTTTTTTGCCAGTGGTTTTGGACACAGAATCCGACTCAAAATCCATCTGTAAAAACGCCTCCCATTCATTCCAATGAGAGCCGCTAGCGGGAAAAAAAAGCAACACGACCTATCTTCAGGTGGATTCCACCTGGAAAAACCCATTGAAGTCAATGGGAGGCAGAAAAACCGCGATGCATTTTATTGGCACGGCTTTTGACATGGTTTTTGCAAAAATCACTAGCGTTTTTCAAAGAGGTCCATACACTGTGTTGGAGCAAAAAAAAAAATTAAAAACTCAAAAAACACCTCGTCAAAAAAAAACATTTCCTAATTCCTGAAGCAGATTTTTTCCTCTCCAAAGAACTTTGTGTGAACATACCATTAAAGGGAGTCTGTCAGCAGTGAATTAGTTATAAACCTAAGCACAGTACCTTTCCCTTCATTGCATATGGATGTAATAGTGATTAACTTGAAAATGGGGCTCCAAAGCTGAATAACGCTAGGTTCACACCTGCGTTCGGGTCTCTGTTCTGTGGTTTCCGTCTTCTGCATGCAAGAAGACGGAGACCACAGACCGGGTCCGGCCATGAGCGGCAGTGAGCGTTTTATGCTCTCCGCCGTGAAACCATTTTTTTTAAACCGGAGTACTGCATGTCCGACTCTGTGTCCGGATTGAAAAAAACGGTTTCGCGGCGGAGAGCATAAAACGCTCACTGCCGCTCACAGCCGGACAGCTTTCTCACCCATTCAAATGAATGGGTGAGAGAGTCCTGCAGGTTTCCGTCTCCTGCCTCTGTTTTGTGCAGGTAATGGAAACCTGCAGAACGGAGACCGGGAGCAGATGTGAACGAGCCCTAACAGTGGTATAATTGGAAATTTTACATTTACCTGTATAATGTACTGTGATTAGATTTATAAACAACTTACGCTATTTTCACACTAGCATCTCACCACTCAGGGACCCATTTGAACAACAGAGGGCCAGATTGCTAAAACAACTGGACACTGGTGTACCTCACCGTGCAGGACTTTTTTTTTTCTGCCAATATTTGGCAGTTTCTGCAAAGGGGTCTCCAATGGAAACTCCGAAACCCAACCTTTATTTATTTATTTATTTTTAATTTTACCCCTTGTATTTTTTCTTTTAGATACAGTTATAGAATACAGAAGATTAGTCAGCCCCTGCCCCCAAAGAAAATGTGACAAAGAGGTGACCCAAAACTGTAGGAGCTATAGGAAATATAAAGACAATTGAATGTACGAAAAATTCTCCAGGCTAACTGTATGAGTTTAGATCTTACTTACTGAACGCATTACTCCCTCCCATTTAGACCCCTCTACTTTGCTGCCATTCTGTTGGATCTAATCATTATTATTTATTATTCTTCATAAAAGTTACAGAAGAAATACAGTAATTGCTGGGTTTGTAAAACAGCCATAAAATTATGTTTGCAAGTTTGTTGAATATGTAAAACCCTCCTTGGCTATAAAACTTTCTGTAAGTTTATGTGTGCCTCTGTGTATAAGTACATCTCAATGATATATCCAATGATGGGTGGAATTGATTCATGGCTGAAGTGGTCAAATAACTGCATTGCTCCAATTCTTTCCAAAAGGCTACAGATAATCTCTGGAAGAAAAATGACAGGTGAAGGACTGCACAACTATCATGCTGTAGATCATGTTTCCTGTTATCTAGGGCAAAGCTTCCTCGCTGAAAAAAAAAATAAAAAATCAATGAATGGGTCATGTTCCCATTTGGTGTTAGAGCTGCAACTAAAGAAATATTTTGCCCTACTTTTAGATTCAATGAAAATATACATTATAGATAGACATACCTATATTGTTTTCTGAATAGCAGTGGAAAGTGGAAGACATAATAAATCCAGTGCGGGTCTTGAGTAGGCCTCAGCTCCAGGTGTGGGTGCTGGGCTTGTTACTGGGTCATAAAAGACTGCAGAGCCTTCACTTCAGGGCAGATCCTGGGATCGAGAGGAGGTGCCTGGCTCTGTCCTGCTATACTGAGAGTCTGCTGAGACTGTACTGTGCTATTTTGTTTGTTTGTGTGGTTGGTAATAAGCCACATGTATAGTTAGTTTTATACTGTTATATTGTTAGTGCTCAGATAAGCAGAGTTTTGTTTGACGTTTTTGCCTGAAGTTAAGGCTGTATTTTATTTTGTACCTGAAGTGAAGGTTTATTTTTTTGCTGTTTTTCCAAATAAACCTGTTTGCACAAGATATTGTCTTTGACTGGCTGGTCCGCACCATTGCTGTTACCGAGTTACCTTCCCCACAATACACACACACCTATTAATGTATCATTCACGTGTTGGCTATATTGTGCTATATGGTTGAAATATAATATTTGTTTATAACAAGTGGTTTTTGTAATATCATGAATCCTCATCTGAACACCATCCCAGTAGGTTGGGGCATCCAATAGTTAGATTAGTGCACATCACTTTGGCTTCTGGCCTTGTAAACTTGAACACATCCATATAAATGTCCCAAGGATAATAGCATGTTGTGCACACTTTGACATTCGAAATTGTCTTTGTGGGTCAAATACTATGGAAAAATTTACAGCATGTGTTTTTTTTGTTTGTTTGTTTTTTTTAAATTCTTTAAGTTTTATGTAGGATAACAGCAATGACATATAGGGGTGGCAGCAACGCAGGGCGCGGAAAAAGTACATACTGACACATAGTTCTGTGTGGATATAACAAATATGACTTGCATTAGGCTGTCAGAATGCACAGATATATAGATAAGTTTAGATAAAACGAAAGCTTTTCCACAACTCAACTTATGCAAACAATACATTTGCAGACAATCCATACCAATGTGACAGGATCTGCACACTGCATGGAGATATTGTATTGTGAACCCACTGCTGCAATGCAGCAACGATAGCCACTGACCCACAATGCTGCCCAAAAGGTATACAGCGAATAGTATACAGAAAGCACACATAAATATACTACTCATTCATATGGAATCAGAAAACCAAAGTTAGATTGCATTACTTTAACTATTTTAGGCTAATGCCCCATTTTTTACAATTACAGCTTTTTTGTTGCAGATTTTGCTGTGTTGACACGCCCTGTATTCTGTTCGTGGAGTCTGCATGGGGACCTCCCAAACAAAATACCGAACGCAACTGGAAGTGATGTGCAGTAAAAGCACACGGACCCCATAGACTATAATTGGGTCCTTGTGCTTGCCGCACGTTGCCCGCACAAATCATGCGGGCAAAAAAGTAATTTGCAAACTACTTTCCTGTCCGCATGATCCCTGCGGAGATCTGGCGGCAAGCACATGGACCCCATTATAGTCTATGGGGTTCTTATGTTTTCACTGGCACAGTGCTTGCAGTTGCGTTCGGTATTCCATTCGGGGGGTCCTCATGTGGACTCCCCTGGACGGAATCCAAACGCAGATGTGAACGAGGTTTTAGAAGTATATAGGACGCTATAATACTTCTACCTTCTGCTCAATCCACTCCTGGCTTTGGCTAAAACAATTGCAGTAAATTCTGCAGCAAAAAAAAGCTACATTTCCGCAATGTGAGGCCTGAGGGTCCATTCACATGGAGGAAAATGGCGCTTTATTTGGCGCAGAATTTTCAGCGCTGAAAAAAGCCTCCCATTGACTTCAGTGGGTGCCACTATTTTTTTTTCCACTAGCAGAATTTTCCGCTAGCACAACCAGCATTCAAAAGTGACCAAAACATCAGCCAGAAAGCATTGGTACTGAAATGTGGTCTGTGGTCCCCACCTGTAGAACCATTCCTTTATTGAGCGTGTCTCGATAATTACCAATAATTTCCATCTGTTGTCTATTCCATTTGCACAACAGCATGTGAAATTGATTGTCAATTAGTGCCGCCTCAGGCTCTGGACCAAAAAATGGGTAGCCACGACTGAATGCCGGTGCACTGCACCGGCATCCAGTCGCACACTCTGCTCCAAATTAGACCCAATGAATGGGCCTAGTCAGGAGGAAGGAGTGTCTTCAGGCCGAATCGTGAGGCAAATCGGCCTGAAGAATGAGCATCTCGCTTCTTTTTTCAGGGAGCCGGAAGAAATGGCTCCTGGAAAAAAGAACTGACCAACTCCCATTGATTTAAATGGGAGACGTCATTTTGATCTGGATTTTGAGGCGGATACGGCCTCAAAATCATGACCAAAAAAATTACCCTTACAGAGAAAAAGGTTTTGGTTCAGGGGACACATTGGATAGGAGCCTGTGTGTATACTGACTTTTTTATTGTGTTTATTAGCAAAAATATTGATGACCATATAGACATCTATGTAACCTCAGACATCTGTGTGTGGCAAGCCAGAACTCATGAATTTGACCACAGGGAGTGACCAGATTTCTTGTATACCGTATACACTCGAGTATAAGCCGAATTTTTCAACCCAGTTTTTGTGCTGAAAAAAGCCCCCCTCGGCTTATACTCGAGTCAGCAAAAAAAAAAAAATATTTTTTTTTTAGAAGGGGGAGGGGTCTATGACCAGCCACAATATTAATGTATAGAATCTCCCATAAAATAGTGGGGGGGGGGGGGAAAGAAGATTTAAAAAAAAAAAAGTTGTAAATCCCTCCTTTCCCTAGAATACATACAGAAGTAGAAAATGACTGTGTAACACATACACATTAGGTATCCCTGTGTCTGAAAGTGCCCGTTCTACTGAATATAGGGGATCTTCAGTTCTGAAGGGAACTTGAAAGGCCTCTCTAATAAAACCCCCCAAAAGTCACCCCATTCTAAAAACTGCACTCCTGAAAGAATCTAAAACAGCAGTTAGAAAGTTTCTTAACCCTTTCAGCATTTCACAACAATTAAAACAAAATGGAAGTCAAATTTACATTTTTCAATTTCTGTCACTAATATATTCATTTAGCCCTAGAATTTACACATTTACTAAGGTTTAAAGGAGAAACTGCACCCCACATTTTGTTACACAATTTCTCCCGAACACGACAATACCCCATAAGTGCTGGTACCCTAATGTACGGGCACACGGTCGCTCTCAGAACGGATGGAGCACTAATTGGATTTTGTAGGCCAGATTTTGCTAGAATATTTTTCAGGCGCCATGCCCCGATTGCAAAGCCCCCAAGGTGCCAAAACAGTGGAAAACCCCAAAATGTCACCCCATTTTGGAAACTAGACCCCTCAAGGAATTTATCAAGGGGTATAGTGAGCACTTGGACCCTACAGGTGTTTCACAGATTTTTTTACCATTGAGATGTGAAAATGAAAAATTACTTTTTTTATAATAAAATGTCACTGTAGCCCCAAATTTTTCATCTTCACAAAGGGTTAAAGGAGAAACTGCACCCCACATTTTGTTACACAATTTCTCCCGAACACGACAATACCCCATATGTGCTGGTACCCTAATGTACGGGCACACGGTCGCTCTCAGAACAGATGGAGCACTAATTGGATTTTGTAGGCCAGATTTTGCTAGAATATTTTTCAGGCGCCATGCCCCGATTGCAAAGCCCCCAAGGTGCCAAAACAGTGGAAAAACCCAAAATGTCACCCCATTTTGGAAACTAGACCCCTCAAGGAATTTATCAAGGGGTATAGTGAGCCCTTTGACCCTACAGGAGTGTAACAGAATTGGCCCAACAAAAGGAAAAGTGACATTTTTTGCTATAAAATGTAGCTTTAACCCCAAATTATGCATTTCCACAACGGGTTAAAAAAGAAAATGCACCCCACAAATTGTCAAGCACTTTGCCCCAACTACAGAAATGCCCCACATGTGGATGTAAAGTGATGTATGGGCACACTGTAAAGTCCAGAGCTGAAGGATCGCTATTGGGATTTTGGAGGGCAAATTTAGCTGAAATCTGTTTCAGGCACCATGTTGCATTTGGAGAGCCCCTGAAGTGCTAGAACAGTGGAAACCCCCCCCCCCAAAATGACCCCATTTTGAAAACTAGACCCCTCAAGGAATTTATCAAGGGGTTTAGTGAGCACTTGGACCCTACAGGTGTTTCACAGATTTTTTTACCATTGAGATGTGAAAATGAAAAATTACTTTTTTTCCAATAAATCGTCCATTTAGCGCCATATTTTTAATTTTTGCAAGTACTTAGAGAATTAAGAGCCCCCCACAGTTTGTTACACAATTTCCCCTGAACACGGCAATACCCCATATGGGATCATAATCTGCTGTATGGGTACATGTTGGGGCTCAGAATGGAAAGAGCGCTATTTGGATTTTGGAGGGCATATATTTCTGGAATAGTTTTGAGGTGCCATGTCGGATTTGCTGAGCCCCTAAAGTATCAATACAATAGAAACTCCTCAAAAGTGACCCCATTTTAGAAACTACACCCATCAAGGAATGTATCAAGTGGTATTATGATTTTGAGACTAAAAATGCTTCCCAAAATTTGAAATTTTTAAAGAAATATGCCATTTTGGTATCCAATGCATTGCACCCACTTTGTATTGTCAGAGACCTGCACTCCTAAAACTATTAAGTGGGCGATCCCGAGGGGCAAAAAAATTATATATGTGGGTATAAACTGCTGCTTGGGTGCACAGCAGGGCTCAGAAGGGAAGGAGCACTGCGCTTTATAGCTTTTGGGGTACAGATTTAGAGGGACTTTCTGGGTGCCATGTTGTTTTTGCAGAGCCCTGGAGGTGCCAGTAAACTGGAATTCCCCAAGAAGTGACCCCATTTTGTAGGGGAAATTTTAGAGTCTCTGCAAAAGTGCCATGGCATCCAAAAACCAAACCGTCTAAGTCTGTGCTCCAAAAACCAAATAACCTTCTTCCCTTCTGTGTCTGGCTGGGCCCTAATATCAGTTTATACCCACATATGACATTACGTACGTTATCCGGGGTACACCAGTGTCATATATGTGCCCTAATATCAGTTTATACTCACATATGACATTACCCCGGTTACACCAGTGTCATACATGTGGCATAAACTGCAGTTTGGGCACACAGCAGGGGGCAGAAGGGAAGGAGCGCGATGCGGCTTTTGGAGTACAGATTCAGATGTTTGGTATCTAGACGCCATGTCATGTTTGTAGAGCCTGTAAGGTACCAGAAAAGTGGATTCCCCAAAGGAGTGACCGCAGTTTGAAAACTGCACCCCTAAAAGAATTTATCAGGGGGTGTAGTGAGTATTAGTATCCCGGACGTGACTGCACAGCGGATGGCGAAGAGGGAATATATAAGCGGTGCGGAGGACATTGCAGACACTAAATTCCCTACTATGTCCCAGTAGCTCCTATGATTGGGGGAGTCACACTGGGGTCACTTTGGGGGTCACTTCAGGTATATTTTCCCTCATAAGCTGTAAATATAGGGTGTCCCCTGATATTCGCTTGCTTATACATTCCCTGCCTGCCGCACCCAGTTGTGTTCTAATGATTTGGCGATTTGGCGTGATTTTGTCTTCACATTGGTAGAGGCTATATTTTCTTTATTTTTCTGCTGACGTGGCCATATAAGGGCTTGTTGTTTGCGGGATACGATGTATTTTGTAATGACACCATCTTGGGGTGCCTAAAACTTACTGATTACATTTTATTAACTCTTTTTTTGCTGGATTTAAAAGAGAAAAAATCAATTCTGGTATTGAGTTTTACCTTTTACATTTTTCGCCATGCAGCGTGCAGTATAAGTAACATGTGACCTTTATTCTGCGGGTTGGTACGGTTACGGCGATACCTCATTTATGTTATTTTTTTATGCGATACTAAGTCTGCAGAACAAAAACACATTTGGGGACATTAATCAGTGATTTTTGCATCGCCATCTTCTGAGAGGCGTAACATTTTTATTTTTCGCTTGACAGTGTTGGTTGAGGGCTTATTTTTTGCGGGACAACCTGTGCATTTTATTGGTACTATTTTGGGGTGCATATGACTTTTTGATCACTTTTTATAGCACATTTTGTAAGGTGAGATGGCGAAAAATCACTACTTCCGGCGGGTTTTTTCCGTTATTTTTTACCGCTGTTCACTGTGTACATTAAATATTGTTTCAGTTTTGTTGTACAGGTTGTTACGGACGCGACAATACCAAATATGTATTGTTTTTATTAATTTTTTGTGTTTTTTTCACATAATTCATTTTTTATAGAAAAAAGGGATTTTTGGGACTTTATAACTTTATTAATTGTTTTCAAATACTTTTTTTTTTTTTTTTACACTTTTTTTTTTACTTGTTCTTGTGTCTATGGGACACATGGATCAGTGAAGATTGCATCACTGATTCTCTACTCTAGACTGAGACACAGGCTGCAGTGACAGCCTGCACGTGTCTCACTCTAGACACAGGAAGTGAGCTGTGCGGACGGCACAGACTCACTTCCAGAAAACGCCGGGAGCATCACCAGGTAAGTGAGTGCTCAGGGCTGTCTGGGGTCACTAACCAGACCCCAGACTACATATTACAGATACCGGCACCCACCGATCTCACCGCGGGGGGTGCCGGCGGGGGGGGGGGGGAGAGATCGCGGCACCCTTTGTTTGCGGTGGTAATGTTTGACCATCGCAATCAAAGGGTTAAAACCTCCGATCGGTAAAAGTACCGACCGGAGGATATGGAAAAGGGTGATAGCTGTCAGTAACAGCTATCACTCAGTTCCGATTCCGCCCGCTCAGCTAGTGAGCGGGCGGAATCACCATGACGTAATATTACTTCATGGTGCGCGAAGTACCTCGCGTCCATGACGTAATAGTACGTCAAAGGTCGCTAAGGGGTTAAAGAAAAAAAAAACAAAAAAACAAACAAAACTGATTCTAATCCTAGGACATATTTAATGGCGTATGCATATCATCCAAAGAATCACTTCAACCAGATAAATGGGTAAGTATGAATGAGTTCACACTGCCTGCATTTATGAAAAAAAACAAAAAACAAACTGATTATAATCCTGAAACATATTTAATAGTGTCTGCATATCATCCAAAGAGTCACTTCAACCAGAAAAGACCATATGTGATATATGGCAGAAAAGTAGGTAGGTAGGTATGGAACAATTCACATTACCTGCATTTCTAAAGTGAATTTCCACATTTTAATTGCAACTACCTGAGGCCTGATATGCATAACGATAGTAACCAACTGACCTAAAGGCTCCGTAAGTATGTATCTATACCTTTAAGCTCTGGACGGGTTGCCAATAAAACCCTGCACTACATGTTGGAATTGAAGTGATCTATAAATTTCCAAAGCACATGTGGTTAGAACACCATTCCGCTGATTTACATCAGGTTATAAATCGGTGAGTATAGATCAAAATATAACAAAATATCTCACCTCCATTATAAAGATAAAGACATAATTGTAATCTTAAAGACTACATCTCTTACGAAAAATTACTTCAACCAGTCAGGAATGTATCTCCCTATATTATAAAAATGAATTTCTGTCTGTCTGTCCGTCTGTCCGTCTGTCTGTCTGTCTGTGCTCTAATGCGAACCAAACGACTGGACCGATCTTCACCAAATTTGGTACAGAGACACTTCAGGTATCCGGGAAGGTTTAAGACAAGACTCCAACTAACTCGGACGTACCGTTGCTGAGATACAGCATTCCAAACACAGTGCCCCCCCAACCCTTAGCCAATACAAACCTGCAAGTCTTTCACTCATATTCCAACTGCAATACACACGGTCACTCCACATGCACAATACAACACTGATATCCAAACTGAGATACACGCATCAGAGGATTAGATACACAGATCAGCACACAGTATCACACTCCAGAAGATTAGATACACGCGTCTGCACACAGTCCCACAAACCAGAGGATTAAATACGCACTTCTGCACACAGTTCCACACACTGAAGGATTTGATACGTGCGTCTGCACACAGTTCCACATGCCGAAGGATTAGATACACGCGTCTGCACAAAGTACCACACCCCGGGGGATTGGATACATGCGTCTGCACACAGTCCCACAAACCAGAGGATTACATACACGCTTCTGCACACAGTTCCACACACTGAAGGATTTGATACGTGCGTCTGCACACAGTTCCACATGCCGAAGGATTAGATACACGCGTCTGCACAAAGTACCACACCCCGGGGGATTGGATACATGCGTCTGCACACAGTACCACATGCCAAAGGATTGGATACACGCATCTGCACACAGTTCCACGCACCAGAGCATAAGATTTGCATGTCTGCACACAGTACCACATGTCGTCGGATTAGATACGTGCGTCTACACACAGTTCCACACTCCAGAGGATTAGATACACGCGTCTGCAGACAGTTGTACACGCCATAGGATTAGATACACGTGTCTACACACAGTTCCACTCACCAGAGCATAAGATATGCACATCTGCACACAGTACCACATGCCGCAGGATTAGATATGTGTGTCTACACACAGTTCCCCACGCCGTAGGATTACATACGCGCCTCTTCACACAATACCACACAGGGGAGGATTAGATACGTGTGTCTGCACACAGTACCACACTTTGGAGGATTAGATACATGCCTCTGCACACAGTACCACAAGTCAGAGAATTAGATGTGCGTCTCAGCACACAGTACCACACTGTGGAGGATTAGGTACGCTCATCTGCACATAGTACCACATGCCAGAGGATTAGATACGCGCATCTGCACACAGTACCACACAGGAGAGGATTAGATACGCACATCTGCACACAGTACCACATGCCAGAGGATTAGATACACACATCTGCACACAGTACCACATGCTGTAGGATTAGATACGCGCGTCTACACACAGTTCCACACGCAATAGGATTAGATACACGCCTCTTCACACAATACCACACAGGGGAGGATTAGATACGTGTGCCTGAATACAGTACCACACTTTGGAGGATTAGATACATGCCTCTGCACACAGTACCACAAGCCAGAGAATTAGATACGCGTCTCAGCACACAGTACCACTAACTAACACAGTACCACACAGGGAGGATTAGATACGTGCGTCTGCACACAGTACCCCACGCCAGAGGATTAGATATACGCGTCTGCACACAGTAACACATGCCGTAGGATTAGATACGCGCGTCTACACACAGTTCCACATGCCGCAGGATTAGATACGTGCCTCTTAACACAATACCACACAGGTGAGGATTAGATACGTGTCTAAGCACACAGTACAACACGGGGAGGATTAGATACGCACGTCTGCACAAAGTACCACATGCCTCAGGATTAGATATGTGCCTCTTCACACAATACCACACAGGGGAGGATTAGATACGTGTGTCTGCACACAGTACCACACTTTGGAGGATTAGATATATGCCTCTGCACACAGTACCACAAGCCAGAGAATTAGATACGCATCTCAGCACTCAGTACCACACGCCAGAGGATTAGATACGCACATCTGCACACAGTACCACATGCCGTAGGATTAGATACACGCGTCTACACACAGTTACACGCGCCGTAGGGTTAGATACGCGCCTTTTCACACAATACCACACAAGGGAGGATTAGATACGCACATCTGCACACAGTTCCACACACCAGAGGATTAGATAAGCACGTCTGCACACAGTATTACAAGCCGTAGGATTAGATACACGCGTCTGCTTACAGTTTCACATGCCAGACGATGAGATACGCACGTCTTCACACAGTTGTACACGCTATAGGATTAGATACATGCGTCTGCATACAGTACCACATGCTGTAGGATTAGATATGCGTGTCTACACACAGTTCCACACGCCGTAGGATTAGATACGCGCCTCTTCACACAGTACCACACTTTGGAGGATTAGATACATGCCTCTGCACACAGTACCACATGCCAGATAATTAGATACGCGTCTCAGCACACAGTACCACACTGGGGAGGATTAGATACGCGCATCTGCACAAAGTACCTCACGCCAGAGGATTAGATACACCTGTCTGCACACGGTACCACAACGCCAGAAGATTAGATACGTGCATCTGCACATAGTACCACATGCCGTAAGATTAGATATGCACGTCTGCACACAGTTTCACTTACCGGAGGATTAGATACGTGCCTCTTCACACAATGCCACACAGGGGAGGATTAGATACACACATCTGCACACAGTACCACACGCGGGAGGTTTAGATATGTGCATCTGCAAACAGTACCACACCAACAAGGATTAGATACTTGAGTCTAAACACAGTACTACATGGGGAAGGATTAGATACAGCTTTACTCCAGGTATCCATAACAACTGATCATAGGTTTTTCACTGATATCCAAAATGAGATACACACAATCACATGACGCTTATGGACATACACACAAACCACATACAAAATACACCAGTGCAAAATTGGACAATTCTTATGGGGCCACTACACAAACATAAAATGTAATATACCCGTGCGAAGCCGGGTCCTCCCTCTAGTATCCTATATATGTATAGAAATAGGTAAGCATGGATCAATTCACATTGCCCCCGGTTAATAAGGTAAAGTTCACATTATAGATGCAGCTTCCCGGAGCCTGATCTAGATGCTGGTAGTAATAGACCAACCCCAGACTCCATGAATTAGTGCATATGACTTTCAACTCTGATCGAGTCACACATGGATCTTACAATATACGATGGAATCAGAGTGGTCTATAAAAATATTAAGACAAATGTAGATGGAACAACATTCCACTAGCTCCCACCTGTATATCAAAGGAAAACCTACTATGAAATGTGTGCGGCCATTCATAAAGTTATCAGGGCCCTTGTAGCTTGGGCGCCCGGGTCACGTGATATTAAGTGACCAATATCTGTTTAAAACTTATCTCTTCTAGCCAGCACTAGAGCGCTTGAGTCAACTACGGTATGAACAGATATCCATAGAGGTGTCATAGGACATTTGTATCCGGTGCTCAGGTCACGTGACGCCAATAGGCCAATAGGAAACCTGAATAGGAAACCTGAATAATAAAATGCTATCTACTGAGGACGCATCAGCAAATTGGCCTAGATCAACCAGTAAGTAGAACCTGAAAAAATATGACAATATACTAAGAACAACTATGTCCAATCATACCAATATAACAGCAAAAAATATAATTGAGGTCTATCTGGTTTGATACCCCAAGCTGATATAGGGATTTGCTATATCTTGATATCTTCATAGTGAAGGACTATATATTTTATCCCCACTGCATTCAATTCTAGTAATCGCTCTTAATATATATGTGTGAGATCTGTTTTTATATTCATGCCATTAGGGATTCTACAATTAAATTGTAGAATCCAAAAAGCTTCCCGTTGAAGGAGCAGCTTCTGCCAATTTCCTCCCCTCATTGGTTTTTCTATCTTTTCGATACCATAAAATTCCATAGTAGATAGATCTGATTTGTGTACTACTGAAAAATGTCTTGATATGCCTGACATTTGTTCTGAAGGAAATTTATTACTGTCATTGACATGCTCTGCTATTCTCGTTTTTAGTGGTCTTGTTGTACATCCTATGTAATCTGTTCTACAGGCTGTGCATTTGATGTTATATATAATGTGGTGTGTGTTGCAATTCATAAATGACTTCAATGTAACCAGTGTGTCAGACTGGTAACTGGCTATGGATGAAACTCTTTTTGTATATTTGCACACATTACACCTATTTGATCCACATTTCGCAAATCCTACAATCTTATCCGTTTCCACTGGTTTTTTCAGAAAGAGGCTAGGAGAAAGTATATCTCCTAACGTCCTCCCTCTTTTTGGTACACATTGCAATCCTGCTGCTAACAATTTTTTAGTTGTTGGATCAGTCTCCAGAATAGAGAGATTGTTTTTTATAATTCTGGTGATTTCTGGATATTGGGGACTACAGTATATGCTGTAGTGAAAATCATCTTGTCCTTCCTTTCATCATTTATATGTCCAATCTGTTTTTTTGCTAATAAAGATTCTCTTGACCTTCCTTTGACCAATTTTTCTGCCCTCTCCAACGTCCACCTAGGGTACTTTCTAGTTTTTAATCTCCTCAGGGTCCTGGCTGAATGGCATTCATATTCTTTTACCTGTGAGCAGGCTCGCTTGGTGCATATGAGCTCTCCAGTGGGTTCTGCTTTAAAGATGTGCGGGGGATGGCAGCTGTCCGCTCGGAGTATTGTATTGCCTGAAGTAGGCTTTCTATACAACGAAGTTTCCACTTTGGTAGTTATAGAGTTTCCCAAAAGTGTGATGTCCAAAAAATTAATAATGTGAGAATCATGGGTGTAAGTGAACTGTAAAGAAAAATGGTTGTGATTAAGGTAAGAGATAAAGGGTGGTATGGACGCTACATCACCCGACCAGACGACTAAGATGTCGTCTATGTAGCGCCCATACCAGCCCAAAGAAAGAGGAAAAGGATTGTGACATGTATAAATGGTGTGCTCCTCCCAATATGCCATGTATAGATTGGCGAGTGAAGGTGAAAAAAGGGCACCCATAGGTGCCCCACAGATCTGTAAATAATATTGACTATTGAACAGAAAATAATTATGCTGCAATAGGAAAATAGTGATGGACAGAATGAATTCGCAAACTTCCTCAGTATAATTACTGTAAGTGTAGAGATGAAATGCTAATGCATCTATAGCCAAATTGTGTGGGATGCATGAGTACAGAGCACGTACATCGCAGGTGATCCATGTGTAATTACTTTTCCATTCAAAGTTTGCAAAGGTGGCCAGAATTTCCTTACTATCTTTAATGTAAGCAGGAGTACGATACACCAAGGGCTGGAGAATGCCATCCAGCCAGGATGCTACTTTCTCATTTACAGACCCAATGCTGGATATAATTGGGCGCAAGGGCAAGGGGACCTCGTTTTTGTGTGTTTTCGGCAGCCCATAGAAAATGGGAGTTATGGGATTATTGTTAATTAAATTCTGTGCCTCGTGGGTGGTATAGATACCAAGTGCCACTCCTTCAAAAACTAAATCCTTTAACTGTGCTGAAAATTTAACCGTAGCGTCATTGGACAATAACTGATAAGTGGACTTATCTTGTAGTATCTTTAAACAGCTGGTTTCATAATCTGATTTGTCCATAAGGACATTTTTGCCCCCTTTGTCCGCTTTTTTGATTACCACCGTATCTAAGTTCTTTAGTTCTTCCAATGCCTTGTATTCCTCTCTAGTAAAATTATTAACCCTGTTGGTGTGTTTAGCGGTTTCATGTAACCTTTTTAGATCTTTGGTAAGTACAGAAGCAGCCCTACAAAGTGCTGCATTTATTTGATACTGGTTTTCCTGCTGATAGACTCCCTTTAAAGGGGTTGTTCATCCACTTTTTCCGTTCTATAAGATTATAAACGTTATATTCTACGGATTCTCCAGCATGCTCTGATCACAGGTTACAGCAGTGACTTTACTGCTATTGACTTCTCACTAGAGCTGGAATAACAAAGACCCAGGAAGTGACAGATCAGTAACATTAGTATTCTTTCCTATTTCTTAGCATTCTAAGAGGTTTTTTTTTATATAGGTGACTAATCCCAAGTGAAATTTGGGGCAAATTTACATAATTTGTAAAATAGACCACTGTACGCTATACTGTAAGTCATTAACATTACAGGATATAACAACATGGCTGCATGATACTGGGCAGTAGAGGACAATTTCAAGTAGCCAAATCTACATTACCTTCACAGACATAACATCCTGCTCTCTGTCTAAGGTTAAGGCCCCACGTAGCGAAAAAAAACATGGCAGCAATGCATCGCGGTTTTTCCCAGTGCTTTTCACAGGAAGTTCAGAGTTTTCTTCTGCTTCAATTAGACCTATAGAGAAACTGCTGGCGTTTCTGTAGGTATAATGCTGCGATTTCCAAAACCGCAATAGCTTTGAAAATCACAGCATGTCCACAGTGCATATGTTACTGCTGTGTGAGGATGGGATTCCACTACACAATAAGGGTGCATTCACACTATGGATACGGTGACTGATTCTGAATCAGCGTGCATAAAGCAGATCCCATTCATTTCAATGGGAGCCAGCATACGAGCGCTCCCTATTGAAATGAATGGGCTGCTTTTTTCTCTACGAGCGCTCCCATTGAAGTGAATGGGAAGTGCTCGCGTGTACGGCTAGCTCTGCTCAGTCCGAGCCGTACACGCGAGCGCTTCCCATTCACTTCAATGGGAGCGCTCGTAGAGAAAAAAGCAGTCCATTCATTTCAATAGGGAGCGCTCGTATGCTGGCTCCCATTGAAATGAATAGGATCTGCTTTATACATGCTGATTCTGAATGTGTTTTAACGTTCAAAATCAGTCACCGTATCCGTAGTGTGAATGCACCCTAACTGTAAAATGCCTTGTTTTTTTCCTGCGGCGTTTATGCCCCGAGTCCAAACCTAGACCAAAGAGTCTTAAGTTGCAGCATATTTATCAAAGTATCTAATGCTGGTGCACTCTTAAGCTATATATACATTAAAAGTGAATAACGTGCATTTCTTTTCTTTTCTTTTTTTTACGGATGTCACACAACAGCATTAAGTGCAATGGCAGTGAATGGGGGGGCTTATTCACATGACCGTTATTTTGACTGTGTGCTGTTTGACTCCTTAGATACATATTGCATCCTAATTGCAAGTAATTACACATAATACATATACAGAATACAACACTTTGGAGTAGACTGCAGAGACGGATTTTTAAATAATTGATGCAGTCTCTAGACTGAAGGTTCCAACACATCTTATGTAGACCACATGTGGGTCGTTTTAACACATCGTGTTATTTTTACTAAATCATTGTGACTATTGCAATAATTGCAAAAATTAACCATATTTTGACCACACCATTTGAATTACCGTTAAATAACCACTAATTTTTCAGACAACTTAGTCTTGTTTCATAAAGCATGTGATTCTGAACCAAAATGTAGGGCACTTTAATTAAAAAAGTGTTTTCTGCTTGAAAAACCTCTCATAAATTTCTACCACTAGGTGTCTTCTTTTTAGCTATTATGCACTTTACTTCATAGGTACAAGATAGAAGTAAGATGTCTGGAGGGGGAGATTCTATTCTGTCTTCACACAGTACATGTAAATGGGAGGGGTTGATTCACTTCATAGCCTCCACACACCTCTGCCAACTGTTGCTCAGTGCAAAGGACTGAAGATTCTGCAAATGTCACATCTTACAATGTAAGATAAGTCTTCTATGTATCTACTTCTGGCTATTTGTTTGATTACAGATAAAATATTATTCACAGACGGCATGAAAGCTGTGCTCAGATATTTTTTTCATTTCTGTTTTGTGTTATCTGCTTGGTTACAAGTATTTGCAGGCCAGTGTTCCTGGATCTTTTATTTTATGGTCATTTGTTCTTTTATCAGCTATGTGTTTGCTGTTGTATAGTTACTCCTGGCAGAATGGCAGCACATTATCAGTAATGGATAGATGAGGAGGACAGACTGCTCATATTTTGTACATGCCAACTGCCTGATAGATAAACCACCATAAGGTAAATATTAACAGTATAAATATATTTCAACTTTTCATGAAAACTAAGGTACCCTTTAAATGAAACAGCTTCTTTGTAATTCAGTTTATTGAAGAATAAGGTCACATCCGATGAGGTAGACAATGTAGCTTTGTGGACTGTTTGCATCATTTGACTGTACTGCAGCTCATTGATGGATGACATTAACACTGACGACCATCATCTATCTATATCTGCCATTGTGCTCAAGTACAATCTCCTTGAGACTTCTTGAATATAGAATTGAATATGGTTCTATATTTCATGGCTGGAGCTATTATAAGACTAGACTTCTTGCACTGTGAGAAATGAACAACAGGAATTGCAATAGCAAAGTATTTATGAACTTCTATTTAATCCAACATCAACAATTAAAGCTAAAGAGAATCAACTTGCTATTTATTTTACTCCTAGACCTTTGTATGTTATTTCTTCAATGCATCTGGAATTCTATAGCAGTTTTCTACCACTTCAGATATGTGTTTTTGTTTTACTAGCGGTAAATGTTCCTTTTTTTTATATTCTCACATTTATAGAAGGATCGTGCAAAATGGATAATATTTATTATTAGTTCGTGTTATTAATGAAAAAGAAAAAAAAACAGCATGTTCTATTCTGGTCCATTTTCTCAACAAGAATAGTACAGGCTGAAATATCCTTGGACTGCATGCTGACCCAACACAAACCTAAACACGTTTTTTTTTTCCACTCTGTGGTTTGCGGAGGCATCCATGGGCAGTCAGACATGATATATTTGATCCCAAGAGGAATTTAAGTAAAAAAATGTTTTATGAAATATTTGGTATTTATCTCTTCATAATTAAATAACAAGTTACACATCCAGCAGAAAGTGGAGTCTCTGCAATTAACACCTACCCAGCCTGCCCCGATGCCGTCTTCATTGCTTATTCTGACAACTAAGTCCTCTTCCATCTTTTTCTGCTAAGAATGTACTCAGTGGCATAACTAGGAATGGGGCCCCGTGGCGAACTTTTGACATGCCCCCCCCCCCCCCGCAACCGACACCGAAGACCTCAACTGACCCCCTCCTCCGCACTCTATTATGTCCCTTAGTAAGCCCTGCACACAGTATTATGTCCATTAGTGGCCCCTGCACACAGTATTATGTCCCTTAGTGGCCCCTGCACACAGTATTATGTCCCATAGTGGCCCCTGCACACAGTATTATCCCCCATAGTGGCCCCTGCACACAGTATTATACCCCATAGTGGCTCCTGCACACAGTATCATCCCAATAGTGGCCCCTGCACACAGTATTATAGCCCATAGTGGACACCCATAAACAATTACTATACTCTGGGGTCTTTTCAGACCCCAGAGTATAATAATCGGAGACCCGGGGGAATAAAAACATAAAAAATTACTGTTTCTTACCTGTCCCCCGGCTCCTACGCTGTCTTCTCCGCTGCCGTCCTTCTTCTATGACGTCGGACGTCACATGACCCGGGAAGCAGGCCAGGTTCATGTGACGTCAGAGACGTCAGATAAGTATGAAGGAGGCCTGGCAGGATCGTGGAGAGGTAAGTAACAGTGTTTTTTTACGTTCCCTTACCTCTCCCGGTCCACCGATCATTATACTATAATAATAGTATTTGTTGGGCCTGCGGTGTCACTTACCGATCCTGGCCCAGCCAGGATGGGCAAGTAAATAGGGCCTTAATGGCCTATTAAAAAAAAAAAAAAAAAGAAAACGCAGCAGTAGCAGCTGTCACCGGGCCCCCTAATGGCCCGGGCCCTGTGGCAGCCGCCTCTGCCGTAGTTACGCCCCTGGATATACTGGTACTCCATTCTTCATGAAGCATAACCTAGACCAGTGATGGCGAACCTTTTTGAGACCGAGTGCCTAAACTGCAACCCAAAACCAAATAAATTATCACGGAGTGCCAACACGGCAATTTAACCTTAAAACTCTGTGGGTCCACAATTGCGGATCCACAAATTACAGTCATGTGACTGGGGCTTTACAGATCTTGTACTGAAAGGTAAAGGTCTCTGCATTCTGTACTTTTAAACAATTAATACATCGCACAGGATCTGTTTTATAGTTTACCGTGCAATGTTATTACATCCTGTACTAATTTCACGTCTGCTATAAAACAAATACTGTGTGATATACATAGTGAGGGGACCCCACACAGTACAATCTGCCCCTCAGTGGCCCCCCACACAGTACAATCTGCCCCTCAGTGGCCCCCCACACAGTACAATCTGGCCCACAGTGGCCCCCACACAGGATTATACCTGTATACTCCACAGTAGCCCCCTCCCACACAGCATGAACTAGTCCACAGTAGCCCCCTCCCACACAGCATGAACTGGTCCACAGTAGCCCCCTCCCACACAGCATGAACTGGTCCACAGTAGCCCCCTCCCACACAACATGAACTGGTCCACAGTAGCCCCCTCCCACACAACATGAACTGGTCCACAGTAGCCCCCTCCCACACAGCATGAACTGGTCCACAGTAGCCCCCTCCCACACAACATGAACTGGTCCACAGTAGCCCCCTCCCACACAACATGAAATGGTCCACAATAGCCCCCTCCCACACAACATGAAATGGTCCACAGTAGCCCCCTCCCACAGAGCATGAAAGATCCACAGTAGCCCCCTCCTACACAACATGAAATGGTCCACAGTAGCCCCCTCCCACACAACATGAAATGGTCCACAGTAGCCCCCTCCCACACAGCATGAAATGGTCCAGAGTAGCCCCCTCCCACACAACATGAACTGGTCCACAGTAGCCCCCTCCCACAGAGCATGAAAGATCCACAGTAGCAGCATAAAATGGTCCACAGTAGCCCCCTACCCGCAAAGCATGAAAGTCTACAGTAGCCCCCTCCCACACAACATGAAAGGTCCACAGTAGCCCCCTACCCGCACAGCATGAAAGTCTACAGTAGCCCCCTCCCACACAACATGAAAGGTCCACAGTAGCCCCCTCCCATACAGCATAAAATGGTCCACAGTAGCCCCCTACCCACACAGCATGAAAGTCTACAGTAGCCCCCTCCTACACAACATGAAATGTCTACCGTTGCCCCCCTCCCCTGACAGTGCAAACAAACACAATATAGTTACCTGAAGAGCTGCCGGGTGTTCTCTCTTCTGTTCACTGCGCGCGCTGATGACTTACGTCATCACGCCCGCGCTTGTTCAGAGGTCACACTCTGTAGTCAGTGTAGGCCGCGTAGTACGCGTGGCCTACACTGAGCTACACTGACAGCTTTCAGCTGGATGCGCATTTGCACAACCAGCTGAAGGCAGCGATCGCTCACTAACGGGGAATCCTGCATCGGATTCGCCGTTAGTGAGCGATCAGGGCGACAGCACGCGTGCCAGCAGAGG
The DNA here is from genome assembly GCF_031893055.1 of Leptodactylus fuscus. Lineage (NCBI taxonomy): Eukaryota > Metazoa > Chordata > Amphibia > Anura > Leptodactylidae > Leptodactylus > Leptodactylus fuscus. Next base: position 66,006,505 of record NC_134269.1, read on the forward strand.
GGGCTCTGCGTGCCCTCTCTGGCACGCGTGCCATAGGTTCGCCATCACTGACCTAGACTGATCCTACCAAATAATATTAAGTAACTCTCTAACCTTTTTTTTTATCTCAACAAAAACCTGGTCACAGGACCAGTGTAGTGAATGGAAATTAAACAAACCCTGTTTATTTATTTGTTTTGCTTACTTAGCAGGATTTGAATCATGTTCACACACTGCTGAAAAAAACCCCTGCAGTTGAAAGTGTCATGAATTGCAGGTATTGAACTCGTATCATGTCAATCTCCTGCTATAAACTTTGGCATAGTTTTCAACCTTTGCAAAGCAGCTTTTTCCCATGGGCAGTTCGTCGTGAGATGCTTATTTCCTTATTCCTATTTAAAAAAATATCATATATGTTCAACCAAAGGAGAGCATAGCTATCAACCTAACAATCCAACCACTGTATTTTGTGCATGGCTAGAATTAGAGTGGAAACATTTCTTCCAGGCACCCTGCTGGATCGATACTCGACTAGACTAGTAACGTTGTATATTATATTCCTGAACAACAGTGTAAAGGTAATTTTACATGGCTTTCTGTCTTTACCAGGACTCGTACGCTCATGTTCTTTATAATTTTACCAATAAATAACACCTTTGGACTTTGAAATTGCTGTAAATCTTTTTGGCCTTTTCTGCAGCACAACCATCCTCAGTAATAGTGTCGAGTTCTACAGTGTATAGTACTCAAAGTAGTATGACCACTGAACAACACTGAAATAAAACCATTGAGAGGTGAAGTGAATAATACTGGTTATCTGGTGGCGATTGTGCCCTTCAAGGGGCGAGATGTCAGGCATCAAATGAATAGTATGTTCTGTAAGAAGACATGTTGGAAGCAGAACAAATATTGGTAAGAATCTGGATCTGAACAACTTTGACAAGAGCCAAATTATGATGGCTACACGACTGGGTCGGAGCATTTCCAATCTGGTAGATCTTGTGGAGTGTTCCTGGTAAGTAGTAAAAATTGCTGAATAGGTTTGTGCTAGCTATGGTAAAAATGTCTCTGAACACACAGTGCATCGCAGCTTTGCTGCATAACCAGAGATCAATGAGATTGTCGATGCTGACTCCTGTCCATTGCTGAAAACTCCTTCACTGGACACATGAGGAGCTAAACTTGACTATGGAGCAATGGAAAAAAAAGTGGTCAGGTCTAATGAATTAAGTTTTTTTACATCATGTGTATGGCAGTGTGTAGTTGTTACTTAACTGATAAAGAGTCGGTACTATGATGCACAATCGAAAGAAGCAGCTGAATGAGGCAGTGTGATGTTACTTAGACATATACCAACTACCTTAACAATGATGCAGATCAAGCACAGTGTATCCCGTAGTGACTATAGTATTCCCTAATGGCAGTGACCTCTTTCAGTACAGTACACCCTGTAACAAGGCAAAAGTTATTCTGGTATGGTTTGAGGAACATTACATAGCCTTTATGGTGTTAACTCCAAATTCCCCAGATATTAGTCCATTTAAGCATCTATGGGAAGATCTGGAAAAAAACAACTACGCTCTATGGAGGCCCTGCTCCTTATTTACAGGACTTAAATGATCTGCTGCTAATGTCTTGGTGAAAGGCACCACACTACATCTTAAGTGGTCTTGTGGAATCCATGCCTCAATGGGTCATAATTCTTTTGGCTTCACATAAAAGCCCTACACACTACTAAGTAGATGGTTTTAAATGTAAAGCACCATGGAATTAATGGTGCTATATAAATAAATAATAATATAAATAAATAATAATAATGTTAGAACTGATTATTGTCATGTAAAAAAAAAAAAACGCAGCAAGAAAAGTTACATGCACGTTGTATAGCTGGGACTGTCATGACATATTATCATTTGGAGCTGGTTTCCAACAGTCCGTAGTCTCAAGGAGTGAACTTTACAAATAGCAAACTTTTGTTCTTATTTATTCTATCAATGAAGTTAATGGTTGTCTGTGGAATGTTATGCCTGGATGAATTTACATAGGGCGCACAGGTCATCAAGATTGTCAGCTGTCAGCTCCCTTTCCAATTGCTGACCAATGGCGTCCCAGATGTCCTCTATGGGAGAAAAGTCCAGTCCATAGGCCAGGGGTCTCAAACATGCAGGCTGCATGTGTTCCTTGAGGCTGTCATTTGTGATTTGTGAAGCAGAGGGAAGGACCAGCCTTGCGGAGGACAGGCGTGAAATCAGCGCTCACCAATTTTGATAAATGGAAGTCAACTTTATTAGGCACCACGCGTTCCGGGCAAACAGCCCTTTTTCAAGTGCAATAATGATCTTTTAAAATGAATATTCATAATTACATTTAAATATAAAGAACCCCAAACAACAATAATTACATCATACGTACATACCATACGGAATATAAACCCCTATCGTAACAGTATAAAAAACATTACATGCATATATATATATATACACATGATGATGGCAATACAATAATGACAGCTCAATAATAAATGAATAAAAATATATTGAATAAATAGTATATAAATAAATAAATAAATAAAGATTACTTTCCTTTACTAAATCGGACTACCAAAAATAATAACCAAGCAAAGATGCTAGATATGATAGAAACTTCTTTTAAATACATAGGTCACAGCTATGTGGCTAGATTTTCACAAATATCAAACATGTATGCCCCAAAAAAATGCATATTACATATCCACTTATCAACAGTGCGTCTAAACTATACTGCAGTTAGACCCAAAAGCAACAGCACAACAGCATATGTCCAGTATTAAAATCACAGTTGACCAAGTAACAAAAGATTATTATAAAGGAACTTAAGCACACTTACCCCGTCACAATGGACAGATTACTTGTCCTACTTAGATGTTACAGGGTTTATAAAAGGCTGGTAGTTGTCATGTGTGCGGCAGGAAAGGACGTCACGCGCCAAACCGCCGACACACAACCAGGCAGGAGCCGCGTGCTAGCGGCGTTCAAAATAATTTAGAGCGCATGCGCGGGAGTAAGTTCCGAGCGCATGCGTAATAGTCGGCAAGCCCGATCTCACAACACTGCCGGACACGCTAGGCGCATCTGGCAACTTAGGTTGGAGATCGCTTGTCATCATGCTGGTTTGGTGCATGTATATTTGAACCATGCCTACACTGCTTGAAACTGGAGACATAGACTGGCTCCTAGAGACTGAATAAAGCAAGTGTCACAAAAAAGGGGAAAAGGAAGTAAAGATATGATAGTGGAGTGTATGCTATACAACAATAAAATTAAAAATACAATTATATCATGGGACTTCATAATATGTTCAATATAAGATATAGTATAAGATATAATACAAGGGGGAAATTAAGGGGGAAATTAACAGCAGCAACATAATGATAATCTGCTCTGTAATGGCATATATACTATATGAATGTGAATAGAAAATTATACCATACGCCTCTATGAAGTGTTGAGATGAATTATATGAGAAAAATTACATCATGTAAAAGGATATCCTAAACAATTCGGAATACTATCAAAAAATTATATGAATTCTATGAATTATATGTAAAAAATATATGTAAAAATAGGGGTCCTAAATTTATTAATAAATAAATAAGCAATGATCAAATAATAAAGTAATAATTATACATATATGGGAAAAAAAACCCGAGTCTAGATAGACGGGGGTACCATATGTGTGTGCAAGCATTCCCAAAATGATAATATACAGCAAAAACTAAAAAAATACTGGAACTGGAAATCCTATAAATTTCATTGAGTAATGTCTTCCAAAGTTTCATTAAGCCCTTTTGGAGACAAACAATCGAATTTATAGATCCAATATATTTCTCTATGTCTAAGGATCCCAAATCTATTATATTTATGGACCGGGATCTGATCAATAGGAGTAACCTTAAAGCCTTCGAAGGAGCTGTTATGGTTGGTGGCTGCGTGTCTTGATACGCTGTGTTTAAGAAAGCCATTAACGACATTGGACCTATGCTTATTTAACCTGACCCTTAGGGGCATGATTGTCCTACCGATATACTGTAGACCACATGGGCATTCTAGCAAATAAATCACATAAGATGATGAGCAGTCAAGATGACCATTAATTAAAAAAGACTCTTTCGTTACATTACTTGTAACTTTGGTAGTTTTGTTCGTGATGCAGGAACAGCATTTACATCGTTTTTTATTACAACAATAACTACCTTTAGTGTTGGAAATACCGGGTTCAGGTAGTTCTTTCTGTTTGAGCCTACTTGGTGCCACTAGGCTCTTAAGAGTCCTTGCCCTCCTAAATATGAACCCCGGATTTGGGGGCAGGAAATCACCCAGGTGGGGATCATTGAGAAGAATCTTCCAATGTTTCCTCACAATATTTCTTATGGATTGGTGCGCCCCATTGTAGGTGGTCAAAAACCTACACTGGTAGTCAGACTCTGTTTGACGGGGCCGGGGCACTAAACATGCTTGTTGTGTCAAAGATGCCGCTTTCTCTCTTGCTGTTGAGATTACAGCCTTGGGATACCCTTTTGCTTGGAATCTGTGTGCTAGAATACCACTTTGGTCCTCGTAGTCTTTGGTACTGGTGCAATTCCTCCTTATCCTTTTAAATTGCCCGTAAGGTACATTCTGTTTCCACCTACGGAGGTGGCAACTGTGGTAGTCTAAAAAGGCATTACAATCCACCTTTTTAAAATGTGTTTTTGTACATATTACGCCCTCGTTACACATTAGATGCAGGTCCAAATATTCAATTTGACGGCTATTAGTCTGGCCTATAAATTTTAACCCCCAATCGTTAGAGTTAAGATGACCCGTGAAGTACCCGAAATCTTCTTCTGTGCCATCCCAAATAAATAATAAATCATCAATATATCTACAGTAGTAGATGATGTTTCTTGACCAATTGTGAGCCCCATAGACATATGTCTTTTCAAATTGACCGACATACAGGTTTGCGTAACTCGGCGCAAATTTAGACCCCATAGCGGTCCCACACCTTTGAAGATACACTTGGTCCTGAAAAACAAAGGTATTGTGATTAAGAATAAACTCAATTGAGTCCACAATGAATTTCTGTTGTTTGAGTGGTAAAGTGGAATCTGGTGGTTCAGCCAGGGAGACCCATCATTTCGGGTCTAAAATCTCTGACGCGAAATCTATCCGAGTATGTTGACAAACAACTACAACCTCTAGTGGTGCGTCTTCCTTCATACTTAAAAGATACCACACATTTGATATCCAACATTGTGGGTAAGTTATGGAAGCCCACTTACAGATGGGCCACACTAGATGTGGCCTCATTATATACGAATATACCACACATTAAAGGTCTGGAAGCAATCAATAAAAGTCTGTCAGAAGATTCCACTTTACCACTCAAACAACAGAAATTCATTGTGGACTCAATTGAGTTTATTCTTAATCACAATACCTTTGTTTTTCAGGACCAAGTGTATCTTCAAAGGTGTGGGACCGCTATGGGGTCTAAATTTGCGCCGGGTTACGCAAACCTGTATGTCGGTCAATTTGAAAAGACATATGTCTATGGGGCTCACAATTGGTCAAGAAACATCATCTACTACTGTAGATATATTGATGATTTATTATTTATTTGGGATGGCACAGAAGAAGATTTCGGGTACTTCACGGGTCATCTTAACTCTAACGATTGGGGGTTAAAATTTATAAGCCAGACTAATAGCCGTCAAATTGAATATTTGGACCTGCATCTAATGTGTAACGAGGGCGTAATATGTACAAAAACACATTTTAAAAAGGTGGATTGTAATGCCTTTTTAGACTACCGCAGTTGCCACCTCCGTAGGTGGAAACAGAATGTACCTTACGGGCAATTTAAAAGGATAAGGAGGAATTGCACCAGTACCAAAGACTACGAGGACCAAAGTGGTATTCTAGCACACAGATTCCAAGCAAAAGGGTATCCCAAGGCTGTAATCTCAACAGCAAGAGAGAAAGTGGCATCTTTGACACAACAAGCATGTTTAGTGCCCCGGCCCCGTCAAACAGAGTCTGACTACCAGTGTAGGTTTTTGACCACCTACAATGGGGCGCACCAATCCATAAGAAATATTGTGAGGAAACATTGGAAGATTCTTCTCAATGATCCCCACCTGTGTGATTTCCTGCCCCCAAATCCGGGGTTCATATTTAGGAGGGCAAGGACTCTTAAGAGCCTAGTGGCACCAAGTAGGCTCAAACAGAAAGAACTACCTGAACCCGGTATTTCCAACACTAAAGGTAGTTATTGTTGTAATAAAAAACGATGTAAATGCTGTTCTTGCATCACGAACAAAACTACCAAAGTTACAAGTAATGTAACGAAAGAGTCTTTTTTAATTAATGGTCATCTTGACTGCTCATCATCTTATGTGATTTATTTGCTAGAATGCCCATGTGGTCTACAGTATATCGGTAGGACAATCATGCCCCTAAGGGTCAGGTTAAATAAGCATAGGTCCAATGTCGTTAATGGCTTTCTTAAACACAGCGTATCAAGACACGCAGCCACCAACCATAACAGCTCCTTCGAAGGCTTTAAGGTTACTCCTATTGATCAGATCCCGGTCCATAAATATAATAGATTTGGGATCCTTAGACATAGAGAAATATATTGGATCTATAAATTCGATTGTTTGTCTCCAAAAGGGCTTAATGAAACTTTGGAAGACATTACTCAATGAAATTTATAGGATTTCCAGTTCCAGTATTTTTTTAGTTTTTGCTGTATATTATCATTTTGGGAATGCTTGCACACACATATGGTACCCCCGTCTATCTAGACTCGGGTTTTTTTTCCCATATATGTATAATTATTACTTTATTATTTGATCATTGCTTATTTATTTATTAATAAATTTAGGACCCCTATTTTTACATATATTTTTTACATATAATTCATAGAATTCATATAATTTTTTGATAGTATTCCGAATTGTTTAGGATATCCTTTTACATGATGTAATTTTTCTCATATAATTCATCTCAACACTTCATAGAGGCGTATGGTATAATTTTCTATTCACATTCATATAGTATATATTCCATTACAGAGCAGATTATCATTATGTTGCTGCTGTTAATTTCCCCCTTAATTTCCCCCTTGTATTATATCTTATACTATATCTTATATTGAACATATTATGAAGTCCCATGATATAATTGTATTTTTAATTTTATTGTTGTATAGCATACACTCCACTATCATATCTTTACTTCCTTTTCCCCTTTTTTGTGACACTTGCTTTATTCAGTCTCTAGGAGCCAGTCTATGTCTCCAGTTTCAAGCAGTGTAGGCATGGTTCAAATATACATGCACCAAACCAGCATGATGACAAGCGATCTCCAACCTAAGTTGCCAGATGCGCCTAGCGTGTCCGGCAGTGTTGTGAGATCGGGCTTGCCGACTATTACGCATGCGCTCGGAACTTACTCCCGCGCATGCGCTCTAAATTATTTTGAACGCCGCTAGCACGCGGCTCCTGCCTGGTTGTGTGTCGGCGGTTTGGCGCGTGACGTCCTTTCCTGCCGCACACATGACAACTACCAGCCTTTTATAAACCCTGTAACATCTAAGTAGGACAAGTAATCTGTCCATTGTGACGGGGTAAGTGTGTTTAAGTTCCTTTATAATAATCTTTTGTTACTTGGTCAACTGTGATTTTAATACTGGACATATGCTGTTGTGCTGTTGCTTTTGGGTCTAACTGCAGTATAGTTTAGACGCACTGTTGATAAGTGGATATGTAATATGCATTTTTTTGGGGCATACATGTTTGATATTTGTGAAAATCTAGCCACATAGCTGTGACCTATGTATTTAAAAGAAGTTTCTATCATATCTAGCATCTTTGCTTGGTTATTATTTTTGGTAGTCCGATTTAGTAAAGGAAAGTAATCTTTATTTATTTATTTATTTATATACTATTTATCCAATATATTTTTATTCATTTATTATTGAGCTGTCATTATTGTATTGCCATCATCATGTGTATATATATATATATGCATGTAATGTTTTTTATACTGTTACGATAGGGGTTTATATTCCGTATGGTATGTACGTATGATGTAATTATTGTTGTTTGGGGTTCTTTATATTTAAATGTAATTATGAATATTCATTTTAAAAGATCATTATTGCACTTGAAAAAGGGCTGTTTGCCCGGAACGCGTGGTGCCTAATAAAGTTGACTTCCATTTATCAAAATTGGTGAGCGCTGATTTCACGCCTGTCCTCCGCAAGGCTGGTCCTTCCCTCTGCTTCAGTTTGACGTCCCTGTGACGGCCATCAGCAGCTGCCTTCCAGTTTTCCACTGGTTCTTGTCTATAGAGTTCATTGGTTGTTGTACTCGACACAACCAAACCAGGTGAGCGGACACCTGATTGTCTTTATCCATTTATTTATTTACCAAGGGTATCACACAAAGAACGGCTCGGTGCCGGGAACCTTGTTTTTTTCTCTTTCTATTTGTGATTTGTGGTCTTTTTCACATTTTTACCAATGTAGCTGGATCGGCAGCATCAGGAGCAAAAAAAAAAACAAAAAAAAAAAAAACAACAAATCTGGTTCTAAAGCTTTAGCTTGAGTGTAGATATTTACCTCTCTGCTCCCCAACACATCTCCCTTTCTTCCTCTGCTCCGGGTGCACTGCTGTGACATATGTGCTCCTGGAGTAGGTGAAGAAAGAGCATGTAGAAGCAGTTAGGTAAGTACTGGCTGGGGGCTTCTAGTGGGGAACAATAGGAGGCCCACAAATGAAGCTACACTCCCATAACACTCCAAACCCAATAAAGACATGTAAGAGTGTTCTAACTATAGACCTATCGCCCTTCTGAACTCAGACCTAAAATTAGTTACGAAAATATTAGCTAACCAACTAAATGCTTGGTTTCCTTCTCTCATTCACAAAGACCAGGTGGGTTTTGAGAAGACCACAACAGAAGGGTTGTAGACTTGATTGAAGTAGTTAAGCACTACTTAACGCTTACCCCTTCTTCTCAGCCTAGATGTGGAGAAAGCTTTTGACCATCTAGATTGGTCTTTCATGAGGGCTACTTTGGAAATGTATGGTCCTTTCTCATGACGGTCTGCCCACTTTACTCATCCTGGTAATAGTGAAACATCCTCACTTGTCCTCCGGTCCCTTCCCCATTAGAAACAGCACTCACCAGGGTTGCCCCCTATCCCACCTTATATTTGCACTCTGCATCAAACTTCTAGCAGCCAGGATACGTATAATCCCTAATATTTGTGGGAGTTAAGATTCAAGACAGAGATTTTTAAATCAGTCTTTTTGCTGATGATGTCCTCCTCACCCTTACTAACCCTCATATCACATTAGCAAACCTCATGCGAACCTTCCATGATTATGGCCGACTATTCGACTATAAAGTTAACCCTTCAAAGACAGTGGCCCTTCCTTTGAATATCATTGAACATCTGTTCAGTTACTGCACAATAATTTTGATTTTCAATGGCAGGAACATTCACTTCAGTACTTGGGGATTCAGCTTTTCTCTACTTATAACTTCCTATATTCTGTAAACTACCCCCAATTCTTCTGTGATCTTAAGACATTACTGGACAAATGGACATCCTCTGCATATATCAGTGAAGATGACCCTTCTTCTGAAGCTTTTATATTACTTTGAGACTCTTCTCTCCGATCTGAATTACATCGTTTACACAAGTCTATATTCCACTTTATTTGGAATGCAAAGCACCACTGGATTCCTAGATTGGTGATGCTGGCGGAGAAGGGGTATTGAGGGATAGCGGTTCTGCATATTCTCCATTACTATTGGGCAACTCATCTGCAATGTTTCTCATTTTGGGCAACTCCACAGGCATACACTAAGGTGGTGGATACAGAAAAACTATTACTTCATCCCATGCACCCAAATGCCTTCTTATGATCCCACTCTTCCCATCTCTTCGACACCTTTAATGTTATTCATTTCACCAGAATGATCTGGACTACTTGCAGTAGGCTGTTGCATTTGGCCTCCAAAAACTTCTCTATGATCTATTTTCTATATAATCCGCTTCTCCAAAGGGACTAACAGCTGCCATAGTCTGTACCTGGTATGGGGTGGGCCTGTTTCATATAGTGGATTTGGTAGACCCCTTGACCCTGGAGCTCAGGCCCTTTAAAGGGGTATTCCCACATCGCATACTCACCAGTCTTTGCTGCTGTAAAATCTTCTTTCTTCCTGGTTTCCTGTGTCATTTGGTGGGCGGGGTTTCATATGCAACCTGCAGTTTAGCTCCATCCCCAAATTAGTGTGTAGCTCCGCTCACCGCATAGCGTGATGCTATGGGGCGGCTGAAGGGCCTGTGATGCTATCAAAGGTCCTCAAACAACACTATATGCACAATATTGGACTATGAAGTACAGGCAGGAGCAACTCCATTCTGTGTTACATACAGAGACTGTCTGTCTCTGCCATAATGAACACAATTGAATTAGCTAGCCTGATAACTGGGAGAACAGAAGACGATTTCAGAAATGAAAACAGCTCCTCTCCCCTATCTGAGAGCAGGAAGCTAGGTCACGTGGTGTAGACACAGGAATAGCTAGAAACACAGGCTCGCTCCCGTGCACTTAGACCCCCCCCCCCCCCCCCCCCCGAGAGCAGGCAGATACATCACTTGACTTTTGAGCATATAAGCCCAAGGGCCATGTCAACATTGAATTGAATAAATTAAGATAGTGGACAAACAAAGCAGTTTTGCTGAAGCAGTGTATTCAGAAAAAGTCTTACATCCACATTAACAAGCAGTATAGATAGGATCCTTGTGATGGGACAACCCCTTTAACTATTTCACCTCCGTCTTGAACCTTCCTAGGACCGAGTGGCTCCACTAATAGAGATGAGCGAACACTAAAATGTTCGAGGTTCGAAATTCGATTCGAACAGCCGCTCAATGTTCGTGTGTTCGAACGGGTTTCGAACCCCATTATAGTCTATGGGGAACAGATACTCGTTAAGGGGGAAACCCAAATCCGTGTCTGGAGGGTCACCAAGTCCACTATGACACCCCAGGAAATGATGCCAACACCTCTGGAATGACACTGGGACAGCAGGGGAAGCATGCCTGGGGGCATCTAACACACCAAAGACCCTCTATTACCCCAACATCACTGCCTAACAACTACACACTTTCCACATTCAAAAAAACCTCTATCAAAGTGGGAAAATACCTGGAAACCTTCTTTACTCCCCAAATGGATGGACACAAACCCCAATTTAAGCTCAACAAACAGTAACAACCACCCCTTTAAATCACGTTCCCCATGACAACCACAAATGGAATAGGCAATGGGAATTCCAAAAGCCCTCACCCTTAACTGTCATTTTGAGTGTGTGTGTGTGTGTGTGTGTGTGTGTGTGTGTGTGTGTGTGTGTGTGTGTGATGTGGTAAGACCTTCCAAAATTCACTTTTCTAGCCCTTAACATGAGCCCTTCCAAACAAAGTTACATGACCTTAAGCTGAGCTACCAGCAGAGATTGAGGCCCTTGGCATGAGTAGAGCCTTGCACCAGCAGTGTTTTTGGCACTTAGGGTGAGTTGAGCCTTGTACCAGCGTGTGTCCCTTAACATCAGGCGGGCCCTAAGTTCTGCGCTTTGCACAAAAGTTCCACATTAACTAGGCTGAATGGTACAAAGATTAGTAGGCCCGAGAACCAGGAACAGGTCTTGCAATGGCTGTCGGATAACGCTTAAAGCACATTGTCCACCAGCCAGTCAGCCTCTACCTCCTCTTACCCAACAGTCTTGTCCTCCTTCCACCCAAAATTCCCAATCTTCTCAGAACAATAACCCCAACTGTCCCTGCTCCCCAGAGCTGTTCTCCCTTCCTTTGACTGTACCGCAACCTGCCCCTCCATTTCGCGATTCCACGGACCTAACAGACGAGTATCTGTGTCCAGATGCTCAAACACTAGAGTCTCCTCCATTCCATCTCCGGTCGATTTGGTGGCGGATGACCAGCAACCCACCCTCATCGACGACGATGAGACGAAGTTGCTGTCAGGGCAGCCAGTTGACATGCGCATTGTGCAGGAGGAGGAGGCGAGACAGGAGTTGGAAGAGGAGGTGGTGGACGACGAGGACACCGACCCCACCTGGACAAGGCAGATGTCAAGCTGGGAAAGTAGTGTGGATGTTGAGGCAGGTGCAGCACCAAAAAGGGTAGCTAGAGGCAGAGACATGTCCAGAGGCAGAGGTCAGCTGCTTTGCCGAAGCCAGGCCAGACCCGGAATGTCCGAAGATGTTCCCTTTTGTACCCAGCCCAGAAAAACTCCCCCATCGAGGGCACGTTTCTTGAAGGTGTAGAGTTTTTTCAAGGAATGCGCCGAGGACAGATATAGTGTCGTCTACACAATTTGCCTCTCGAAATCGAGTAGGGGCCCTGAGAAGAGCAACCTGTCCACCACTTCAATGCACCGTCATTTGGAATCCAAGCAATGGAATCAGTGGCAGGCAGCAACGGCAGGACAAACGTCGCCCGCCGTTCATGCCACTGCCTCTGCTCACAGTGCTGGCGATGCACTCCAGAGGACGAGCCAGGACATCACTTCATCTGCCTCCGCCACTTTGTTGACTTCTCCCTCATCCTCCCCTGTTTCTGTCTTATCTCCTTCTCCTGCACCATCAAAGGCACCATCAGGCGCTTCTTTACAACAACCCACCATCTCTCAGACATTGGAGCGCCGGCAGAAATACACCGCTAACCACCCACCCACGCAAGCCTAGAACGCCAACATCGCTAAACTGCTGGCCCAGGAGAGGTTGGCGTTCCGGCTTGTTGAAACTCCCGCCTTCCCGGACCTGATGGCAACTGTGGCACCTCACTATGCCGTCCCTAGCCGTCTCAACTTCTCCCGGTGTGGCGTCCCCGCCTTGCACCAGCACGTGTCACTCAACATCAGGTGGGCCCTTAGTTCCGCGCTTTGCTGCAAGGTCCACTTGACCACCGACACTTGGACAAGCGCCTGTGGTCAGGGATGCTGCAGTGCTTATCTTTAATGACAGGCAGGGTGAATGTGGTGGAGTCTGTTCCCCGGGTGCAAACTGGGGTGGCCTATCTCCTCTCCCAGGCCAAAATTCATGGCAGGAGTAGACTGAAACCCTACGACGCTGCAACCTCCACCACAGCTACTAGCGGCAAACGCTAAAACACTGGTGTGGGGAGACGTCAGCAGGCGGTGCTGAAGCTCATCAGCTTGGGGGACAGACAGCACAGTGCCTCCGAGGTCAGGGATGCCATCCTGGCTGAGATGGCATTTTTTTTTCCCTGCTACACCTGGGGCCTGGCATTTTTACGCCTGTGATAATGGCTGGAACCTGGTAGCGGCTCTGGAGCTTGCCAGCCTCCAACACGTTCCATGTTTGGCCCACGTCTAACCTAGTGGTGCAAAGTTTTTTAAAAACATACCCAAATGTACCGAAGCTACTGTTGAAAATGCGGTGCTTGTGCGCCCACTTTTGCAAGTGCACAGGAGTCGCTGCTAGCCTAAAAACACTCTAGCAAGGCCTACATCTGTCCAAACACAGGCTGTTGTCCGTCATTCACACACGCTGAAACCCTACAATACCATATCTTGAGCAGGGTGTGTGAGCTGCACAGACCTTTGATGGAGTTCCATCTACAAAACCCAAGGGTTCCTCAAAGTCAGCAACCAAAGTTTCTGCACCATGAGTTTCCAGGGGTGGCAGAGTTATGGCTAGGGGAAGAGGCATGGATAGGGATGATGTCTAGGGGCAAAAGCAGTGTGGATGTGGAGGCAAGCTAAGCAGGAAAAACTGGGGGTACAAGCTAAGGCATGGACTGGGGTGATGTCTAGGGGCAAAAGCAGTGTGGATGTGGAGGCAAGCTAAGCAGGAAAAACTGGGGATACAAGCTAAGGCATGGACTGGGGTGATGTCTAGGGGCAAAAGCAGTGTGGATGTGGAGGCAAGCTAAGCAGGAAAAACTGGGGGTACAAGCTAAGGCATGGACTGGGGTGATGTCTAGGGGCAAAAGTAGTGTGGATGTGGAGGCAAGCTAAGCAGGAAAAACTGGGGGTACAAGCTAAGGCATGGACTGGGGTGATGTCTAGGGGCAAAAGCAGTGTGGATGTGGAGGCAAGCTAAGCAGGAAAAACTGGGGGTACAAGCTAAGGCATGGACTGGGGTGATGTCTAGGGGCAAAAGCAGTGTGGATGTGGAGGCAAGCAAAGCAGGGAAAATGGTGGCTAGAGGCAAAGGGATGTCCATAGGCAGCAAGGGCAAAGATGCAAAACTCTCCCGTTTCAAGAATTTTCCTGACTTGTTTCCCCACAAAACATTCCTGGGAGGAGGGCTGAAACACCACCCTCCTCCTCCTCCGCTGTTAGATTTACCCCAGCTACGAGCTGAAAACGCTGCAACACTGGTGTGGGGAGACGTCAGCAGGCTGGGCTGAAGCTCATCAGCTTGGGAGACGGACAGCACACTGCCTCTGAGGTCAGGGATGCCATCCTGGATGAGATGGCAATTTGTTTATCCCCGCTGCCCCTGGGGCCAGGTTTTTTAGCTTGTTGGAGGGCTCTGGAGCTTGCCAGCCTCCAACACGTTCCATGCCTGGCCCACATGTTCAATGTAGTGGTGCAATGATTTTTAAAAACATACCCCAAATTAGCTGAGCTAAGGGTGAAAGTGCGGCACTTGGACACCCACTTTCCCAAGTCTACAGTACCTGGAGCTAGCCGCAATACACTCCAGCAAGGCCTACATCTGCCTGAAGCACCTACTGTTGTGCGAGGTCACCACACGCTCTAACCCTAGATACCGTATGTTCAGCAGGGTGTGTGAGCAGCAGAGACCTTTGATGGAGTACCAGCTACAAAACCCAAGGGTTCCTCAGAGTCAGCTCCCTCACTTTCTGCACCATGAGTTTCCATGGGTGGCAGACTTATGGCTAGAGGCACAGGCATGGATAGGGGTGATGTGTAGGGGCAAAAGCAGTGTGGATGTGGAGGCAAGCTAAGCAGCAAAAACTGGGGGTACAAGCAGCCGGTGACATCATCACTGACAAGCACAGCTGTCTGTCAGCTGACAGGCTGACTTTCACCAAAATGAACAGACAATGGATAGACTCATCATATACATGTCAGTTACATGACAAATTTAGTGCAATTTGCAAGTCCAAGATGGTTTGGAGATCTGCGGAGAGGAATCTCACCACCTCTTGCGGGTGCCATCATTTGGAAGGCAAGCCCTGGGCTCAGTGGGTGAGAGCAAGCGCAGGATAATCGTCGTTTGGCCTGGCGGCCACTGCCTCTTCCACTGTTGACAGGGCTGGCGCTGCAGTCCAGACCAGGAGCCAGGACACCTCCACATCTGCCTCTGACACTTTGGGGAGTTCACCCTTATCCTCACCTTTTCCTGCCATTTCTCCTTTTGCCCGCGCCATCATGCGCCTCTTCCCAGCAACTCCCCATCTCCCAAGCCTTTCATTTCATGCTAAAGTACAGCGCAACCCACCCACATGCCCAAGGCTTCAACGGCCTCATCTCAAGAAATCTGGCCCAGGAGATGTTGGAATCCCGGCTGGGGGACACTCTGCCCTTTTTGGGCAGAGTGTCTACTGCGCCACCGCACTGTGCCGTCCACACCAGCACTTTCCCCCAAACATGAGGCGGTCCCTAAATTCAGCGCTTAGCCCTAAAGTTCCATGTGACCAGTTACGAATGGACAAGTGCATGCGGACAGGGACGCTACCTTTCAATTTGGGCACAGTGGTTGAATGTAGTTGAGGCGTGGACCGGGTCGCAAAATGTGGTGGCCTGACTTGTCTCCCCACACAACATTCCTGGGAGGAGGGCTGAAACACCACCCTCCTCCGCTGTTAAATTGACCCCAGCTACGAGCTGGAAACGCTGCAACACTGGTGTGGGGAGACGTCAGCGGGCCGTGCTGAAGCTCATCAGCTTGGGGGCCAGACAGCACACTGCCTACAAAGTGAGTCATGCCATCCTCGATGAGACGGCAATGTGGTTTTTGCCACTGCACCTGGGCCCAGGCATGTTGTCATGTGTGATAATGGCCGTAACCTGGGATTGGCTCTGTAGCTTGGCAGCCTGCAACATATTCCATGCCTGGGCCACGTTTTTAACTCATTGCTGCTAATCTTTTGAAAAAGGTACCCCAATGTTCCTGAGCTACTGGTGAAAGTGTGGCGCTTGTGCGGATAGTTTTTAAAGTGTATAGTTGCCGCTGCTAGCCTCTATGCACTCCTACAACGCCTGTACCTGCTGGAACAACGGCTGTTGTGCGACGTCTCCACACTGCTGGCACTAAACATATCATGTGTTGAGCAGAGTGTGTGAGCAGCACAGACCTTTGATGTAGTTCCAACTCCAAAACCCTCGGGTTCGTCAAAGTCAACTCCCTCAGTTGCTCAACCATGAGTGGCCATGGGTGGCAGACTTATGTGAAATCCCATCCCATCCATTGCACTGGACACGAAACATTAGCATGCGCTCAGCACAACTTCGGATATGGCAGATGCGTTAAGCAGGGTGCAGGGTACAACACAGACCAGGCCCGAGCACCAGGAACAGGTGTTAGAAATACTGCAGCATCTGCCATTTCCTTCCAATTTTGGGGTTTTGGACCCGCCACCGACTTGTCTGGACCTAAGTGGGGATCATGAGACACAGTTGCCATCAAGGCAAGCTGTGGTCATGTGCGGTTTGCAGTAAGGGGGCAGTGCGCAATTGGAAGAGGAGTTGGTGGATGACGAGGCCACCGACCCCACATGGACAGGGGTGATGTCTAGGGGCTAAAGCAGTGTAGATGTAGAGGGAAGCTAAATCAACAAAAAACCTGGGTAGAAGCAAAGGCATAAACTGGGGTGATGTTTAGGGGTGAAAGCAGAGTAGATGTGGAGGGAAGCTAAGCAGCAAAAACAGTGGGTAGAAGCAAAGGCATGCAAAACTCTACCCTGTTGGAAGACTTATTCCTAGGTCTGGAACACGTTAATGGCCCCCCTGGACAAATTACTGCCACTCAGGGGCCTAGTGTCACCAGGAGGGACAAGTATAGGCGCATGTTGTGGGAATACCTGGCCGACACCAGCTCTGTCCTCTCCGATCCCTCTGTGCTCTACAGCCTAAACTTATTTTCTCATCTTTTTTTCTGAACTGCACATCTCTTGCCTGCTTCCTTTGGGATCTTAGAAATGGTGGTCCACTTCCACAGATGGTAACTTCAATAGACAGTGTAACGGGAGTAGCTGAGGGATCGCTGTCTTAACCACTTTTTGGCACAAAATTAACTTCCAAAGCCAAATATGGTGCAAGTATATGATGCAAGGACACCTACACACCTATCTCTGACACATTGGGGAGTTCACCCTCATGCGCCCTTTTGGCCTGCACCATCATGCGCCTCTTCCCAGCCACTCCACATTTCCCAAGCTTTTCATTGCAGGCAGAAGTACAATACAACCCACCCCCATGCCCAAGCCTGTAACAGCCTCATCGATAAACTGCTGGCCCTGGAGATGTTGGTGTTTGTTTATGCTTCTGGAGACCCAGGCCTTCCGTCAGCAGATGGCAGCTGGGGCACCTCCCTATGCTGGGCCTAGCCGTTACTACTTCTCTTGGTGTGCTGTCTCTGCCTTGCGCCTGCATGTGTCCCATAACATCAGTCGGGCCCAGAGCTCTGCGCTTTGCTGCAAGGTCCACTTGACCACCGACACATGGACAAGCGCCTGTGGTCAGGGATGCTGCAGTGCTTATCTTTAATGACAGGCAGGGTGAATGTGGTGGAGTCTGTTCCCCGGGTGCAAACTGGGGTGGCCTATCTCCTCTCCCAGGCCAAAATTCATGGCAGGAGTAGACTGAAACCCTACGAAGCTGCAACCTCCACCCCAGCTACTAGCGGAAAACACTGTAACACTGGCATGGGGAGATGTCAGTAGGCCGTGCTGAAACTGATCAGCTTGGGGGACAGACAGCACAGTGCCTCCGAGGTCAGGGATGCCATCCTGGCTGAGATGGCATTTTTTTTTCCCTGCTACACCTGGGGCCTGGCATTTTTGCGCCTGTGATAATGGCTGGAACCTGGTAGCAGATCTGGAGCTTGCCAGACTCAAACACGGTCCACGCATGGCCCACGTTTTCCAACTTGTTGGTGCCATGTTTCTTTGAAACCTACACCATTGTGCCTGATATACAGGTCAAAGTGGGGCCATTTTCGTAAGTGAGAACTAGCCTCTGCTAGGCAGAAAACATTCAGAGCACACTCCTCTCATCTTCGCACCGTTGGCTGGCGGAGGAAGACGAGGGGGTTGGAGTGGCATCTGATGTCCCTATCCCACACGAGGCTAGAGGGTGCACTTCAGTGCATCCCATTGCTTCACCACAAATGGTGTGAAGGGGAGTGGAAAATGGAGGAAATGGAGAGTGACCCTTACAGTTGGGGCCAGCAAAGGCATGCCAAGTAACACACTGGCACACATGGCTGACTTCATCTTGGGTTGCTTTTCAACACATATTTCACATCATGAAGAACAAATAATACTGGATTTTTTCAAGCCTCGAACCCCGGTCTAGGTCTAATGTCTGTTCCTTTCTTATATTAGGGGAGAGGGAAAAAAAATTACTTCAGTGATACGTTTAGCGTACATAGACTGACTATTAATGTGTATCCCACTTAGTGTTGTTAGGGTTACACACCGTCACAACCTGGCTAAAGCTTCTATAGCTGTTAATAAAGTCAACATAACTTTACGGTATCCAAAAAGACAGCTGGTACCGACAGAGAGCAAGACAAATGTCACCCAAAGCTGTGAGCTCTGAACACCCACAGTGACTTTGGCGTCATCATCATTATAAGGGAGCGGGTGGTAATAAATAACTTGGCAGTGCCTAAAACCCAAAAAGCTTATACAACTATATTTACATTAAGATACACAAATGAAACTTTTCAGTAGCATGTCATGAGACAAGCTGATAAGCTCTTCCTTTGTGCAGTGCTATTTGAAAGTTAAACGCTGCCTTTATTTTAATTCTGGAGAAGGTGCAGACATTAGATTTAGAACATGTTGTCTTCATTGTCCAAATCCTCTATATAGGTAACGTGTTTTTCGGGCCGAGCTGTCTGGGAACGAGCTGGTGCAGCACTGACAACCTGGGTGAATATGGCAAGAGCCTGAGATGTAGGGTGAATGAATCCCCAAATTATTTGTGGAATTCCCAGTGAGACAATGGCACTGTATACCAGTATTAAAAATTGTGGGTGCACATAACCCCCATATATTCTTTGAATTCCCAGTAAGACAATGGCACTGTATACCAGTATTAAAAATTGTGGGTGCACATAACCCCCATATATTCTTTGAATTCCCAGTGAGACAAAGGAACTGTATAGCAGTATTAAAAATTGTGGGTGCACATAACCCCAATATATTCTTTGAATTCCCAGTCAGACAATGGCACTGTATACCAGTATTAAAAATTGTGGGTGCACATAACCCCCATATATTCTTTGAATTCCCAGTGAGACAAAGGAACTGTATAGCAGTATTAAAAATTGTGGGTGCACGTAACCCCCATATATTCTTTGAATTCCCAGTCAGACAATGGCACTGTATACCAGTAGTAAAAATTGTGGGTGCACATAACCCCAATATATTCTTTGAATTCCCAGTCAGACAATGGCACTGTATACCAGTAGTAAAAATTGTGGGTGCACATAACCCCCATATATTCTTTGAATTCCCAGTGAGACAAAGGAACTGTATAGCAGTATTAAAAATTGTGGGTGCACGTAACCCCCATATATTCTTTGAATTCCCAGTCAGACAATGGCACTGTATACCAGTAGTAAAAATTGTGGGTGCACATAACCCCAATATATTCTTTGAATTCCCAGTCAGACAATGGCACTGTATACCAGTATTAAAAATTGTGGGTGCACATAACCCCCATATATTCTTTGAATTCCCAGTGAGACAAAGGAACTGTATAGCAGTATTAAAAATTGTGGGTGCACGTAACCCCCATATATTCTTTGAATTCCCAGTCAGACAATGGCACTGTATACCAGTATTAAAAATTGTGGGTGCACGTAACCCCCATATATTCTTTGAATTCCCAGTGAGACAATGGAACTGTATAGCAGTAGCAAAAATTGTGGGTGCACGTAACCCCCATATATTCTTTGAATTCCCAGTCAGACAATGGCACTATATACCAGTATTAAAAATTGTGGGTGCACATAACCCCAATATATTCTTTGAATTCCCAGTCAGACAATGGCACTGTATACCAGTATTAAAAATTGTGGGTGCACATAACCCCCATATATTCTTTGAATTCCCAGTGAGACAAAGGAACTGTATAGCAGTATTAAAAATTGTGGGTGCACGTAACCCCCATATATTCTTTGAATTCCCAGTCAGACAATGGCACTGTATACCAGTATTAAAAATTGTGGGTGCACGTCACCCCAATATATTCTTTGAATTCCCAGTCAGACAATGGCACTGTATACCAGTAGTAAAAATTGTGGGTGCACATAACCCCCATATATTCTTTGAATTCCCAGTCAGACAATGGCACTGTATACCAGTATTAAAAATTGTGGGTGCACATAACCCCCATATATTCTTTGAATTCCCAGTCAGACAATGGCACTGTATACCAGTATTAAAAATTGTGGGTGCACATAACCCCCATATATTCTTTGAATTCCCAGTGAGACAAAGGAACTGTATAGCAGTATTAAAAATTGTGGGTGCACGTAACCCCCATATATTCTTTGAATTCCCAGTCAGACAATGGCACTGTATACCAGTATTAAAAATTGTGGGTGCACATAACCCCCATATATTCTTTGAATTCCCAGTGAGACAAAGGAACTGTATAGCAGTATTAAAAATTGTGGGTGCACGTAACCCCCATATATTCTTTGAATTCCCAGTCAGACAATGGCACTGTATACCAGTATTAAAAATTGTGGGTGCACATAACCCCCATATATTCTTTGAATTCCCAGTGAGACAATGGAACTGTATAGCAGTAGCAAAAATTGTGGGTGCACGTAACCCCCATATATTCTTTGAATTCCCAGTCAGACAATGGCACTATATACCAGTATTAAAAATTGTGGGTGCACATAACCCCCATATATTCTTTGAATTCCCAGTGAGACAATGGAACTGTATAGCAGTATTAAAAATTGTGGGTGCACGTAACCCCCATATATTCTTTGAATTCCCAGTCAGACAATGGCACTGTATACCAGTATTAAAAATTGTGGGTGCACATAACCCCCATATATTCTTTGAATTCCCAGTGAGACAATGGAACTGTATAGCAGTAGCAAAAATTGTGGGTGCACGTAACCCCCATATATTCTTTGAATTCCCAGTCAGACAATGGCACTGTATACCAGTAGTAAAAATTGTGGGTGCACGTAACCCCCATATATTCTTTGAATTCCCAGTCAGACAATGGCACTATATACCAGTATTAAAAATTGTGGGTGCACATAACCCCCATATATTCTTTGAATTCCCAGTCAGACAATGGCACTGTATACCAGTAGTAAAAATTGTGGGTGCACATAACCCCCATATATTCTTTGAATTCCCAGTGAGACAATGGCACTGTATACCAGTAGTAAAAATTGTGGGTGCACGTAACCCCCATATATTCTTTGAATTCCCAGTCAGACAATGGCACTATATACCAGTATTAAAAATTGTGGGTGCACATAACCCCCATATATTCTTTGAATTCCCAGTCAGACAATGGCACTGTATACCAGTAGTAAAAATTGTGGGTGCACATAACCCCCATATATTCTTTGAATTCCCAGTCAGACAATGGCACTGTATACCAGTATTAAAAATTGTGGGTGCACATAACCCCCATATATTCTTTGAATTCCCAGTGAGACAAAGGAACTGTATAGCAGTATTAAAAATTGTGGGTGCACGTAACCCCCATATATTCTTTGAATTCCCAGTCAGACAATGGCACTGTATAGCAGTATTAAAAATTGTGGGTGCACGTAACCCCCATATATTCTTTGAATTCCCAGTCAGACAATGGCACTGTATACCAGTATTAAAAATTGTGGGTGCACATAACCCCCATATATTCTTTGAATTCCCAGTGAGACAATGGCACTGTATAGCAGTAGCAAAAATTGTGGGTGCACGTCACCCCAATATATTCTTTGAATTCCCAGTCAGACAATGGCACTATATACCAGTAGCAAAAATTGTGGGTGTATATAGCCCCAATTCTATTGCTAGGGGACTTGCAGGGTATTTCTGAGGTGAAGGTGGGGGGGCACACCGTTGGAACGGGGATTTGGGGT
This sequence comes from Leptodactylus fuscus, assembly GCF_031893055.1. Classification (NCBI taxonomy): domain Eukaryota; kingdom Metazoa; phylum Chordata; class Amphibia; order Anura; family Leptodactylidae; genus Leptodactylus; species Leptodactylus fuscus. The sequence continues at coordinate 66,028,899 of NC_134269.1, forward strand.
GTATATATGGGGTATACGGGAATACACTGTCAGTGTGTTCCATTCAGGATCCTGGGAAAGCTGGGTTGCGGCGATTGAGCCCGTCAGTGCCACGTTACACTGACAAGCTTCTCCCTGGAATTGAAGTTATATGTAAGCCCAATATATTCTTTGAATTCCCAGTGAGACAATGGCACTATATGGCAGTAGCAAAAATAGTGGGTGTATATAGCCCCAATCCTATTGCTAGGGGACTTGCAGGGTATTTCTGGGGTGAAGGTGGGGGGGCACACCGTTGGAACGGGTATCAGGGGTATATATCGGGTATACGGGAATACACTGACAGTGTATTCCATTCAGGATCCTGGGAAAGCTGGGTTGCGGCGATTGAGCCCGTCAGTGCCACGTTACACTGACAAGCTTCTCCCTGGAATTTAGCTCTTATAAGAGCTGTTGGTTGTCTTCTCCTTCCTATCCTAGCCTGTCCCTGCCTACCCAGAATCTAACCCCTAGCTAACTGGACGGAAACCTCCGTCCTCGGTGAATTGCAAGCTCAGAATGACGCGAAGCTGGGCGGCGCTGTTCTTTTAAATTAGAGGTCACATGTTTTCGGCAGCCAATGGGTTTTGCCTACTTTTTTCAACGTCACTGGTGTCGTAGTTCCTGTCCCACCTACCCTGTGCTGTTATTGGAGCAAAAAAGGCGCCAGGGAAGGTGGGAGGGGAATCGAGTAATGGCGCACTTTACCACGCGGTGTTCGATTCGATTCGAACATGCCGAACAGCCTAATATCCGATCGAACATGAGTTCGATAGAACACTGTTCGCTCATCTCTATCCACTAACAACAGATTGCCCATTTTGCCTTCACTCTGTTTGGTACCCTGAAGGTTTCCCTCCCAACTACTTTTGAGAAAGTAACTTTTATATTTTTCCATCAATGGAGCTGTGCCATGGCTTTTTTATTTTTTGCGGGACAGCGTTAAGTTTTCATTAGTATCATTTTAAGATTCAAGCAACTTGATTGCTTTCTATTCTTTATTTTGAATTTCAGGATAATCAAAAATGGTGATTTTGCCATTATTTTTCATTTTAATTTTTTAAGCCATTCATCAAGAAAGTTAAATAGTGTAACAATATTATATCTCAGGTTGTCACAGATGTGGTGATATTAAATATGTGTATTTTTTTTTTTCACTTATTTGAAAAAAAATGCTAAACATTTTAGTGGGAAAAATGCGGTTTATTTATTTATTTTTTTTAATATTCTATTAATTATATTTTTACCTTTTTTTGTTTCAAGTCCCTCTAGGATACTTTACTACTAGTGGGCTCAATCACCTATCCAATACACTACAATACATGTTTATTGCCGTGTATTGTGCCTGGTACTGAATTGTACCAGGCATTCTATTAGGACATACATTCATGGGGTCTTTGTTAGGCGGGAACTGATCGGGACCACACTGCAGGGGGGCCAATGGGAGTGTCAGTTTCACTGATTACCTAAGATACCAAAGCATCTTAAGGGTTAAACAGCCGGGTATCGCAGTTATCACTGTCCCCAGACCCCAGAGTATAATGATAGAAGAAATAGGTATACAGACACTCAAAATAGTGAGGTCAAAAATAGACCAAAACTCGTAATAAGAATATACAAACTTTAATAGTATCACATTAAAAAGTTATACAAAATAGATGATGCGAGTAACACACAGATAAATGTACAAAAAAAGAGCACAGCAAAGAGTCCAATACTGCCCAGGATAGTTATTAAATGTAGTTAGACGTGAGTGGTAAACAGAATACCTGCCCAGACGAAGGCAGGCGTGCCGAAACGTGCGCGTCGGGTGCGAGCCGGCAGTTTCTTCTATTGCCCCTCTACTTCTACTTATGTGGTTTATATCATGGGTAAGCTGTACTTCCATTCATTAATATGATAGACCTGGTGTGTAACCTCTGCTGCCGTTTATTAAGTCTTTTACAATCTACTTTGTGGCCATTTTTTTCTTGTCTATAACTACTCAATGCTCACATACTTTTAGCTTAATTGTGTGTTTGCCTTATTGCACTTTGCACTATATACACTTTAGGATACATTTGGCCTCCTTTTGGTAGCATTTGTATAATCTGGCCTTATGCTTTAGCTTACCTTGCTGGTCCATGTGATATATATATATATATATATATATATATATATATATATATTCTGTTTACCACTCACGTCTAACTACATTTAATAACTATCCTGGGCAGTATTGGACTCTTTTCTGTGCTCTTTTTTTGTACATTTATCTGTGTGTTACTCGCATCATCTATTTTGTATAACTTTTTAATGTGATACTATTAAAGTTTGTATATTCTTATTACGAGTTTTGGTCTATTTTTGACCTCACTATTTTGAGTGTCTGTATACCTATTTCTTTGTTTTTTTTTCTCTATTAGTTTGTGGTATAGACACGATTTTGGATGTAGGACCCTACTTTGGGAACATACTATGTGCCTCAAAACTATATTTAGTTTTTCCCTCTTATGTGCTCGGTTTGTTTTTATTTTTATAATGATAGAAGGCCCAGGGGAAGTGAATAAACACAAAAACCTGTGTTATTCCCCTCTCCTGGGTTCCAGCAACAGTCTTTCAACTTCTTTTGGTCTTAGATGTGTCACAAATGTCGTCAGAGTCTGCTAAGGCCCAATCTAAGGTGATGGTGGTCACGTCAGTTTCATGACAGCGGCTACGTTGTTTAATCACCTCCCCTGGGTCTCTTATCTCTTCAGACCACAGAGTATAATAATGGTTTGTGAGTGGTGAACCATAAAAATTTTGAGCCCTTCTGACCCCCAAATTTTTGGGAAAATTCATAAAGAAAACCTTATGGGCCTATATATGACATTATAGTGTGTAGAGAGGCTACTGTGAGACATTATACTTTGTGGAGGGGCTACTGTTAGACATTATACTTTATGGGCACCACTGTGGTACATTACAGTGTGTGGAGGTCCTACCTTGAGACATTATACTATGTGGAGGGGCGACTATAAGGCATTATAGCATGCAGATGGGCTACTGTAAAGCATTATACTGTGTCAAGGGGTTACTAAGGGACTTTATGCTATATGTCCTCAACGTTCCAGTGTTCAACACTACAGCCTGTTCAGTCACACACTGTGCCTCATTCTCAGCAGCGGTAGTGGCTGTCACAGGGCCCAGGACATTATAAGGCCTGGCGACAGCCATTACCACTGTGTTTTGTTTGTTTTTAAATAGGCCGTTACCGACTGGAGTAACTCCACCCAGTAACGGGCCCTATTTACATACCAATCCTGGTTCTTGTCCACGGCTGCCTGCACCTCTTCTTCTGCGGAGGCCGTTGTGAGCAGGAGCGGGGGAATAGGTAAGTAAGGCCGCGGCCCCCACAAACACTATTATTGTACTCGGGGGTCTTCTCAAACCCTCGAATATAATGATCGGAGGCCCAGGGGAGGTAAGAGAACATAAAAAACAGTGTTACTTACCTCTCCGGGCAGGCTTCAGGCCTACTTGAGTGATGTCCCTGCCACGTTACACCAGAATTCTTTGTGAATGCCTCTTTATGGTTTCCAGACTAATTTCCTTCTATGACTAAGTACAGAGGTGTAGCTCATCTCTTAAGAGGATAGACCTCCATTACAGACCCCATTGCTGGTATGATAAACCAAGGTCTCTCAGTTGAAGTATTCTGTCCCTCACAATTCCCATTTGTATTAACTAGCACATTGATGAACAGGAGGCATCTTCTTGGTGTTGCAGTATCAATGTTGAGAGTGTAGGTCACAATCAGACAGTCTTTTTTTCAGAACGCTCCATTTACATAATTGAGTTGCTTTTTTTGTGCTTCCTTTGCCTCCAGGATATATTGTTTGTTTTTGACCTGGAGCACAAATGTTAGGCCGCACTACTACTTTCTTGTCATGGAACAATGTTCTAATGTACAGCCAGTCCCAACCAAGATGCCACAACAGTAAGGGGAAGATGGCTACATGCCTTAGGATAAATTTACAAGTGAAACTAGACTATTTAAAGTGTACATGTACATTTTATAGCTATGAATTCAAGAACAGTGCTAAGAATACATAAAAACTGTTGTTTTTTTTCGTCGTGTTGAAAACTTTAGTAGGGGTGCCCAAAATCTGGCAATCGATCTGATTACCAGTGTCTCACACTTTGATAAAACTGTGAGAACCCATCTCACAGGGGAACCTTCAACTACACTAAAAGAGTGCTCCAGAAACGTTGTGTTTCTATTGTATCCGTATGCCTACACACATATTTCATATGTGCTTCCTATGTTTGCTGCACGATTACCAATCTCATATTTCTATGGTAGGTTTGACAATGAAGGCAGCATCTCTTTGGAAAATTCCACCATGTTCACTAAATGTTGCCTGTATACTACAGACTGTCAATTTATGTTTTATAAGGCTGTGGTCAATGATCACCTGAATCTATAGGTACTACCTCTGTTTCACCTGTATAATCCTGAGATCATTGGCCTCCACATATGGATAGAGCTTGTGCCACATGTGGTGACAGTTGAACACCACATAATTCAATCTACCACCAACAAGTCCTGAGGCTAGTTTTACACACAGTAATGTGAAACACACTTCCTCTGCATTCACCTGTATGATAATGGCCATTAAAGTGCAAATTTATTGTGCTCTTGGTGCTAACATAAAGGTGAAATGCATTGTAGACATGTGCTAGGCCTTAATGCAATTAAAATCTACATGCAGTTAGGTGAAAAGAAAAAACGCCCTGTGTAAATCCAGCCTAAATCTTCAATTTCAGACAGTTGATCTATCATGCTATGTAATAGAAAATGTGTAATCTACAATCATTATAGAGAGGTTAGATAGCTGCTGCTATGACATATATGTTTGAAATAGATGTGAGATACATAGCGATAGATACATCTGAGAGATGGGTAGATAGATGGCGACATGGATGTGAGATAATAAGATGATAGATGCCAAGTAGATTGATATGAGAGATGGATAGATAGTGACAATGATAGATCTGTGATAAAGAGATGATAGACAGATGCAATAGATAGATAGATGCGATGGTCGAATGTTACATAGATGGCTAGATGTGATAGATAGAAGATTGCTATTGTGAGATAAATTCATGTAAAAGATAGCTATACATATAGATGTGAGATTCCTTACATCCATCTTTCACACAGTATATATATATATATATATATATATATATATATATATATATAGTTATACAGCTTTATTCCCTGTCGGTCTGCAGACTCCTTCAGTATCACTCCTAGGTACTTGTGTGTCTTGGTGCTTCCTTCAGTCCTGAGGTAAATGTAACACTATCTGCTTCTTATTCCTGAGAAGTGAGACATTACATCCATACTTAAATTATTCACCATTCTCTGAGCTTATATTTCATATTTTGTCCAGAAATATTCTTCTACACTGTCTGAGCAAAACTGTAAGAGAAACCAAGAAAAGTGGGAAGAGAAAAGAGGAAGACAGAGGACAATACAGCACAGGTTCTGCTTTTAATGCACCCAGAGGAGTTTCAAAGGGAGAAAAATCCCCAGTCTTGGTGTAAAGAGAGAAAGAAAACTTGGTGGAGGAGGAGGAGGGGAGGAAGTGAGAAAACAAAAGAGATAGAGAGAGAGACAGGGCTGCTGGGTGGCTGCTTCTCTCTTTCTGTTTTTCCCTCTGTCTTTCTCTCTCAGTCACACAGAGCAGGCTTAGGAGGAGCTGTTTTGCATCCATTCACGTCAGCCCTGCCTCATTCCCTTCTTCCTTCCTGCTACAGAAAGACACAGTGAAGCCGAGAAGCAAGGACTGAGAGAGAGAGAGAAAGAAGATACAAGACATCCCAGCAGCACCTCAGTCTCGTGTGCCCCTACTGAGAAGCAGCGGAGCCCAGAAGCCGGGAGACCCCCGGACTGCACCTTCAGGGTAAGTGCCATACTTTTTATTCTCTAGCTTTCTAGTCACTGGCAGTGAAAGGGTGCACTAGTTCACCCACTCTTGTTTGGCCCCCCCACGGAGGTCTCTTGATGGTACATTCTCCCTTGGGAAGGGTCGGCTGGGGGACATGAACGGTGCCTGTGCAGGGGGGTGTGAGCAGCTACAGTAGTAGCATGTCTTCTCTTTCACTTCCACATTCGCTTGTGTCACTCACAGCCTAAGGTGCAGTGTAATGGTTGTGAGACACGTCAGAGAGTAAGAAATGAAGGAGGAAGGAGATAAAAGGAGACTAAAGTAATAGAGGAGGGGGACTGGTGAAATAGAAACCAGGTGCTGCCCCCTCCTCACACAGGACCACTTGTGTGCATGGCTGAAGTTTATGTCTTGCTGCTCTTCTCTTCAGGAGCTGTAAACTTTGTCTTGTCAGTGTGCCTGGGAAGATGCTGAGGCAGAGAGCATGTGTCTGAGAGTTCAGTAGCAGGGAATGGTCTGGGCACAGACACTGGCAGTCTTGTGTGTGCCCGCTCTGCCCACCGCCCTATGTCACCATCCTTGTCTGCTCAGTACAGCCCCTCCATCACTCTTCACCTACATTGATGTCTGCCACAATCCTCATGCCCCCATGTTCCTCTAGTTTGCAGGAATTATAGACTATTGCCCTTATTGTGGGCACAGCACGCTACATGGCGTCAGCAGAGGTCATTGGCATGAATTTATTGCCTTATGTTATGAGATCCAGAATTCATTGCCATGTTCATTCCTTGCTGTTGTCCTCTTCCACTGCCTAGTGTACCTGGTTTTTACCCATTGCATTGTACAGGAGACACACCTCTGCTATTGTACCCTGTATCACGCAGGTCATGATTTAAGATGAGCATAGATGCAAATATTCCCCAGCAACCAGGTGAACCATTCTGTATTAAGATATTCATATAATAAGTCAAATGACCTACAAATCTCTCCTAGTATACTGAAATAATGGTCATATTTATCAAATACAATCACAGAATATCAAAATCAAACAACATAACTGCATTGTAGCAAACGTGATAAAAAGCACAATAAACTTACATAAAAACAAAACAGGACAGTGTAGATCTATAAGAGGGGGCAGGTAGGTAAATCCATGTAATTAAATATTGATGTTTGCTTGTATAGCGCCAACATAATCCACAAAGCTTTACAGACATTATTGGTCACTGTCTCATATAAGGATCAAAATCTACATTCCCTATCAACATGTCTTTGGAGTGAGGGAGGAAATTGGAGTACCTGGAGGAAACCCACGCAAACATAGGACGAACCGACTAACTCCTTGCAGATATTGTCCTTGGTCTTATTAGAACCTAGGACCTCAGCACTGCAAGGCCAAATTTCTTATATTACTATAAATAAATATATAGGCAATGATGACGTTTATCCAAAGCAGATATTGCTTCAATCTAAACTACTGTATTGTGGTGTATAATCCAGGCAATAATAAATGAATATATAGATTGAATATTTTAATAGACGCAAAGAAAAATTCTGTATAAAGTGAACCTCTTACTTCAAACATGCCATATGGTCAACATCATGGTATACAACTGTAGGAGATGAGCAGATTGACATGTAAATTTTGGGAAAATATTCACTATAACTTGTTATTTATTGATCTAAATTTCTACTGATTTTGGGCTTAGGAGTCCAATGGGCAGTTCTACTCTGTGATTGACATCCTTACATCCTTCCCTGAGTTAGTGTGCATACGCAGCTGCAAATCACCGGTTAGGACCTCCCACTGGACTCTTAATTCTAGAATAAGAAGGGATTTGGATCAATAAACATCAAGTTATACAGAATTTTCTCTCATAAAGCAATGTATCAATGTCTATATCTGCTCCTACCCCATACTACGCTGCTAGCAGGTCTCTCCATAGCAACCTGCTTCTTCAGCACAGGTAGATGATAACAGGCAGCTGCCCAGGATCGAGGATAACAGTATAAAAACAGTTCAACCAGGGTCGAAGTAGAGAACCTACAGCAAAACTGATGGTTGTTTTTCGGGAGCTGTTTTCCTACATCTCTTTGCAGTTGAGGCATTGCTTTCAAAGGACAAGATGCCTGTGACCTAAAAGAGAGGTGTCAACCCAATTTTATTATGTGCACATTATGTACATATTACTATGTTACTATACTACTATTATTGTGCACCTATTGCTTAATGTCTCTAGATCTTTCTACTTGAAAAGCAGTAGGTCACTGTAATCTGAATATTCGTCAAGTCTCAATAATAACGGCTCTTGCTGTCAGCAAGAGGACTAAACCCTTATTAAACATGTATTGTACCATTTCCATTGTGAAGTTACTTTGTTACTTTTTCTTTCTTTGCTTTTATTATTAAATGACATTTATTTTGCATTTCCATGAAGGGAACAATATTTATTTCTCTGCACGTTTTTTCAGGTAATGCTCAGATAAGCTTTTTATATTCTATTAACTTGCATATTACAGTGTTTTCATTTGTATGTATGAAATTGAGTTGTTGTGAGTTTCGAGATTTACGTGTAATGTAGGCCAATAGTAGCATATTGGCATATGGTTAGTTTCAAATTAGATTTAAAGGGATTAAATCATTAAAGTGCAATTTTTTTCTGCCTAACACGTAGGAATAGCCTTAAGAAAGGCTATGCTTCTCCTTTCTTTAGATGTCCTATCCGCGCCGCCATTCAGTAGAAATCCTGTTTTTCTTCTGTATGCAAATGAGTTCTCTTGCAGCACTGGGGGCGATCTCCTGCGCTCAAACAGCACTGGGGGCGCCCCCAATGCTGCGAGAGAAGTCTCCAGCACCGCCTCCATCTTTGCCTGGAACGGCCTCTCCCTGTGTCTTCTTCCGGCGCTGGGTTCAAACTTCTAGGCATGCGCAGTCAGCTCTGCCGTCGGGCCTCGAACATGCTCGCGGCCATTTTCTTGTGGCCGCTTACCCCAGCTTACTGTGTGTAAGCAGCCACAACTGTGCATGCCTAGAAGTTTGAAGACAGCGCCAGAAGAAGACGCAGGGAGAGGCCGTTCCAGGCAAAGATAGAGGCTGCTGTAGAGATTTCTCAAACAACACTGGGGGCGTCCCCCAGTACTGCGACCGAACTCATTTGCATACAGAAGAAAAACGGGATTTCTATCGACGGCAGCACAGAAAAGACATCTAGAGGTAGGAGAAGAATAGCCTTTCTTAAGGCTATTCCTACATGTTAGGGAAAAAAATTGCATTTTAATGATTGAATCCTTTAACATTTAGAAGAATATATGATAGCAGGAGTGGTCCAGTAGGCCATCTACTGTGTCGGTTTTGTGTACTCTACATTTTGAGTTGTTTTCTATTATAGTGTATGCAAGTTCTTATTTCCTGGTAATAAAAGGTGAGTTGACCTCTAGGGTGGTCAAAATTGTCATTTTATCCATCCTTTCTTTAGGTGTCTAAATTACTATCCCCTAATACAAGGCTGTTTCATGGGATGCATCTGTCACCTTTCATGTAAGGTTTCTTGACATTTTCCAGGGGTGTAATTTGAAATGGTGCAGAAGGTGCAGTCATACCTTAGGGGGCACATAATCACTGGCATATATACAAGAATTACAGTGGTCACAACTGTAGCTGGGCCCTGCAGGGACCTATAGTCACCCTCATCTCACTAAGGATGGTTAAACTTCTTTGATCTACTTTCTGATTTCCTTTGGTAGCAGGCAGTGCATCATAGATTTACTGTCCTTGCCCTCTGTTGCACTGGAGTGAGACTTCTGATACACAGCCTTCCACTGTCAGCAAGGAGAAAATATAATTTTCTAATGCCAAAAGTTCAGTTGGTCAGCAACTAATAGCCAAAGAGAGAGGCTGTGGCACAATAGGGGGAGCAAAGACTGTGTACTCACTGACAGGAAAGGCAATGATGGGAAGCTTGTGTGCATAGACATGTTGCTAAGAAGTCTTCATTGAAGTCTGGGCCCAGAGAGAGAAGGGAAATGTAAATGCTGCTTAACTGTATAGATGGGAGCGGCTGACAGTCATGAGAAGTTTCGTATCAGGGCCCAAAGCTGAGCTTTTGCAGCTTTAGTTACGCCTCCGTCTTTCATGTTTCCTTTAAGTCTTCCTCCTTGTTTAAGTCTTCCTCCTTCTTATTCCCAGTTTTGCCTGCTTGCTGCAGACTTTTTTGTGCACGAAAACAATTCTGACTTCCTGAAGTTTATTTTTATCCTTCATATTTGCTATATTGTTCCAGTACATAAATTATTTCCATTATGATATGGATGACTGTTGGATAGCTATTATAGCAGCATTATTAGGAAGTGGGTTTTTTTTTAATCCTCTTTGTGCATTACTTGTCTGGATATATTTACACAGCAAGTTTAATATTCTCTGTAGAACTGGTCCACAGGAGATTGTAATAGATGTCACTGGTTGCCAGATAATGTGTTAAATTGCCACATTATAAAAATAATAGAATCAATAAATAATTAAAATTTTCCAAGTAACAACAACTATTTAAGCTTTGTAAAAAATGTATAATCTGACGTGATTGAATAACTAAAGGGAAAATACGTAAAATTGGGGTCTGGCCTATTTCGTCTGCAAAGATTCAGCAATTTATTTAATTCAAAGGTGCTAGTGTCTGTACTTCCCCTGAAGAAATAATATCTTTTTATAACTTAGATGTATTTCATGCATGAAATTACAGTGTGCCGAGATTTCAAGACCTCACATGCTTCAGAAAATGCTATGTGAGGAGTGAAACCAGTTGATAAAGTGGTTAAAAGGTACAAGTCATATGCCGCAGCTTTGGTATAGACTCACAAGCATCTTGAAGTCTGTCCCTTTACAAATGAGACTTCTGTAGTGGTGGGTATTGTCATTCTTAAGAGGACCTGTCTGCTATCCTTTCATGGATGTTTTAGTAAATACTTGCAATCCCCTGAAATAACAATTCTGGATAATTTTTTGTGTTGTTCTGTTTCTCAGTTAATCCTCGTGGGAGTTGTGAGAAGGTGAAAGGCAGAGTGCTAGAGTCACAATATATATCCCCCAGATTCCTGACCTATGTGTGGTCCAGGCCGGGTCTTGAGTAGGCCTCAGCCCAGGTGTGGGTCCTGGGCTCATTAGTAGGCCATAAAATACTGCTGAGCCTGCACTTCAGTTCATTTCCTGGGAATGGGGGGAGGTACCTGGGTCTGTCCTGGAGAGCTGAGTTTTGGTGAGACCAGACTGGGACTTGCTATTGTGTGGATAGAAGTAAGCCACATGTACAGTTAGCCTTATTCTGTTTTAGTTAGAGCTCGGACGAGCAGGAGTTTTGTTTTGCCTGAAGTCGAGGCTGTATATTGCTTTTTTTTGTGTACATTAAGTGAAGGTTTATTTATTTTGCCGTTTTTCTAAATAAACCTGTTTGCACCACATTTTGTGTCTCTGGCTGGTTGTGTCCGTACCATTGCTGCTCGAGCTACCTTCCCCTCAGAGAGTATGATTAAATGGTAGGTGCTACTATACTCCTTGTCAAGGTTATATTTCTTACACAGTCTGGTACTGTCGCTGCTGACAGACCAATGTCAGTGTGTAAGGGACATGGTCACCAGCTGGTAATAGTTGTCAACTGACTCATACATTTCTCAGAAGAATAGTAGAGGAACGGCACAATATGCTCCAGAATTGTTATTACATGAGGAGTGCAAATACTCCAGTAGATGTGTCAGAACGCATCTTTAATGTAGAAAGCATCACCTATTAATCGTAGTCCTTGCCTTAGCAACACTTATAACATATCATTTTTAATTTTCTGTATTGACTCTTGAACTTGATTTTTTTTTGTTTGTTTAAGGATACTTGAGGAATTAAAATGTCTAACTTCTTGCTTTTTGGGTTAGAGAGGCCTATAGTAGTGCATGTGCACGAGTATTATGTCTGAATTATTTTTCTGCACAGATCCAGGTGATGCTTCATAAGCTTTATTATGTGTCAGAAAAAGGAAAATGAAGCCTATAAATGGGAATGTTTGCATGTCATTACCCACGATCCTTAGAAGCTGCCTGCAAATCTTACATTTCATAATCTACTGCATTAGTAACATGTAAGAGTTGAGTGTATAAATGGGCGATTTACAAATTTACATTCATTTAAATGACTTACAAAGGTGTTATGTCTTGTATCGCAACGTGACAGACTGCTGCTTTCCGCATCACACTATCCTATCTGAAGGTAGAGTTACCGAAGCATCTGGCCCGAAAACAATTCTTGGGCAGGTGTTTTAATAGGTGTGGAAATGGAAATCTTTGAAGCAGTTGCATCATATTATTTCAGTCTAGCAAATGATGTTTCCCATGATTCATGATGGACGTAATATCAGTTTACTTCATGTTCAAAGTGTAGCCGTGGAGTCTTCTATTGAGGATGAGGAGGCCCAGCTAAGTTGGCCATATGACTCATGAAGTGCCATAAACTGAAAAAATGGACAGATATATTTGTGATATCCTGTTATTAGCTTTTAAGTTGGTTTGTTGATGTCTTATGAGGTCTAGACCAGCTTCTTACTAATTTCTAAAAGTCAAGTGGTGAAATATGTGACCAAACGTGCATGACTCTTTCTTATTTTGGGATGGATTCTCCCACAACACATCTGCCACATATGAACACGGCTTGAAAAAAATATTTTTGCTATATATTTGTTTTAAAGGTGAGCCTTAGGTGTAGGTGATAGGCTCAAGATAAATAAATTAGTATAGCTGGGACAACCCCTTTAATGTTTATGCTGTTTGCAGATGGCCATGCTGCAACTGACTTGCCATGATTTAAAGAGGACCTTTCATGGTTTGGGGCACAGGCAGTTCTATATACTGCTGGAAAGCCGACAGTGCGCTGAATTCAGCACACCAGTATAGAGGTATGAAGTAGGAGATTCTTGATGTGTGGACGTAGGGTCCCAACCCGTAGTACACTTGAAGAAATGAACGTCACACTTGGGTTGTGCTGTGAAATATTGCTTGTTTTATTCACACAAGGAGGTAGAGTAAAACGTTTTCGGTATAATAATACCTTCTTCAGACTCTTGATAAGAGGTGTGAGCAATATGAGGTGACAACCGTCAAAACACTAGGATGAGTGTCAGCTTAGACTCCGCCCTCTTCCATGCAGGGTCCGCTGGGACTGAACAAGATTACGAAACAGTATGATAAAGACGCTGCCGAGTTGAAGCGATGGCAGGCACGCCAAAAGGAGAGAGCGCCGTATTCAGCGCACTGTCGGCTTTCCTGATCTGTGCCCTGGGTAAAGAGCTTTTGGTCCCGGTACCGTAGCTCTTTACAGTCAGAAGGGCGTTCCTGACAGTCTGTCAGGTACGTCCTTCTTCACAGCAGCGCCTATCACGCTGTACTGTGTACAGCGCCCCTTCCCTTCCTGATAATACTCGTCTATGGACGAGCACTGTGAGCAGAGGGAGAGGGCGTTCCTCCCCGCTCACACTGTACAGCACGATAGGCGCTGCTGTGGAGAAGGACGTACCTGACAGACTGTCAGGAACACCCTTCTGACTGTAAAGAGATATGGTACCAGCACCGATAGCTCTTTACCTAGGGCACAGATGGGGAAAGCCGACAGTGTGCTGAATTCAGCGCACTGTCGGCTTTCCAGCAGTATATAGAACTGCTTGTGACCCAAACCACGAAAGGTCCTCTTTAAAAGCACTGGCTATACATGGGGGACATGGGGATGTCCCCGTTTTCCTCCCATGCATGGACCGTTCTTCCATGTCTCCTTTCATTAAATGGATAGGAGCCACGGAAGCACAGGACGCAAAACAGGAAATACATGGATGGTACATTAACCCACAGCACGGTCAGCTGCAATCGGCTTTAGGGTAAGTTCAGATGGTTTTTTTTGGACCGGAAGCTGAGGCGGAGGCCACCTCAGGTTCTGGTCCAAAATCTGGGTAGCTGCGACTGAAAGCCGGTGCACTGCATCGGCATTCAGCCGCACACTCCGCTCCGGATTAGGCCCAATGAATGGGCCTAGTCCAGAGGAGGGAGTGTCTTCAGGCCGAATCGCGAAGCAAATCAACCTGAAGAATGAGCATCTCTCTTCTTTTTTCCGGGAACCGGAAGAAACGGCTCCCGGAAAAAAAAACCTTAGCAGCTCCCATTGATTTCAGTGGGAGCCGTCCTTTTGGTTAGGATTTTGAGGCAGATACGCCCTCAAAATCCCGACCAAAAAACTCTGTGTGAACTTACCCGTAGTCCAATTTTTTTTTTTTTCTACAACAAACTGGAAGCAGGAACTAAAGCAATACAGATAACTGAAGCTCTTCAACTGTACATACCGGTATATATACGTCATTGTTATAGTACTTACAGCTTCTTGGAAAGTAGATCTAGGTATGTAATATCACATATAGTAGAAGAAAAGACACGACCGGTAGTGTTGTATGCAGGTACAGAACATACACAGCGTTCTTTTAGCTCCTGACTATGTCTCTGCCTGTTTACCCAGAAGAGTTTGGGGCAAACAAGCCAGGAATGATGGGTGTGGTGGCATAAAGCAATATGAGAGGGACCTTTGTTTTATCTATTTGTCCTTCCTCCTTTAAAAAGAGGTTGCAAAATAAAATGCTACAAAAAGCGTTCTCAATTCATTTGAGATGGTGTTTTACAAAAAAAAAGCAAATTGGCAGCTAAAACCATTTCTGATCCCGACCAGCTGTCATTTATGTAATTTACACCTGTTAGTAAACTGTGATTTCTCTGAAAGTCTATTAATACAATGAAATTAAGATGACAGTGCGGCCTGCTAAAAACTAGATTTGTATATATTATAAGGTGCTGTGTCATTAAATATACATGTAGAGAAGGGGCAGAACATCCAAAAAGTACAGAACTAAGTAAGAGAATGGTAACCACATTTGTGTCATATGAGTTACAGCTAAATGTTATACTGTCTATAAAGGGAACACATCCAAGTACTAGATGTCTAACATCAGTGATTTCCAAGTTTGACTGCAGGGGAATCCCGGGAAAATGTTTCCTCTTCTGTCTCACAGAGCCAGTGTAGGGGCAGGTAACGCTTTCTAAAGTGCTATAATACGGCTCAGACATGTTTACTGCTTGCACTGCGTCTTATGGGAGGCTGAAATCCATTTCAGTCACTTGTAAAAGTAACAGGTCTTGTTCCTGTATTCTGCCTCACACGATCGAGATTTTTGTGCAATTCAAGGAGTCTTTCCAATATAATGAATTTATTTATTAAGGATAAAAAGTTGCAGTAAAAATGTTCCATAGGATTTCAGCAGATGAGACTGTGATCCCAGGGAATTATTGTCATTGCCATATTTGTAGCCAGGAAGGGTATTTGTCCCTAATACATAGATATAAATTTGACTTGTTCCTCATGGTTATAGTCAATAATATCTGCTGACAGATCTCTTCTAATGGAAGTGATTTTACAGTTTCCAAATATGCCTCTCTTGTTCAGCTTTGGAGCCCCATTTTCATGTAAATTGCCCCTTTATTTATAAGGAAATGTGTGCAAAGAGCTTTGATGACGTGCCATGTCCTGGATACAAGGTGAACAGTCCATTGCTACTTTGCATGCATACATGCCTTGTCAAGGACCATCGGAAGCTATAGAATCACCATTACGAGGTACTGCTAACTATAACTATAATATAACTATAATGCTGACTTTCCTATAGTGAAGCCCAGTAAACTTAGCAAAGGGTCTTATTGCAAATACTGCAATTTATTCTCCCTCCTCTTTCGGCCTCCAAATAAATATAGGCATTGTTTAAGCCAGCAGCCGACTGTATTTCTCCTTTTTAATGGAAATTAAAAGGTTTCTGAGGTTAGTAAACATGTAATTAGCAGAGACTTTCATCTTGCTCCGTGCGCTCAGCAGTGCAGCTCCAGAATGGCAACAAGTTGCCTGTACATTGTATATGTTGTCAAGTAATACAAGCGTAATTGCAATAGGTCATACAGGGAAGAAGAATGATACACTATTCACTTAAATCTGTTTGGGCTCCGGAAGGCCTTTGTGGTACGTCACGTTCCTTTCTGAGATTAATGTCTACTGCAGTTGTGTATACATATTAGTGGAAGCTTGTCTGAATTATCCATGGCTTTTATGGCGAGTATACTGTAGAGGGAAATATAGTAGTTTTGTATTCAGGTTCAGCGCCTCTTGCTTTGTACCTTGTGCATAATGTTCCAAGCAATGTAGACACAAGCCATTATTATTATGAGTTTTATTAATGATGTACGGTAACATGTTGTTAGGGTGCGTATATTGTTTTTGTCCCATGTTAAACATACGTGTAAAAACTTGTCAAGTAGTATACAGCCTTTCAGGTGTCCATACTTAAATGTCTTTCTCTCTTTCTCTCTCTCTATATATACACATCTATTTAACATATATGTCATGAGTATATACGAAAAATGGGTAAAAACTAATTGAACGCAGCCTTAGCGAGGGGCAGGTCTGACTAATAAAGTGAAGCCTTTTCCCTATATTGTAATGGTACAAGCTGCAATCTTTGATATTTCTGTTGTATTAACAATAATGAAAGTGTTGCTACTTTGTAATTGTGGTTTTATTTATTTATTTTTAAATAGTTCATTACTTCAGAATTAACATATTTTGGCTCCATTAACATCTAGCGCTCATGCTCAGTCTCATCTTTGGAAGGTGTCCATTCTTCTGATCCATCA
Organism: Leptodactylus fuscus; assembly: GCF_031893055.1. Taxonomy (NCBI): domain Eukaryota; kingdom Metazoa; phylum Chordata; class Amphibia; order Anura; family Leptodactylidae; genus Leptodactylus; species Leptodactylus fuscus. The sequence continues at coordinate 66,045,581 of NC_134269.1, forward strand.
GATGACTAGAAGAACAGACAAAAAGTCCATTGAAATAGTGGACAGATAGCAGTGGAGCCTGAGGGACCCCATTGACGTTCTTTTTAACTGAGAACAGTGGATGAAAATGTTGGACTTGCAGGAATTTTTCAACTGATGATATTAGATGGATCTTCGCCGTATGGACACCAGGGGCGGATGTGAACCCATCCTTAAAGGGATTCTATCATTGGATACCCTTTTTCTCTAACACCTAGGAATAGCCTTAAGAAAGGCTATTCTTCTCCTACCTTTAGATGTCTTCTCTGTGCCAGCGTTCATTAGATATCCCGGTTTTCTTCGGTATGCAAATGAGTTCTCTCGCAGCACTGGGGGTGGTCCCCAGCACTCAAACAGCACTGGGGGCATCCCCAATGCTGCGTGAGAAATCTCTAGGGACGCCTCCATCTTCTTCTGGAATGCCCTCTGCCTGTGTCTTCTTCTGTCCTGGGTTTCAATCTTCTAGGCATGCGCAGTTGGCTCTGCCATCGGGCCTCAGACAGAGCCGACTGAGCATGCCCATGGCCACAAGAAAATTGCCCCTTACACCAGCTTACTGTGTAAGCGGCCACAAGAAAATGGCCGCTTACACAGCTAACTGCGTAAGCGGCCATTTGCTTGTGGCCATGGGCATGTGCAGTCAGGGAGATTTCTCTCACAGCATTGGGGACGCCCCCAGTGCTGGGAGAGAACTCATTTGCATACCAAAGAAAACCGGGACATCTAACAAACAGCGGCGCAGAGAAGTCTTCTAAAGGTAGTTAGAAAAAAAAGGGTATTCAATGATAGGATCCCTTTAATTTTGCTGTATTCCTGTTACCAGAGACCAATGCATTGTGGAAGCAATTGGGTTGCATTATAGACTACGCAATGTAGATAAATCCTAATGTGTTTCTCAACACAATTCTGAAAATTGTTATTCTACACCATGAAGGGGGAGAAGTTAAGAAATAAGAAAAAATAGTAGAGCCAAGTATTTGAAGGTTCAATTTAATGTAGAGAAAAAGTTGAAATGCAGAAAGATGTCCTATGGTCAGGTTAACTGTGGCACTTTTCTGCCCTGCCATCCAAAGAGATACTCCCTCTGATGGATCCTGTAGCATGTAATGGAGGAAGTATTTATACAGATGATATGGGGAATCGTGGTACCACTCATGAAGATCACTAGCTTGTCCTGCTTCACAAGTGGTCAGTTTCAACCCCCTTTCATTTCCCAAACAGGGGATTGGGAAGATCCACTAACTTGAGCATAAAATTTTCCAACTTGCTTAAAATTTCACTCTGATTTAAGCTAATAAATATGATTCTTTGTAATTTAATACCGTAAGTTGTACAAGTTGCCAATGTACTTGCTGTAACCACTTTTTAAAGATTTCTGCTTGCTGTCATTTAATAGCAATGTTGTTTACTCTTATCGAAGGAAAATCTGTCCATGATCATGTGATGGAAATATATGGGGAATGGCTCGCTACATTACACAGCTCTAATATACAAGCTACTGTGACCAGTTATGTTATCGTGCTCATCACATGACCAGGACAGATTTTCATCCCATGGGAATAAACCTTGAAGGATTTTATTGAATTGCAGAAAGCAGAGATTTTGAACACCATAAGAAATTGTCACAGAAAATGTAAGTAATTAATAAGATTTAACTTTATGTAAACAACAACATTTATTTGTTAAGCTGGAATATCCCTTTAAACAGCTCCATAGAAATCTATCTAATAGATGTTTCTGTATTGCACTTTTGGCAATGTACTGTATGTAACAATGGAGGTCTTGATAACAGATTTGAGGTAGAACTTCCTACTCCTATAGTACCCTCTATTAGTAAAGGATGGAGTAGGCTGGAGTCATAGCAAGGCAGAGTAAGGGTTGAGACAGGCAGAGGTCATGGCAGGAAGTAGACAAGTGAATAAGGTCTGGAACTGTAGATAGCAGGAACAAATGCAGACTGGAACCAAGTGGACTTTATTGCTCATGCTCAGAGTGATGTTTGTAGGATCCTTAAATAGCCTGGGACATTTGGTTATTTATTGGAGTCAGAGGCTTTTAGCACACACTGGCCCTTTAAGAAGCCAAGGGTCACAAGGCAGGAGGAGACAGGCAGCCAAAACCCAGAAGTGGTGAGTTGGCTCACTATGACAGTATAATTTCATGCGGTTATGGATTTGATACAATATTCCCATATAAACTGCATCTTTACTACACATGCAATACTTTTCAGTAACAGAGGTATAACAAATATTGCACAAGTAGTTATATCTTTAATAATGTTAAAAGATCATCATGTCTACCAATAATTCTACATTGCTGACCCAGAGGAAGTCAAAACCCTATATAAAGTGGATGGCGATTATTCTATATTAGATGAAAAATTCCTTCCCTAACACTGAAATTAGAATAAACCCCTGGATCAACCTTTCATCTTCAAAAATCTAATATATCATTTGGAGATTAGTTATCACGCTCAATAGCTTATGTAGTTAGAGAAGTATTCAGTTCTTTCTAAGTGGTGACATGTTATCTGCCATTACTACCTTCTGGGGTAGGGCATTCCATAATTTGACTACTCTAAATGTAAAGATTCCTTTCCTATATACATAATAAACAGCATTTTTTTTTTCACTTTGGTCCTTTGCACGTCCCTTGGACAGGGCAAATCACGTGTTAGTTCTCTGTTGACCACACATGTATTTATTCATGTATATTAGATTGCATCTTAGGCGTCTTTACCTAGCTGAACAAGCCCAATTTTTCTAACCTCTTATTATGAGTGAGACCTTCCATCTAATTTAGTTATTTAGTTGCCTCCCTTTGTACTCTCTCTAGTTCTTCTATATACTTTTTTGAGTGTGGGGCCCAAAGCATAATACTGTGTCTGAGATGTGGTCTTACAAGAAATTAATAGAAATGTAATACAGTCCTATGAAAAAGTTTGGGCACCCCTATTAATCTTAATCATTTTTAGTTCTAAATATTTTGGTGTTTGCAACAGCCATTTCAGTTTGATATATCTAATAACTGATGGACACAGTAATATTTCAGGATTGAAATGAGGTTTATTGTACTAACAGAAAATGTGCAATATGCATTAAACCAAAATTTGACTAGTGCAAAAGTATGGGCACCCTTATCATTTTATTGATTTGAATACTCCTAACTACTTTTTACTGACTTACTGAAGCACAAAATTGGTTTTGTAACCTCACTGAGCTTTGAACTTCATAACCAGGTGTATCCAATCATGAGAAAAGATATTTAAGGTGGCCAATTGCAAGTTGTTCTCCTATTTGAATCTCCTCTGAAGAGTGGCATCATGGGCTACTCAAAACAACTCTCAAATGATCTGAAAACAAAGATTGTTCAACATAGTTGTTCAGGGGAAGGATACAAAACGTTGTCTCAGAGATTTAACCTGTCAGTTTCCACTGTGAGGAACATAGTAAGGAAATGGAAGACCACAGGGACAGTTCTTGTTAAGCCCAGAAGTGGCAGGCCAAGAAAAATATCAGAAAGGCAGAGAAGAAGAATGGTGAGAACAGTCAAGGACAAGCCACAGACCACCTCCAAAGAGCTGCAGCATCATCTTGCTGCAGATGGTGTCACTGTGCATCGGTCAACTATACAGCGCACTTTGCACAAATAGAAGCTGTATGGGAGAGTGATGAGAAAGAAGCCGTTTCTGCACGTACGCCACAAATAGAGTTGCCTGAGGTATGAAAAAGCACATTTGGACAAGGCAGCTTCATTTTGGAAACAAAAATTGAGTTGTTTGGTTATAAAAAAAGGCGTTATGCATGGCGTCCAAAAAGAAACAGCATTCCAAGAAAAACACATGCTACCCACTGTAAAATTTGGTGGAGGTTCCATCATGCTTTGGGGCTGTGTGGCCAATGCCGGCATCGGGAATCTTGTTAAAGTTGAGGGTCGCATGGATTCCACTCAGTATCAGCAGATTCTTGAGAATAATGTTCAAGAATCAGTGACGAAGTTGAAGTTACGCCGGGGATGGATATTTCAGCAAGACAATGATCCAAAACACCGCTCCAAATCCTCAGGCATTCATGCAGAGGAACAATTACAATGTTCTGGAATGGCCATCCCAGTCCCCAGACCTGAATATCATTGAACATCTGTGGGATGATTTGAAGCGGGCTGTCCATGCTCGGCGACCATTTAACTTAACTGAACTTGAATTGTTTGTCCAAAATACCTTTATCCAGGATCCAGGAACTGATTAAAAGCTACAGGAAGCGACTAGAGGCTGTTATCTTTGCAAAAGGAGGATGTACTAAATATTAATGTCACTTTTATGTTGAGGTGCCCATACTTTTGCACCGGTCAAATTTTGGTTTAATGCATATTGCGCATTTTCTGTTAGTACAATAAACCTCATTTCAATCCTGAAATATTACTGTGTCCATCAGTTATTAGATATATCAAACTGAAATGGCTGTTGCAAATACCAAAATATTTAGAACTAAAAATGATTAAGATTAATAGGGGTGCCCAAACTTTTTCATAGGACTGTAATATATTGGGATTCCGGGACATTATCTCTCTTTTTATACATCCTAGGATCTAATTTGCTTTTGCAGCTGCTGCTTGACATTGAGTGCTGTTGCTTTTCTTACTTGTAACCAGAATACCCAAACCCTTCTCTGTTGTCCCCAGTGTTATTCCATTTAGTCTATATACAGTAGTACAATTACTGGTTACTTTGTAACATTTACTTGGGATAAGATCCAGTCGGATTTCTTGAGAAATGAAATTCTAAATCTTGCACAAAAAAATGACTCTTTTTTAAACAGTAGGAAATGTGTAGATTATCTTGGAGAAAAAATGTTGGTTGTTTCTTGATGATTTCCTTTAAGAAGGAAATCAGAGCATAGAATGATGGATTGGTTTTAGGTATTCTAAATTTATCTTTCCTGTTGCCCTATCCTCTCACATGTGCACAGTCAAGGGAAACATACACAGTGTAAGGCTAAGGCCCCACGGGCCGTATCCGCAGCACTAAAGCGCTGCGGGAAGAACCGCTGCGTGAACGCATTGTGGTTCTTTCCACAGCACTTTTAAGAGAAAGTTCACAGAGTTTTCCTCTGTGGACTTTCTCTTCACATTATATCTACGGGAAAGCTGCTGGCATTTCCGTAGATATAATTGACATGCGTGACCGTTCTGTGATCTTTTCCGCAAAGTGGGGATGGGATTCGCATGAATCCCATCCACTTTGCCTGCACTGTACAACACAGCGATTTTTCCTGCAGCGTCTCCGCTGTGGGCAAATTGCGGCGTTTCTGGTTCGTGGGGCTCCGGCCTAAAGGTCTGAGGTTCCAACTCCTGATTTTATTTCTGAGCTTTTATGGGCTGACATGGAATAATAACATTATAAATTCAGTATACAGTACCTATTTCCATTTAAACCTGTCTAGAAGTATTGTATTGTCTTTCATACCTTTTTTTTAGTTATCATCATAATCCCTTTTTTTTTTTTTTTTTTTTACTTGATATATTTTTTTTTGTCAATATGGAAAATCCAAGCTTGAGTTGGAATCCAATCAGATGTCTACATTCTGTTGCATCCGCTATTCCCTTTTATACAGTTTGGATATGTTCATACTGCATGATTTGTGCTCATTTTGAGGTGGATTCTGCCTCTTACTCTTACTGTAATGCTAGAATCTGCAGGCAGCAAAAGAGAGGAAACTATATCTGTATGAGATGGAATGAAAAAACATGTATGAAATGGCTAAAACACTCAACAATAAAGGGATTCGATCATTAGAATCCTGCTTTTGCTAAAACCACATCAGAATAGCCTTAAGAAAGGCTATTATTCACCTACCTTTAGAAGTCTTCTCCACGCCACCGTTCGGTATATATTCCTGATTTCTTCATTATGGTAATGAGTCTTCTCACAGCACTGGGGGCGGAAATAGATGACGGACATGAGCAGTGGGTGCAGTCCCCCATTTTCCTGTGCCCAACAGGAGAGAAGAGGCAGAGAACATCAAGGCGGCGGCACTGGAAAGTTTTCTCGCAGCACAGGAGACACCCCCAGTGCTGTTTGAGCACTGGGGACCACCCCCAGTGCTGTGAGAAGACTCATTACTAGAGATGAGCGAACAGTGTTCTATCGAACACATGTTCGATCGGATATCAGGGTGTTCGCCATGTTCGAATCGAATCGAACACCACGTGGTAAAGTGCGCCAAAATTCGATTCCCCTCCCACCTTCCCTGGCGCCTTTTTTGCACCAATAACAGCGCAGGGGAGGTGGGACAGGAACTACGACACTGGGGGCATTGAAAAAAATTGGAAAAAGTCATTGGCTGCCGAAATCAGGTGACCTCCATTTTAGACGAATAGTGGATTTCAAATCCGGGTCATATGAGAATGTGAACTTTGTGACTATGAGACAGGGATAGCTGTACAGGCAGGGATAGCTAGGGATAACCTTTATTTAGGGGGGAATGTTATTAAAAATAACTTTTTGGGGCTCTATCGGGTGTGTAATTGTGATTTTTGTGAGATAAACTTTTTCCCATAGGGATGCATTGGCCAGCGCTGATTGGCCGAATTCCGTACTCTGGCCAATCAGTGCTGGCCAATGCATTCTATTAGCTTGATGAAGCAGAGTGTGCACAAGGGTTCAAGCGCACCCTCGGCTCTGATGTAGCAGAGCCGAGGCTGCACAAGGGTTCAAGCGCACCCTCGGCTCTGATGTAGGAGAGCCGAGGGTGCACTTGAACCCTTGTGCACACTCTGCTTCATCAAGCTAATAGAATGCATTGGCCAGCGCTGATTGGCCAGAGTACGGAACTCGACCAATCAGCGCTGGCTCTGCTGGAGGAGGCGGAGTCTAAGATCGCTCCACACCAGTCTCCATTCAGGTCCGACCTTAGACTCCGCCTCCTCCGGCAGAGCCAGCGCTGATTGGCCGAAGGCTGGCCAATGCATTCCTATGCGAATGCAGAGACTTAGCAGTGCTGAGTCAGTTTTGCTCAACTACACATCTGATGCACACTCGGCACTGCTACATCAGATGTAGCAATCTGATGTAGCAGAGCCGAGGGTGCACTAGAACCCCTGTGCAAACTCAGTTCACGCTAATAGAATGCATTGGCCAGCGCTGATTGGCCAATGCATTCTATTAGCCCGATGAAGTAGAGCTGAATGTGTGTGCTAAGCACACACATTCAGCACTGCTTCATCACGCCAATACAATGCATTAGCCAGTGCTGATTGGCCAGAGTACGGAATTCGGCCAATCAGCGCTGGCTCTGCTGGAGGAGGCGGAGTCTAAGGTCGGACCTGAATGGAGACTGGTGTGGAGCGATCTTAGACTCCGCCTCCTCCAGCAGAGCCAGCGCTGATTGGTCGAGTTCCGTACTCTGGCCAATCAGCGCTGGCCAATGCATTCTATTAGCCCGATGAAGTAGAGCTGAATGTGTGTGCTTAGCACACACATTCAGCTCTACTTCATCGGGCTAATAGAATACATTGGCCAATCAGCGCTGGCCAATGCATTCTATTAGCTTGATGAAGCAGAGTGTGCACAAGGGTTCAAGCGCACCCTCGGCTCTGATGTAGCAGAGCTGAGGGTGCACAAGGGTTCAAGTGCACCCTCGGCTCTCCTACATCAGAGCCGAGGGTGCGCTTGAACCCTTGTGCAGCCTCGGCTCTGCTACATCAGAGCCGAGGGTGCGCTTGAACCCTTGTGCACACTCTGCTTCATCAAGCTAATAGAATGCATTGGCCAGCACTGATTGGCCAGAGTACGGAATTCGGCCAATCAGCGCTGGCCAATGCATTCTATTAGCCCGATGAAGTAGAGCTGAATGTGTGTGCTAAGCACACACATTCAGCACTGCTTCATCACGCCAATACAATGCATTAGCCAGTGCTGATTGGCCAGAGTACGGAATTCGGCCAATCAGCGCTGGCTCTGCTGGAGGAGGCGGAGTCTAAGATCGCTCCACACCAGTCTCCATTCAGGTCCGACCTTAGACTCCGCCTCCTCCAGCAGAGCCAGCGCTGATTGGCCGAATTCCGTACTCTGGCCAATCAGCACTGGCTAATGCATTGTATTGGCTTGATGAAGCAGTGCTGAATGTGTGTGCTTAGCACACACATTCAGCTCTACTTCATCGGGCTAATAGAATGCATTGGCCAGCGCTGATTGGCCGAATTCCGTACTCTGGCCAATCAGCACTGGCTAATGCATTGTATTGGCTTGATGAAGCAGTGCTGAATGTGTGTGCTTAGCACACACATTCAGCTCTACTTCATCGGGCTAATAGAATGCATTGGCCAATCAGCGCTGGCCAATGCATTCTATTAGCGTGAACTGAGTTTGCACAGGGGTTCTAGTGCACCCTCGGCTCTGCTACATCAGATTGCTACATCTGATGTAGCAGTGCCGAGTGTGCATCAGATGTGTAGTTGAGCAAAACTGACTCAGCACTGCTAAGTCTGCATTCGCATAGGAATGCATTGGCCAGCCTTCGGCCAATCAGCGCTGGCTCTGCCGGAGGAGGCGGAGTCTAAGGTCGGACCTGAATGGAGACTGGTGTGGAGCGATCTTAGACTCCGCCTCCTCCAGCAGAGCCAGCGCTGATTGGTCGAGTTCCGTACTCTGGCCAATCAGCACTGGCCAATGCATTTCTATGGGGAAAAGTTAGCTTGCGAAAATCGCAAACTGACAGGGATTTCCATGAAATAAAGTGACTTTTATGCCCCCAGACATGCTTTCCCTGCTGTCCCAGTGTCATTCCAGGGTGTTGGTATCATTTCCTGGGGTGTCATAGTGGACTTGGTGACCCTCCAGACACGAATTTGGGTTTCCCCCTTAACGAGTTTATGTTCCCCATAGACTATAATGGGGTTCGAAACCCATTCGAACACTCGAACAGTGAGCGGCTGTTCGAATCGAATTTCGAACCTCGAACATTTTAGTGTTCGCTCATCTCTACTCATTACCATAATGAAGAAACCGGAAATATATATCGAAGAGCAGCATGAAGAAAACTTCTAAATGTAGGGGAAGAATAGCCTTTCTTAAGGCTATTCCGATGTGGTTTTAGCTACAAACGGGATTCTAATGATAGAATCTCAAGTGGGTTGTTCTGTGGCGAAATAAAAAATAAGAAAGAAAATGTAGTCAAAATATATGTAAAATATGAGAAAGTAGTACTCGCCTCACTGATCTTTTATTGCTCCCGCTCTGACATTTGCCAGGTTACCACTGGTCCTTACTTCCTGGGCCTGTTTTCACATGCAGGAAATGTCCACTCCGTCAATCACTGGTGGAGTGAACGTTTCCTGTGTGTCGATAGGGACTGGGAAATAGAGACCAGGAGGTGATCCAAACAGTATCTGAGCCCAATCTGTGTATAAAGATTAATGAAAAGAAAATGTTTTTTTTTTCACATCAAGTTCTGGCTTTTATTTCTCCATTGTAAGTTAGCAAAGGAAAGTCCCTTGGTGCCTTTAAGCTGGACATGAAGATTGGAATGTTGGACAGATCAAGGACATATACTAAGTGATATACATGTGTATTCCACATAAAATAACAATGATGGAGCATATTTTCTCACAACCCCATTCTGCTGTAAGAATAAATTAACATTTGGGTGTTATCTTATCCCTTATTAAAAAAGTGGTTTCTTACCTTACCTTGCAGTCTTACCGTGATAGAGTAAGTAGGGAAGCAGCCATTTTTATAGAGGAATAGAATAGAGAATGTTTCCTCTCTGACATTTACCTGGTCACCATTGATCTCTACTTCCTGCTCCTGCTTTGACGTACAGGAAATGTCCACTCCGTTAATCATTGGTGAAGCGATCATTTCCTGTGTGTTGAGGGGACTGGGAGACCAGGAGGTGATCCAAACAGTATCAGAAGAGGAGCAATGTTTTTAACCCATTCTGAACTTTTTTTCTTTTGTTTATTTAGAAAAAGAACATTCCTAGAAGACAACCATTTAGGGGCCCTTTGTAACTACTCTAGTGCCACCTTTTTATCCATATGCCTTACTTTTCCCGTGGCGATCTTTCTGTCTGTGGCCCGCTCTGTAGGATCTTAGTCTTAAACATTTATGGTGATTACAATAAAGTGAGCCAGCGCTGTCGGTCCTATCTAGAACAGGAAGATAATTATTACTATTCAGAAGGGTCTGACAACTGCTTCACAAAGAGAATAAATCATTTTTACCAGAGGGGTTTATTTTTCTATTGTTGGGTAAAATCCCTTTTTCGATTCATCTTTCCTGCTGTCTGTTTCTATTTTCTTATTATCTATTAAGTATAAACTTGTAATTTCTTTTTTGTTCCTTCTAGCTTGCTTCTTCATATGTTTTATTATTGCCAATTATAAAATGTGTTTAAAAAACATTAAGATTTACAAGCGTTTTAATGCAATATGTCATTTTCCCATTTAGACAGATCAGTTGTGAAGACTCTACAACAGTTGGTGCCTGAAGTCAACACTCCCATGTTTAGCAGTAAGTATGATTATCTTCCGTATGTCGGGAAAACCTCAGGGGAAAGCAAGCTGCAGATATTGTGATGGCCATAAAAGGGTTACACTGGTTGTAGGAAGGAAGATGCTAAGTCATTGAACAGCCATCATCTTTTTCCATGTGGTAAAGAATGGTAGAGCTGCACCTGAAGTCTCTTTTACTAAGCATAAAGGCCTTGCCACAAAGCACATTCACTTGGAACAATGTTTTACTTCTCAATGGGAAGAGGCATTGTGGAGTCGTCATTTGTGGATTAGAAATGTGACCACCTTTAAGACCCTTATATATAATGTATAAGTAAAATCACTATTGTGATAAGTAATGTTTTATTATTATCTATAAAGCAAGGCCTACACAGTTCCAAGGGTGCAAAATCTCCTACAGGCCATGAATATTGTTTTCATTTGACTAAACATAGTACAGAGTATCCACAGTGTACTGTCATCTTGACCGTTCATTCCTTTTATTCCTATATTAGCCATAGTGATCAAACTGTAAATCTATAGGGAAACCGACACATTTCCAAAGGTGTAATTGACATGCTGCAGTTTCCAAAAATGCATGTATCTCTCTTCAATGTGTGGATGGGATTCACTAGAATCCCATCCACTTTGCAGACATTGTAATACACCACGTGGGGCCTTAGGGTATGTTCACACAGCGTTATTTCATGCATGGAAAAACTGCTCAAATCTGCCTCCCATTATTTCACTTTGCAGTTAAATAATGAATAATCTGCACTTATGGTAGTAGTAATAATAATAATAATAATAATATAATATATTTTTTTATATAGTGCAAACATATTCTGCAGCACTTTACAGATCATGTGATGTGAGGTCCAACTTTTGGCATCCTAGACCGTCAGCTGTTTGAAGAGGTCTTTAGTGGTCTTTTCATTCTTTACATTGCTGTATATGGCATGCTCTATACCAGGGGTAGGGAACGTACGGCTCTCCAGCTGTTGCAAAACTACAACTCCCAGCATGCATACTGGCTCTGCTGTTCTGGGAACTCCCATGGAAGTGAATGGAGAATGCTGGGAGTTGTAGTTTCACAGCAGCTGGAGAGCCAAAGGTTCCCTACCCCTGCTCTATACCTTTCACTTGTGGCTGTGCTTGGTATCACAGCTTCAACCTATGTGAGTTGGAGGCTGAGAATTAGAGCCACTGCTCTAATATTGATATAAGGATAGGCCATCAACTTTAACAACCTGGACAACCCCTTTAAAGGGATTCTACCATTAAAACCTTTTTTTTGTGTGGATAAGACGTCGGAATAGCCTTTAGAAAGGCTATTTGTCTCTTACCTTTAGACGTGGTCTCCGCTGCGCCGTTCCTTAGAAATACCAGTTTTTACCGGTTTGAAAATTAGTTCTCTCGCAGCGATGGGTGCGGCCCCAGCGCTCAAACGGCAATGGGAGCGTCCCCACCGTTGCAATAGAAGTGTTTGAGCTCTGGGGCCCAGGTTAAAAAACGGTATTTCTAAGGAATCGCGCAGCGGAGACCACGTCTAAAGGTAAGAGACTAATAGCCTTTCTAAAGGCTATTCTGACGTCTTATCCACAAAAAAAAAAGTGGTAGAATCCCTTTAAGGGGACCCATTTTTGGACTGTTTCATTCATCTGAATAGGGGTAGTAGAAATCCATGCACATACTAAAGAAGCAATCACATTTAGATGGATATGGCACACAGTCAGTCGCAGAGATTTCAGCAGCAGTTCTGCTTGACATGAATATACCCTGTTAAGGTCCTCTTACAAATATCATAATGTACAAGTCTTATATACATTACATTACGGTACATCTGATTTTGTTCTGTATACCACAATGGTATGTGATGGGAGTCTTTATTATTATTATTTATTTATATAGTCTTCAGCATGTTACCTGTTCTAATGACATTCTGTGGAATGAGTAATGCCCGCTCCTGTCTGTTTCTCAGACTCTTTTTGTGTAAACTTTTCCCCATATTAATACGGAAGCGTAGGTCAATTACTTAAGATTCTAGCCTCCCTCCCCCACTTCAGCAGCTCTTCCTCGGCCCACACTGGAAAAGCAGAAAGTAGAAGAACAAGGAAAGAAAAGAAGCATTAACATTGTGCTTTTGATTGGCAGTGCCTGTGAAGGAGAGGTTATTTCATGTGGCTGTTTCTTTTCAGGCAACCTTTTCTTTATGTACACACCATTCATCTGGGTACAGTTCTCTATTCAAAATCCTTTTCTTTTTCATTCCTTTCTTTTTTTTCCAATCACTCTTTCCCCCTCCTTTCTTTTCATTTCTCTCTTTTGTGGATTTCCACCCCCCCCCAGGCTGATGCATTTCTTTTCTTTTTATGTTCTTCCTGTGTTCAGTTCCTTTTTAGCTTCTTGTGCTTGCTCTCTCTCTTTCTCTTTTGCATTGAGTATTTATTATGTGTTTTATGGGGGAAGGGAAGAGAACAGTAGTAGCAGTGCAGTGAATTGTCGGCAAATTTCCCATGATAAGAAATTAAGTAAAAAGATGTTTTTACCAGATTACAATTGGCTGGGTATAGAGCATTGTGGAGCTGTATATAAAGGGAACCCGTCAGGTGGATTTTACAGCTGTATACTGGCCCTATCATGTGCAGGATCCAATAATTCCCTTTCCACTGTTTCCCCTCAGTAATCTTTCTGTTGCAGTGAAGTAACTTAGAAATGTTTGAAAGCATAAAAAGTCATGTGTAAGTTATCCTAAGTAGTCAAAGGGGTGGAGAGCAGCTTCAGGCTAGTTACGATGTCCTCTTACTAGTCACTCCTCCTGGGCAGGACTGACTTCTCCCTCAAGATGTCGGGGAGTGAGGGGACAGTGAGGGACATGTCAGTCATGCCCAGGAAGTGCAGCTACCAAGTGAATAGGACGACTGCTCCCCATCCATCATGACTACTTAGGATATGACTTTTTATCCTTTCAAACATTTATAACTTCACTTTTCTGCAACAGAAAGATTACAGTAGAAAGGGAATTGCTTCATCTTGCGCATGATGGGGCCGGTTTGTGGTGGGACTGTGACCATTTGACATGTTCCCTGTAAGTCTAGGGAGAAATGCATATATTGCTTGCCTTTCTGACTACAACTTTTAGCCAGATATAGTGGCTATCTGTGAAAATGCTCTAATACAATAGAAGAAAAGTTAGACAGACAGTACATGTACAGCTCAGATTTAAGAGCACTCGCTGCAGAGAGCAATGTATTGTTGTTGGTCCATTTTTTATCACGCAGTTTGGAGGTTCTAACCTGCAGTTGTATATCTAAGTGATGTCTGCTATCTGTGTATCTAGCTCTTCCAGAATTATTAGCAGAAACAGTGTACTTTTGTAAAATGTTTCAATGTACAAGAGCAAAAAGAATACAAATAAGGCCTGGTTCACATCTGCATTTGGTGTTCCGTTTAGGGAGTCCACTTGGGCAATGAATGCACATGGTCCCCATAGACTAAAATGGGGTCCGTGTGTTTTCCGCGCGGTGTCCGCACCCGTCAAGAACTACTTTTCTTTCTGCATGATTCGTGCAGACACCACACGGAAAACACACGGACCTCATTATAGTCTATGGGGTCGTTGTGCTTTCATTGCTCCTCGCTTTTTAATACGATCAGTATTCTGTTCAGGGGGTCCCCAAGCAGACTTCCCGAATGCAATACCGAACACAGATGTGAACCAGGCCTAACAACATATTTAGCTTATCCTTGGCAGGTGGGATGCACAGAGGGTACTGTAGCGTCCAGGCCTTAGTTCCTGCCTTCTTAGAAGTGGGGCATTGGTAACGCTAGGGTCACACTAGCATCTCTTCTGCATTGTTCAAGTCTGTCAGAGGACCTGAACAACAGAGAGGTGGACCACTAACACAGCAGTTACACTAGGAGCCCGGTGGACCCCATTGACTCTAATGGTTGGTGGTTTGGTTGTCCGTCATTTTTTAAACTGAAACTGACGGTATGAATAGATTAACAACCGAATGTTATCTTATCCCTTGTTTAAAAAAAGAAAAGTGCTTCTTTACGCAGTCTGATAGCGTATGTAGGGACACAATACATTTCAAAGAGGAATAACAGAGGAACAGTACAATGCTATAATAGAAAAGGTTCTAGAATTCTTTTTGTGAGAAATAAAAGTTCACAGGTGTTCTTTAAGCAGGGAATACACATTAGAAACATTGCCGTCTAAAAGCTTATTCAGCTGACACCTATCTCTCCCTATTCCACATATTTATGTATGCTTGTCTCAGTGACATGTTCTCAGTAGCGACAGGGGGCAAAGTCACTGCTGTATAACCTACCTGAGAATAAAAGCATTGGATATGTTGGAATTGAACTTGTCTGACCCTTGTATATGTATAGGGGCTTACTAACCTCATCCATTAGTATATTGTTGGGAGGCCCCATCATACACATTATATGATTGGCTAGTCCCAACAAAATCTACAAGGTTGACTATTGTTTACAAGGCTGTATTGTTAATGACTATTGTGGTCAGCTTTATAAACTGTGCTATGATGTCTGTCCAGTATGGCAGTCCTCTTTTACTATGAAAGAGTCACAGTGAGTGGCAAAGAAACTAGAATATTGATTGAGAGTTTCTGAAATCTGGTTATGTTTACAATGTCAATGTCATTTATCTATTGTAGGGGTCTTTAGCAGTGTGACCTGACCTGAGTCATGTCTGAAGCTCAGAGCGTGTTTTGCTTTTTGTAGAACTATTAGTCCTTTTTACTTTATTCATCATAGAAAATTATTTTTGTACTAATGGAGTAAGAAGCAGACAGCTTTTTTCCCTTTGTAATGACTGCACAGAGTCAAATGAATGAGAGATGATTTTTCAGCATCCTGATCTGATCACTATATAGAGAACAGCACTGTCTTCTTCTTGCTCCATTTGTGTATCAGCTGATCGGTGGGGGTGCCGAGTGTCAGACTCTCACTCATCTGATATTGCTGACATATTCTTATGATAGATTATCAATATTTTTAGCCCTGAAAACTCCTTTGGGACGGGGCCCCATGGGCCAGAAATGCAATGAACTCCATGAACTTTCTGTTCAAAGTGCTGTGGGAAGAATCGCGATGCGTTCCGGCTGAGGTTGTTCCCGTAGCGGTTGTTCCCGTTGCGGAAAAGCTACTTTCTTGTTGCAGATTTCACTGGGATATTTTTTTGAGCCAACCTGGGTGTGGATTGAGCAGAAGGAAGAAGTGTAAATGCTTCCTTTATATTTTCCATTCCTTTTGTAGCCACTACTGACTTTGGCTCAAAAAAACGCAGCAAAATCTGCAAAGCCCCCCCCCCCAAAAAAAAAAACAAAAAAAACCCAACAAACTTTTCTGCAACGTGGGGCCTTAGCCTCAACTTGTAAAAAATGCTGTAGCCACGTTTCAGTAAACCTAGTATATATCGAAGTAACAATTCCAGAAGTACATTTACTTTACTTAGTAGATTTTCTAACTGCAGAAGGAAATGAGGTTGTTTTAATGTGGAACTGGTTCGTGCTAATGTGATTAAGAAGACACAACCCAGGTTTTCATGTCCAGAACCTTAGATACTGCATTAACTCTTGATGTTATGTGTATTATTTTGTTTATTGACAGCATGTATTACAACTAGAGATGAGCGAACACTATTCAGAACAGCCGTTCCGAATAGCACGCTCCCATAGAAATGAATGGATGTAGCCGCCACACGGGGGGAAGGGGGGGGGGGGGGTTAAGCGACCGGCCGCCGGCAAAGTCTGCGTGCCGGCCGCTTCCATTCATTTCTATGGGAGCGTGCTATTCGGAACGGCTGTTCTGAATAGTGTTCGCTCATCTCTAGTTGTAATACATGCTGTCAATAAACAAAATAATACACATAACATCAAGAGTTAATGCAATATCTAAGGTTCTGGACATGAAAACCTGGGTTGTGTTCGCTCATCTCTAATTACATTATATACAGTATAATGTCTTAAATGAAAGGACATATATAGATATATAGAGATGTTTTCCCTTTGTATATTGTATCTCATTACTTTCTAGGTGTCTTAATCTAGCTAAGCGTTGAGGTTGATTTCTTCATTTAGGAAGATCCAGATGGTGTTCTATGGCAGACTGAATTCAGAATAAAGTCTTCCTTGGATCTACTGCAGTAAACAACCAAGCGAGGTCAATGCAGAGATTCCAGATAGTTGGCATTGCTTTCAGCTGTAGGTTAGCATGTGACGAATCCTGATGAACAGGTTGTTCTACTGAGGAAGATACAGGGAAGTGAAAAGAGAGTAGGGTTTGTATAATTAATTTTCTTTGTTTTCTTAATAGGTTATAATATTGTAAGTCATCAGAAAAATTCTTAAGTTTAGCACAAACTAAGATAAAAGCATTAACCACAAAACTCAACAAACATATGCAATAGTTAGACAAGTACACGCAAGCAAACACAGAGACTGGGAGTGACCCGCATGATATATATGGAGAAGATGAATAAAAGGCAACTGTCTGCCAGCTACTTATTATATCTATATCCGCAATTCTCTTCCAAGCCAGCAGACTAGTAAAGCTAGTCAAACTGGATTCATGTACTCCTATTTATAAGGTCTGTTCCGTAAAATATAATTAATACAAATTGTTATTAGCACAATTACCTCAGCGTCATACTATCTTGTACATTTAACAAGCCAAGACAAGCGGTCCTATATAGAGGTCATGTCATCTTTCCTGAGAGGTCTCTTTTAGTAAACATTTGTATTCGCCTATAAAATTGGTGAACATTCTTTCCTATAACAAATGCATTATGCCATTCCTCTGTTGTTCCTCCAGGGAATTAATAAATAAGTTGACTATTGGCCAGTACCATTCCCTTTGTCAAAGGGGTGTATCCCAACAAAGTCTGACACTGTGTACAGAGGCACAGCTTCATGTTGCAACCCCCCCTGTCAATTTGTTCAAAGATGTTTCCAGAGGAAGAGCAGAACATTGCTTCATGGTGAACACAATCATTTACTAAAACAAACCTGTAAGGAGGGTTGACTGGCACAATTTTTAGTGGTTATTGGGTAAATCACATGTTATGCAAATAGCTACTCACTGTATACATACCAGATCTTACTCATCTCTAATCTGACCAAAAATAGGCCATGGTCTGTAGAATGTGCCTTCTGTTTCTTTTGTTGTTTGCCACTATGGCCCAAATTTGCTATTGTGGTTATGACTAGACTCTGGCGTAAATTTTGCAGCTCTAATTTGAAATAACATTTTTTCCAAATTGGTTGATGTTTGGGTATGGCTTAGATGTGTCCGAATCCGCCAAAATTGTATAATAAAATTCTTGCTCAAAGTAAGCCAACTAAAAAACTAGACTAGACAGTCTAAAGAGAAGCCAAGTTTATCATCTAGTATCAACCACTTTGAGAAACCTGGTGTATTTGCAGACTATAGGTTTACGCTGTCTAACTATTAGTAAATCTGGGCCACTTTGCTCTTTGTCCACTCTTCCAAGTTGAGTCATCTACTTCATCTCAGTGTGTGCAGGGAAGCAACAACCATATGTTGTGTTGCTTCACTATTCTTTAACATATGGATGGCATCAGCTCCTTCAACCTAAGTGGAGTAAGATCAGGGAAGCTCAATGCTATGAGCACATCAGGTTGGAAATGTTGAATACTTAGTGCTACAGCCAAAGCCAATTTAAGATAAGATAATCCTTTAATAGTCCCACCATAGGGAATTTCAGTGTGTTACAGCAGCATGGATAATACAGTAATATATTACAAGAAAGAACACATACAACCTCAGAATAGCAGATGGAAAAGATACTAGGAATCATAGCAACTAAAAGAAAGACTTCAGAATCATTTAGTTCTAGGTGCGGAGTGATCTCCGCTTAGCCTGATTTTGATTATACAACCTGACTGCGGTTGGGAGGAAGGACCTCCGATAGCGCTCCTTCTCATACTTGGGTTGAAGCAGTTGGTCACTGACAATACTGCCCAGAGTTCTCACGGTCTCATACATGGGATGGGAGTTGTTCTCCAGAATGGAGCTCACCATGGACAGTATCCTTCTGTCACCCACCACCTGTACTGGGTCCAGGGAGCTCACCAGGACAGAGCAGGCACTTTTAACCAGCCAGTCAAGTCTATTTCTAATACAATAATAATACAAAATAGAGGGGTATTCCAGCCACAAGAAGTTACTCCCTATCCACAGAATAGTGTTGTTGAAAGTGTGGTTCCAAGCACTGCCACCCCTACCGTTCATGAGGACAGGCGTTTATGCACCCATTTTGAACTGGGGTGATGGTCAGAAATATACACCCTTCACTCTCTTCATTTTAATGATACTGGCAGTATTGTATAGCAGATGAAGTATAGCATTCAGATATGTAGGGCAGTCCTATTGAAGTGAACAGAAAAGAAGACTGCATTTCTAATAACCACCTTCTTTCAAAACACCCCAGTTCTCGTGATTGCTGGGGTTGGACCCCTATTGATCAGCAACTTATTCCCCATCGTGTGGAAAGGGGTTAACATATTGTTGCCAGTATACCTCCTTGCATACATTGAAGCCTTTTTAAGACAACCACCCGCAATTGCACCGAAAAGTAGTTTTAAGGGTAGTCTTCTCTACAAAGATGGTCACTATACGCTATATATAATGGAACTGAGTATCGGTCACAGCAAATTTGGTTTGATAAGTGCATGGTCTTGTCAAAGAGGTGGTCTTTTGGAGGGGTTTCACAGCACATACATAGAGGTATGACTTCAATTATCAATGTAGGCTTTCAGCCTTGACAAACCTTTCAAGTCATTTAGTATGCAATGTCCTCTGCGAGCATCAGGACATATGAAGGTCAAATGGATTATTGTTCAGGAATAAAATGATCAGCATTTGTTGCCCCAAGCTCCATGACAATAAGCTTGGGAAGTTACAGCTATAAGCAGGGACCGATGATAGAACATGTAATATATGTCCTTCCTTTATATATATTTTATATATATATGAGTAGATACATTTATAAATTGCAGCCATCGACTGCCGCCATCCCGGTCTCCCATAGAAAAATAGAAAAATACATTAGCTTGTTGCTAGGATATGATAAATACATGTCAGTGATGTCATTGTGATCTAGTCTTAATGTTTTTAATGCTCAATAAAATGACAGAAATCTGTTTTTACCAAGAGATCTCACCTGATGAATTGTAATGTTAGAAAAAAAAAAAAATCCCACCTTTTTTTCCCCCCTCTGTCTATATTTTCTCTGTGTATTCTCACCAGGAGACGCCGTATATTAAAGTTTTCTTGATTTGTGTGTTTACAGTAGCGCATGTTGGCTGGAAAAAAAACAGGAGGCAGAAGGAGATTAAAGTAAGGAGAGACAAAGACGGAGAGGTTTAAATGTAGGCAGAGATGTGGAGATAGATGAAAGGGGAAAAAAAGAGAAAGATAACAGGGGAGAAAAAGGCGCAAGGGATCCACAGAAGTAAGATAGCTGTTGCCTGGGTAACGGAAAGAATGAGAAAGAAGGACTGAGGGAGGTATGGAAAGAAGAGATGGCTGGAATATGCCTGCGGGTGGGGTAGGAGTGTGAGAATGGAAGGAAGCGAATTGTAAGTGCTCAATATACAATAAAAGATTGTTACCAAAGAACAAATGGACAGACAAATATCACACCCCCTTCTCAGGAGAAGAAAATGAAACGGATTTTCTGTCCATAACTAAATTCCACTAATATCATCATCTGGTTTCATCTGTGTGAAGAGGCCTATTCCCTGAGAGCTTCGTCTGCTCTGCAGGCAGCCATTGCTCTTCATTTGTCAGGCTTGTTTTACATATCACTTCATACGTTAGGGAGAGAAAACTCTGAAACTAGCTTTACCTGTTATTACTAGAGATGAGCGAGTACTGTTCGGATCAGCTGATCCGAACAGCACGCTCCATAGAAATAAATGGATGCACCTGGTACTTCCGCTTGGACGTAGCCGGTGCGCTTAACCCCCCGTGTGCCGGCTACGTCCATTCATTTCTATGCGAGCGTGCTGTTCGGATCGGCTGATCCGAACAGTACTCGCTCATCTCTAGTTATTATTTGTCTCATTGCTTCTAGAGGAACTTCTGACAAAAAGGTTTGATGTTGCCAAACAGTATA